>NC_041224.1:151434273-151451479 GCF_002837175.3 Physeter macrocephalus
TATTAAGAGCAGCAAGGGAAAAACGACAAATAACATAGAAGGGAACTCCCATAAGGTTAACAGCTGATTTCTCAGCAGAAACTCTACAAGCCTGAAGGGAGTGGCATGATATACTTAAAGGGTTGAAAGGGAAGAAACTACAACCAAGATTACTCTACCCACCAAGGATCTCATCCAGATTCAACCCAAAACAATTAAGAAAATGGTCATAGGAACACACATATCAATAATTACCCTAAACGTGAATGGATCAAATGTTCCATCCAAACGACACAGGCTTGCTGAATGAATACAAAAACAAACCCATATATATGCTGTCTACAAGAGACCCACTTCAATCCTAGGGACACATTCAGACTGAAAGCGAGGGGATGGAAAAAGATATTCCATGCAAATCGAAATCAAAAGAAAGCTGGAGTAGCAATACTCATATCAGATAAAACAGACTTTAAAATAAAGAATGTGACAAGAGACAAGGAAGGACACTACATAATGATCAGGGGATCAATCCAAGAAGAAGATATAACAATTACAAATATATATATGCACCCAACATAAGAGCACCTCAATACATAAGGCAACTGCTAACAGCTATAAAAGAGGAAATAGACAGTAACACAATAATAGTGGGGGACTTTAACACCTCACTTACACCAATGGACAGATCATCCAAAATGAAAATAAATAAGGAAACAGAGGCTTTAAATGACACAATAGACCAGATAGATTTAATTGATGTTTATAGGACATTCCATCCAAAGACAACAGATTACACTTTCTTCTCAAGTGTGCACGGAACATTCTCCAGGATAGATCACATCTTGGCTCACAACTCAAGCCTCAGTAAACTTAAGAAAAATTGAAAGCATATCAAGCATCATTTCTGACCACAACGCTATGAGATTAGAAATAAAAAAACAACATAAAAAACACAAACAAATGGAGGCTAGGGATTCCCTGGTGGCGCAGTGGTTGTGCGTCCGCCTGCCGATGCAGGGGAACCGGGTTCGCGCCCCGGTCTGGGAGGATCCCACGTGCCATGGAGCGGCTGGGACCGTGAGCCATGGCCGCTGGGCCTGCGCGTCCGGAGCCTGTGCTCCACAACTGGAGAGGCCGCAACAGAGGGAGGCCCGCATACCAAAAAAAAAAAAAAAGAAAAAAAGAAATAAAACCCAGTGAGTCAGTTCCCTGGGGGTTCAATTAGTTCTGAAGTGACTAACAAGAGGTATGATTTCTTATCTATCAATCCTATATTGCCATATATTATAACTTTCTGTATTTTATATAGAACATGTTTCACAAACCCTGATACTGATAGCTAAAGTTAGCTTACACTTCAGATGGGTAAATGCTGTGTTTGTAGTGAAAACATTTAATAGAGTCCTTATCTATCTTTACAGATCTTCTCTGTTGTTTCCTAACTTTATTTGTGATAAAAGTGTATAACAAAGTGTAATTTTACTTAAGATCACGTCTCAACCTGATGAGTCAGCAAGTGGGTTTATTGTTTTGTTCCCTGGATCGTTAATATTCTCTATCATTGAGCTTTCTTATCAGCTTATAGAAAGCAGCTTAAGTTTAGATCCAAGTGATTTGCAATGAAGTTTATTCCTATTTAAAGGAAGACAAGTCTTTCTAATGTTTACATTTTCCACTCTCAAAAAGATGATTTAACTATGCAGTTTCTACAACTTAGGTGTGTTATGCATATGCCTGCAAACATCTTTTTGTATGTAAACCCATTTGAAATAGAAACAAAGAAAACGATAGCAAAGATCACTAAAACTAAAAGCTGGTTCTTTGAGAAGATAAACAAAATTGATCAACCATTAGCCAGACTCATCAAGAAAAAGAGGGAGAGGACTCAAATCAATAAAATTAGAAATGGAAAAGGAGAGGTTACAACAGACATTGCAGAAATACAAAGCATCATAAGAGATTACTACAAGCAACTGTATGCCAATAAAATGGACAACCTGGAAGAAATGGACAAATTCTTAGAAATTTATAACCTCCCAAGACTGAACCAGGAAGAAATAGGTAATATGAACAGACCAATCACAAGTAATGAAATTGAAACTGCGATTAAAAATCTTCCAACAAACAGAAGTCCAGGACCAGATGGCTTCACAGGTGAATTCCATCAAACATTTAGAGAAGAGCTAACACCCATCCTTCTCAAACTCTTCCAAAAAATTGTGGAGGAAGGAACACTCCCAAACTCATTCTATGAGGCCACCATCACCCTGATACCAAAACCAAAGATACTCCAAAAAAAGAAAATTGCAGACCAATATCACTGATGAATATAGATGCAAAAGTCCTCAACAAAATACTAGCAAGCAGAATCCAACAACACATACAAAGGATCATACACCATGACTAAGTGGGATTTATCCCAGGGATGCAAGGAATCTTCAATATATGCAAATCAATCAATGTGATACACCATATTAACAAATTGAGGAATAAAAACCATATGATCATCTCAATAGATGCAGAAAAAGCTTTTGACAAAATTCAACACCCATTTATGATAAAAAATCTCCAGAGAGTGGGCATAGAGGGAACCTACCTCAACATAATAAAGGCCATATATGACAAACCCACAGCAAACATCATTCTCAATGGTGAAAAACTGCAAGCATTTCCTCTAAGATCAGGAACCAGACAAGGATGTCCACTCTCACCACTATTATTCAATATAGTTTTGGAAGTCCTAGCCACAGCAATCAGAAAAGAAAAAGAAATAAAAGGAATGCAAATCATAAGAAGAAGTAAAACTGTCACTGTTTGCAAATGACATGATACTATATATAGAGAATCCTAAAAATGCCACCAGAAAACTACTAGAGCTAATCAATGAATTTGGTAAAGTTGCAGGATACAAAATGAATGCACAGAAATCTCTTGCATTCCTATACACTAATGATGAAAAATCTGAAATTGATTGGAAGAATCAATATTGTGAAAATGACTATAGTACCCAAAGCAATCTACAGATTCAATGCAATTCCTATCAAATTACCAATGGCAGCTTTTACAGAACTAGAACAAAAAAATCTTAAAATTTGTATGGACACACAAAAGACCCCGAATAGCCAAAGCAATCTTGAGGAAAAACCGGAGGTGGAGGAATCAGACTCCCTGACTTCAGACTATACTACAGAGATACAGTAAGCAAGACAATATGGTACTGGCACAAAAACAGAAACATAGATCAATGGAACAAGATAGAAAACCCAGAGATAAACCCACGCACCTATGGTCAACTAATCTATGACAAAGGAGGCAAGGACATACAATGGAGAAAAGACAGTCTCTTCAATAAGTGGTGCTGGGAAAACTGGACAGCTACATGTAAAAGAATGAAATTAGAACACTCCCTAACACCATACACAAAAATAAACTCAAAATGGATTAAAGACCTAAATGTAAGGCCACACACTATCAAACTCTTAGAGGAAAACATAGGCAGAACACACTATGACATAAATCACAGCAAGATCCTTTTTGACCCACCTCATAGAGAAATGGAAATAAAAAGAAAAATAAACAAATGGGACCTAATGAAACTTAAAAGCTGTTGCACAGCAAAGGAATATTTGCAAACAAATCAACGGACAAAGGATTAATCTGCCAAATATATAAACAGCTCATGCAGCTCAATATTGAAGAAACAAACAACCCAATCCGAAAATGGACAGAAGACTTAAATAGACATTTCTCCAAGGAAGACATACAGATGGCCAAGAAGCACATGAAAAGCTGCTCAACATCACTAATTATTAGAGAAATGCAAATCAAAACTACAATGAGGTATCACCTCACACCAGTTAGAATGGGCATCATTTGAAAATCTGCAAACAACAAATGCTGGAGAGGGTGTGGAGAAATGGGAACCCTCTTGCACTGTTGGTGGCAATGTAAATGGTTAGAGCCACTATGGAGAACAGTATGGAGGTTCCTTAAAAAACTAAAAATAGAATTACCATATGATCCAGCAATCCCACTACTGGGCATACATCCAGAGAAAACCATAATTCAAAAACACACATGCACCCCAATGTTCATTGCAGCACTATTTACAATAGCCAGGTCATGGAAGCAACCTAAATGCCCATCGACAGACACATGGATAAAGAAGATGTGCTACATATATACAATGTAATATTACTCAGCCATAAAAAGGAACGAAATTGGGTCATTTGTTGAGACGTGTATGGATCTAGAGACTGTCATACAGAGTGAAGTAAGTCAGAAAGAGGAAAACAAATATCGTATATTAATGCATATATGTGGAACCTAGAAAAATGGTACAGATGAACCAGTTTGCAGAGCAGAAATTGAGACACAGATGTAGAGAACAAACATATGGACACCAAGCGGGGAAAGCAGCAGGGTGGTTGTGGTGGTGGTGTGATGAATTGGGCGATTGGGATTGACATGTATACAGTGATGTGTATAAAATTGATGACTAAGAAGAACCTGCTGTATAAAATAAATATATATATATTATTCAAGTCATCCCCCCCAAAATTACATCATCTCAGTGTGTTGTACTATATTAGAGATAATAGTTCCCACATCATTAAATATCGCTAGTGATGTAGCTAACATTAAAAATTCTAACAATGTGATCATAGGCTTCCTCAATGAAGAATCCAGCCTGGGATATAAATTCACTGAAATTATGATATGCTCGGGTAGGAGATTTTGCAAGCAAATGAGGCAACAGCTTTTTGAGGCATCTTCAAAAGATAGTACAGAAGGCCATTGGTGAGAAAGAACACTTATATTTTAACCCTCTTTGAATCCTGTGTATTAAAATTTTTAAATTAAAATGTATCTTAATGTCAGCATAATCGACAATAAAATTGTCTTCTTTCCATTCAATCCCCTCTCCCCCACAATTAAAAGATTTGCTAGCAGGTCTTTATTTTGCAAATAGAACCTGTTACTAATTCCAAAGGGACCTAACAACTTTAGTAAAAAGGGAGTAATCCCATCATCATCAAAATGCTTTGTCAGGTGTCCTCTTACATGCGGTACTCTACAGGTATTATACAAAGACATTTTCTTAATAGTTTATAATATAAGCTATAACATAATAACAACTAGTAATTACTACTTATCAAGTGCCTATTATATACCACATGGTTTTAAATGCATTAGTCTCACAACACATCTGTTAGGTAGTGGTGTATGATGAAGAATTTGACTGGTCCTGGTCCCTGATTCCTAGAAGGAAGACTCTAAATCCTCTGAATTTCCTGAGTGATAGGAGTGTCCTTGTTATTCATAATGGGCCTTTGGAGCACACCTGAGTTTATGCTAATCAAGTGACTCAGGAAGGGGACTGTTCACAACAGAAAGACCAGCCATGTGATGAAAGGGTTGGAGCTTTGAGCCATGTGATATCAGCCTGACCTACTGGGAATGGGTGGGAGGGGTCTGGAGACTGAGCTAAATCGTGTGGCCAATAATTCCATCAATTGTGCCTATGTAATCACCTTCAATAAAAAAACTCTGAAGCTCAGTGAGCTTCCTGGATGGTGATACACACCAGTGTGCCGAGAGGGTGATGCATCCTGAGGATATAGAAGCTTTTCCTTTGGGACTCTCCCAGATCCACTCTACGTGTTTCTTCACTTGGCTAATCCTGACTTTTATGCTTATAACAAGATTGTATTCATAAGTATTGTGATTTCCTGAGTTCTGTCAGTTGTTCTAGTGAATTATCAAATCTGAGGGGGGTAGTGGGACCTCCCAAATTTGTAGCTAGTTGGTGAGAAGAGCAGGTATCCTGGGATCCCCGGAGTTTGTGGCTGATAACTGAAGTGGGAGGAGTTTTATGGAGGACTGTGACTTCAACCTGTGAAATTTATCCTAATTCCAGGTAGTCAGTGTCAGAATTACACTGCAGGTACAGATCTTTCCACCATTCTAGGGTGAGATGGGATCTCTGGGTTTGTCTGATAGATTTGCTATCAGATTCTCTGTCACTTGGAATAAAAAATATTTATTTTATCAACAATAATTTGCCTATGAATATTTGCTTGGTCATTTGAGTAGTGGTAAAAAGTAGTGCTGACTCTGGCTGAAGAAGAATTCCTCTCCAAGCGCTGTCAAAGTGTTGTGCTGGAATGGGACTCAGGCTTTTGATGCTCAAAAGCCCAGACCCTTGAGAATAAAAAGTAGCAGCTTACCAAATTTAAAAAAAAGAGCAAGAGATCTGAACAGAAACTTCACCAAAGAAAGTATGTTGAGCACATAGTAAGGTGCTCAACATGATTAGTCATTGGGGAAATGCAAACTAAAACTGTAATATACACACTAGAATGGCTTAATAATAAGTACTCAGAACTAGGAGAGAATCAAGTGTTAACAAGCACGTGGAGCAGCTAGAACTCCCATATTCTGCTGGTGGGAATGCAAATTAATACCGCCACTTTGGAAAACAGTTTTATCGGTTTCTTATAAAGTTGAACATATATTTACCACATGACCCAGCGATTCTACTCCTAAGTATTTACCCTGTGGAATAAGAATCTACATTCACACACACAAAGCTGTACACAAATATTTACAGTGGCTTTATTCACAATCACCAAATACCAAAAAAATCCAAAATGTCCCTCAACAGGTAAATGGTGCTAACCTAAAACAATAAAACAGCCAGTTATTTTACTAGCAAAACACTTTTATTTGGGAATAGCAAAGAATTGCAATTCGGGACATGCAACTATGGTGAACCAAATGCAAGCCCAGAAAAACAAAAGAGAGGAAACTCTTTTATAGAGGAGAAGGGGAAGTTGGGAGGAGCTGTTTTAAACAACAGTTCATTGGAGGAAACTGGGAGTTTGAAGTATAGTGACTTTTCATTGGTTGAGTTGTGACAGTCTCTCATTGGCTGAGCTGTTTCCAGGCAAGGAGGAAATCTTTCTTCTTCCTGCTGGCAGCAGTAAAGCAGTGTCACTTCCTGCTGGAGTTGTAAAGTAAATCTCTTACTGTTGGGATGTGCACCAACCTCAAGTGGTAAGTACATGAGCACTTCCCTTTCTGGCCTCCTGACAACATTTTTGTGAGGTTTCCCTTTATTAATTTTCACAATAGATAAATAAACTGGTACATCTATACAACACAATACTCCTCAGGAATAAAAAAAGAAACTGTGATATTGTGATTTGCAATAAGAAGTATGTATTAGGCCTTGTCCAATTCCTGACACAGAGCTCCTAAAACCCTTGGAATTTCCAATAATGAGAGTGATAAAGTTATCTTCTGTTACGTTAATGAGGTGACTTTTGGACTCAGCTAAGGATGGGAGCTGGTTACCAGTGGAGTCAACCATGTGATTAGACAGTTGGAACTTTCAGACCTCCCCAGCCCACCCTCTCCTCCAGGGAGGAGAGAAGGGCTAGAGATTGAATTCTATCACCAATGGCCAAAAATTTAATCAATCAAGGGACTTCCCTGGCGGTCCAGTGGTTAAGAATCTGCCTTCCAATGCAGGGGATGCGGGTTTGAGGGACAACTAAGCCCACACACCACCACAGAGAAGCCCACATACCGCAATGAAGTGAAGACCCAGTGCAGACCCAAAAAAAAAAAATTAATCAACCACGCTTTATGTAATGAAGCTTCCATAAACCCCCCAAAAAACCAGGGTGCAGAGAGCTTCTGTGTTGATGAACATGTGCAGATTGGAGGAGAGTGTCTTGCTCAGAGAGCATAGAAGCTCCCTGCCCCTTCTCACATACCTTGCTCTATGCATCTCTTCCATCTGGTTGTTCCCGAATTACACCCCTTTATAACAAACTGATAATCTAGTGAGTAAAATGTTTCCCTGAGTTCTATGAGCCACTCTTGCAAATTCATTGAACCTGCAGAGGGGGGTGTGAGAACCTCTGATTTTTAGCCAGTCAGTCAGAAGCACAGGTAAAAACCTGGACTTGCAACTGGTATCTGAACTGGGGGGCAGTCTTATGAGACTGAGCCCTTAACCTGTGGGATCTGATCGTATGTCTGGATGGATAGTGACAGAATTGAGCTGAACTGTAGGACACCCAGCTGGTGGCAGAAAATTGCCCAGTGGTGTGTTTAAAAAATACACACATTGGAATTGGTACCAAAATTGTAGGAACAAACTACTGATACATACAACAATGTGGGTGAAACTCATATGCTTTATGCTAAGTGAAAGAAGAGTCAAAAGGCCACGTACAATATGATTCCATTGATATGACATTCTGGCAAAGGCAAAACTATAAGGACAGATACCCGATCAGCAGTTGCCTGGGTCTGGAGTGGAGGAAACAGCTGACTATAAAGAGATACGGAGGAATTTGGGGGGTAATGGAACTTGACTGTGATGGTGGTTACTTACATGACTATATACTTTGGTCAAAATTCACAGAACCACACAGTATAGGATAAATTTTACTGTAAATAAATTTTAAATCTTCTTAAATATAATGGGGAGAGGGACTTCCCTGGCAGTCCAGTGGTTAGGACTCCAAGCTTCCACTGCTGGGGGCACGGGTTTGATTCCTGATTGGGGAACTAAGATCTTGCATGCCGTGTGGTGCAGCCAAAAATAATAATAATAATAATAATAATGGGAAAGTATTGGTTTATGAAACCCTATACTATCATTTGTCCTCTTTGGCAGTAAATGCTAGTTAACATCAGGGAGGAATAAAAGGTGTAAGGACTTGCAAGACAAAAATGCCCTGATTAATGTCTCAAAGTACAAAAATTGTCACCAGAGTCATCATGAGTTGTCCATCCTGATTGTCCTCTCCTGCTTTAGCTCCCACTTATTCATGTACGTTGACCTCAGAACCACTTGAAGTAGCCTTGTCTATGCCACCACCCATCATGAGAAAGCCAACTCAGTGCTGTGGATGCTATCTTGGGGTCTTCCCAATGCCTCTTATTATGATGTATCAGAGTGGATGAGAATTTCATGCAGAAGCTGGAAGAAGGGCCTCCTTCCTAACTCTGTGCCACACTTTGTTCCAGGGCTCTAAAGCCTCGGCTTTATCTGTTAGGCACAACAAGCACAGTACCTAGGGCCCACAATACTTTTAGGGCCCCATGAAATAAGTTCTTTTAAAACCAGAAGAAAAAACTAAACTTTGGGGTCCAAGAAAATGTTTTAATATTTAATATTCATGTGTATATCAATACAGTTATAAAATATAATATCTAATGTTTTTCATAGAAGAAGGGGCCCAGGAAGTCACAAGTACCTAATGGCCCTTGAAAGTGGTAATGCAGCCCTTCCTGGAGAAGATATGTGTGTTGCCAGAAGCTCACAAAGTCTCTCTTAGACAGTTGGGTCCACATTTTGCCCTTCTCCTCTTAACTGTAGGGATTCAAACTGGATCAGATAGTGATGAGACAGCTCTTTCCTTCTTTTCTGGCTCCCCCTTCACCAAAAGTCCTCTCCATTTCTCAAGTTACAAAATCAAAACAAATGCCAATATTCTCTAAGAAGTTGTTTTTTTCAGTTATTATGTTGTGAGTCCATGTCCTTTGGGCCCAAAGTCTTTTTCTAAAAAATTTATTTATTTATTTATTTATTTATTTATATTTTTGGCTGCGTTGGGTCTTCGTTGCTGAGAGTGGGCCTCTAGTCGCGTCGAGCGGGGGCTACTCTTCATTGTGGTGCGCGGGTTCCTCATTGCGGTGGCTTTTCTTGTTGCAAAGCACAGGCTCTAGGTGCACGGGCTTCAGTAGTTGCGGCTCGTGGGCTCAGTAGTTGTGGCTCATAGGCTCTAGAGCTCAGGCTCAGTAGTTGTGGTGCACGGGCTTAGTTGCTCCGCGGCATGTGGGATCTTCCTGGACCAGCGTTCAAACCTGTGTCCCCTGCATTAGCAGGTGGATTCTTAACCACTGCGCCACCAGGGAAGCCCTGGGCCCAAAGTCTTATACTTAAATTGAATATTTGAGTATGTAGGGGTTCTACACCAAATCTCTACATCTGATTCACCAAATCCAGATGATGATGGCATGAAGGGTGATACCTTTCTCTCCCAATTCAAATCCAGTTACTTACCACCTCTCTGACGTGGAGCAGATACTTGGGAGGAGTATGCAGAGAAGCCTAGGGAAGATGTGTGAGACATGGGCTGTGCTAGCATCCAGAGAGCAAGAAATCAAAAGTGTTGACTACCTCCTTGTCAGATGGGATCTTGGGACTGGCTGCTGAGAGCTCTGCATAAGGACCAAAAAGGAATCAGGTGTGGAGAGATTAGTGGACCCTCCCATCCCCCACCACCCAGGAAGGGCAGCACCAGGCAGGATGTTGGGTCCTAGGAGAAGCTGAAGAGAACTGAGCCAGGAAGGCTGAGTTCCTTCCTAATTCTGTTCCTCACCATTCACAACTTTCCCTGGCCTAGGAGCTCCAGCAACTTCACCAGAACTTTAGATTCTTGTAAGAGAAGCCACCAGATGTAGGAGAAAGTGCCCTTGACCTTCCCAAGAGGTGCCCCAGGTAGTTACCTCTTTTCATGTATAAGGTGTAATTTAGATACATAACCCACTAGCAACCTTCTTCAAGGTTCTGTAGGTTTTCAAAAGATAAACCAGTGAGCATTATGTGAACTTCATTGACATTGAGACAAATTCATTGACACTGACACAGAATAAGCATTCCAACTCCACGTTAATAATGTCAAAGTCTTGTTTCAAACTGTTAAAGTCTAGTAGCATATATATTAGAAGATGGGGGCTTCCCTGGTGGCGCAGTGATTAAGAATCTGCCTGCCAATGCAGGGGACATGGGTTCGAGCCCTGGTCCAGGAAGATCCCACATGCCGTGGAGCAACTAAGCCCATGTGCCACAACTACTGAGCCTGTGCTCTAGAACCCATGAGCCACAACTACTGAGCCCATGCGCCACAACTACTGAAGCCCACGCACCTAGAGCCCATGCTCCACAACAAGAGAAGCCACCGCAGTAAGAAGCCCGTACACCACAAGGAAGAGTAGCCCCTGCTCGCCGCAATTAGAGAAAGCCCACGTGCAGCAACGAAGACCCAACGCAGCCAAAAATAAATTAAAAGAAAATAAAAGAAAAAACGGAAGCTAGGGATGTCATTTCTCCATCCTCTTGAGCCAACAATAGAAGCCAGTTGCTGTGATTTATCCAAATCAGACCAGTTATATCAATGGGTAGAAGGATGATCTGGGAATTTAGAGCTCTATCTCCAACTGGCTCTGTGACTGTCTAAGCCATTTTACATTTTACACTTCAGTCTTCACTGAAGAAATCGAAGGACTGAACCAGAAGTTTTCATCATATGTAACTGTATTAGTTTCCTGGGGCTGCCCAAACAAAGCACCACGAACTGGGTGACTTCAACAACACAGATTTATTGTCTCACAGTGTTGGAGGCCAGAAGTCTGAAATCAAGACATTGGCAGGGTTGGGGCTATGAGGGAGAATCTATTCCTTTCTTTCTCTTAGCTTCCTGTAGCCTCAGGTGTTCCTTGGCTTGTAGATGGCTGCCTTCTTCCTGCATCTCCACATTGTCTTCACTTTATGCAAGTCTGTCTCTGTGTCCAAATTTGTCCTTTTTATAAGGACACAAGTCATATTACATTAGGGCCCGCCCTAGTGACCTCATCTTAACTTGATTGTCTGCAATGATCCTATTTCCAAATAAGGTCACATTCATAGATACCTGGGGTTAGGACTTCAGTATGTATTAGGGGGACACAATTCAATGCATAGCACTAACTTTGTAAAAAAAAAAAATCAATAAAGGTAAAATATGTGAGCCCAAAAGTAAATTGAAACATCTACCAAGAGAAGCTGGAATGGGAGTTGGATAGGTCTCCACAGCCCACCTAGCCTGATCTTTGCCAAACTGCAGAGTATTTTACAGGCTCCTTCCATAAAGACTATAGGATCTATAGCAGGGATAGTACCAGGGAGGAAAACACAGAACCTTCTTCAAATAGTACCACTAACACATATATATGAGGGCAAAGGTGAAGATGGATTTATTTGTCCTACATACCTATAGAGCCAGCAACACTCACGCAAATAAATTTAGCCTTTCATACTTGATGAGAAGCCAAAATGAGCCTCCCACATAAATATCACTTGAAAATCTTCCCCTGGACTTGTTTCACTCATTCATTCATCAACGAGATCCACCTGCCTAAATTAACCCCATCTTTATTTTGCCTGCTGGGTGAAAAGAGAGATCTCATTGACTCACCAGCCCTCCGGCTCTTAGAAATAGATGGTGGATCTTTCTTGAGCTACACATCTAAACCAGAGCCCAGAGAGTAAATGGTTTGTGCCCTGACCAAAGTTCAGTTATTTTTTTGCATTTGCCTTCTTTGCTCCCATCATATGTGAAGTTCCCATGCCTTTCCCCCAACACACACTCTCTGCAGAGAGAAGCAAAATCTTTGTTGAGCATTAACCTCTCCAACAATGAGAAATTCCTCCCCAGATGACTCAGGACAGATTGGAGCCAAACCATTTCCTTCAGTCCCTGAGCACATTGTTTCCGTCTGGTGACTCCTGCAATCCAGAAACAGCTGCAATAAAACAACATTCTGATCTAATCTCTCAAGCCATCCTTACCCTTTTGTTTTTTCTCTCTGGATGGAGGAAAGAGAAAAATCCTTGAAAAGCTGCCATGGTGCATTATTTCCAAGTGTCCGCCAATGAAGGCACAAACCAAGCAGCCCTTTTTACTGGAGGAAAGGAAAGAGCAAAAATGGAAGGAAGATGTAAGAAATGATGGAGAAAACTCTGAATGAGTGAAATAAAGTTATGCAGTGGAATGAGAATTGAGCAAAAACATTGCTTATGCGATGCAATTGAAAGCTTAAGCTCACCTTGCTGTTCACTTTGGGTGAACCAGGAAGGCAGTCTATTTCAGTATTTAATTTGGACTGTTCTTACTTGAAACTGTTGCTGAATTCAGGTTTGGCTGCTTGCAGCTCAAAAGCCAATAATTGAGGGGCAAGTGTCTGTAGAAAGGAAAGTTGCTTTATTCAGAAAAGCTGGCAATCTGGGGAGAAGGTGGACTCTTGTCCAGAGACCAACTGTGAAGGTTCTGCTCAGCTATGACATTTTTAAAGGGAAAAAGGGGAAACAATCTCAGTTAATCATTAAGGTAGGAGGTCAGATTCTTCGTCATTTTTCCATTGTGTGCAGACCTGCTGACTTCTCCTGATCTTCTTTTGCATGCTGTCTTGCCTGCATGGTCCGCCTGCAATTGGATGTTCTCTTGCCCACGTGGTCTGTCTGCAAATTTGTTAACGGGGTATCTGGGGATAGAGAGTCAGTCATTCTTTAACTGCTTAATTCTTCATTCATATTCCTTTTAATCTGGGAAAAGAATCAACAGTTTAGGCAAGGTGTTGTGTACATTCAGTAAAGCAAAAATCAGGAGTTAGGTTAAATGTTACTTAGTAATCTCACTTTTATGACTAAGGCTTAAGGGGAACAGAAATAGACCAACAGGAAAGGGGCAAAAGAGCTGCTTACAAATCCCCATTTGTCAGACATCATTCCATTTCTATGGGTTTAGGGGTGAAGGTCCATCTTCTATAATTTCTTCATGCTGACATAGGGCGCCATATTTTCAGAGTGGAAGATGTCGACATGGGTCTGTAGCATCTCTTTGCTGACAATTTTAGTTGCCTGGCTTTATGGATGGAATCAATGCTTGCCCTCTAGCTTCTGGCTGGGATTAGCTAATGGGAAGCATCACCAAAGGATTGAAGAGTAGAAAGAGTGAGGTTGAGATATTTATGACTGTGGCTCCCTCCCTCATGGGTCACCACAGCTTGGCTGCTTTTCTGTACTGAAGGTCACAGTTCCTGGGAGAGGGGAGTGTCCCTTCCTCTTCACACAGCTATGCTCTGGCCCTTCACCTTGCCCCTGCATGTGTGGGGGTGGGTAACAGAATCCCACTGTTGCTGGCACCAATTCCCTAAACCTCACCCATACTTTATAAGTAGATTAGACCCTTAAACTCTTTTTTTATTAAAAATTTTTATTGAAGTATAGTTGATGTACAATACTATATGTTACAGGTGTACAGTAGAGTGAGTCACTATTTTTAAAGGTTATACTTCATTTATAGTTATTGTAAAATATTGGCTATATTCCCTGCGTTGTATAATATATCCTTGTAGCTTATTTTATTCATAATAGTTTGTACCTCTTACTGACCTACCCCTATATTGCCCCTCCCTCCTTCCCTCTCCCCACTGGTAACCACTAGTTTGCTCTCTATATCTGTGAGTCTGCTTCTTTTCCCTTAAACTCTTCTTAATTGTACAGTTTGAGTGTGCTCTCTGTATCCAGGAGGTACCCTGGATATTACAAGTCAAAGATTTTCCCTTCAACTAGCCTGTCTCTTATAAGATGCCCTGTGTCTTCTTCAAAATATCTAGTATGGTCACATGCACAGAGTAAACACTGGTCATCCATGCTATTGGTGATCTCAGGAAAGTCCTTCACTTAGTCTGGCCCCTCTTTCCAAGGTCACATTACCAGACCTATTAATCATGTATGATTCTGTTTGTTCATGCACACCTGCTCATCATTGTTGCCCCAAACCTGCATTTAATGGGATTTTGCTGCTTGTGTGGTGTAATGGAAACTAGGGGTTTTGCAGCCTTGCTGACCTAGGTTCAACTCCCAACACTGCCACTTTCTAGGTGGGTAACATGGGAAAATCTACTTAAAGTCCCCAGGAACACTGTCACCATCTGTAAATGTGAGATGTAGGATCACCACATCTCTGCCTCCTTCCCCAGCACCTTTTCCATCTTCACCAGTGTGGCCAAGTAGAGTTCTTTTTCCCCAGTTTGAACACAATGGCTGGTGGTAGGATGAAGCTACCATCCTACCACCTGAAGAAAAGGGAATAGAAGGGAATAGAAAAGAAAGGTAGGGAAAATTATAGAAAGTTTAGGCATATTGGCAACACAGCCCATGCTTATGATCAATATTAAATATGTTTTGGGGAGATGTGGAAGAAACTGTGATGCCTAAAGAAGCTCAGGAAAAAAACGTATGAGGAGGCGTAAAAAACAACCAAGGTGGAATATTCCAATGCTACTCGTCTGAAGCGATGGTGCTGTATTAGTAGTCTTTTCACTGAGAGCGGGCTGAAGCAAAGAATTTATCTAATGTAGAAAATAGGACACTAAGCAGAGAACAGGTTCAAAAGAAAAACAAAGGCAGTGAATATGATTCCTTCCACCCCTTAAATGAGTTGGTTTTTACGTAACTCATAAGTTCCCATCAAAGTGGAATTTAAAATTTTCCAATGCTACTAATAAAGTGAGCATCATAATACAGAACTCTTGAAACAAGTTAACTGACTCTCATTCCTTTTTTTTTTTTTTTTTTAAGATAATACCCAGGTACATTTGTGGAGTGGGGAAGAGGTTTCCAAGCAACCCTGCCAGGCAGACCTGGTGTGGACGAAAAGACAACCCAAGAGAAAAGGACAGGAATGTTTATATCATGCCCTGGGCTGGGAGTGTCACCATCACTGACTACAGCTAAATGTGTTCTTTCAGGCAATGGGCCAAGCCTGTGTGCCTGCCTGGCTGTTGTGAAGAATCACAGCAGGGTCTCAGGGCTTGTAATACCTTCTTCAAAGGGTTACTATGAGGCAGTACAATGAGACAATATACATAAAGAACCTAGTACCCAGAACATAGCAGGCACCCCACACATGCTCTGTATTATTTTTTTGTAGGGATTTAGAGCATGTATGCAATTTAGATAAAAGGCTTTTTTTTTAATTTGGAAAATCATTATGGTTAACATTCTCCTATTGGTTATGCCAGCTATTGTGGAGCCCCCAAAGGGTTATTTTCCACCTCCTTTACACCTGTCTTCCTGATAAACAGTGAAGAGCATCTGACAGCATTGAGGACCAAATAGTACAATGGAGTTACGTACACAAGTATTGAAGTTGCTTGTAGTCAGCTACACATTCAACAAAAGAAAATAATGCAGATGAATATATACGTATATATGTAATTTTTCCCCACAACAATATGGCCCTTCAGTTCAAGCCAACTACTTCATCTGGTGCTCAACCAAAGAAAGAGCCATGGCCATCTGTTCCAACTCTGGGGGAAAACTGGCTGTGTTGAACTTACTGTGAGATGGCACAGAATACATAAAACCAAGTAATCCATACTACATGGGTGATTTAAGATATTTTTAATGGTAATTTTTTATTGATATGATTTTTGCCCCATGTGTTGACTTTTAGAACCCAAACTCTAAGCTTGGTACAACACCACTGCCACACACTGTAGTGTGTCATTTCAAGTTGTCAGATGCTAAGCGTGTATGAAAAGTGACCCCCCATCCTCACAATACCCAGTATTACTCTGATGTTAATTTGGAGACTGCTTAGGCAGCCTCACAGCTGTGAAGACATCTGCATTACCATGTTCCTGCCAGTAAATTCCTTCTCTCAACACTGGCATTATTGATATTTTAAATTATTTATTTAAAAAATACTTACTGAATGTCTACTACCTGCTAGGCCCTCACTTCAGCTCTAGGAATACAGGAGTGAATAAAACAGGCTTGCTCTGGCCTTGGGGAGTTCACATTCTAGGAGGGGAACCAGATACATTGATCAACTAATCACACAAATTCATTCAGTCAGTCATTCATTCAACAAACATGAAACTGAAGGGATAGATGGTAATTCTCCAGTGGTCTCTGGGAAGACCTGGGGCATTGAAGGCAAAGCACACAGGGGTAATCCTTCCTGTGGGTTGTCAACTGCTGTGGAACCTATCACTCCAAACCTATTGGTCTTCTATGAAGTCTACAATGATGTCAGTCTGTGTTCTCTTCATCTCCAAACATTAGGCTAACCCACCACCATGATAGAATGTACTCTCAGTTGTAGTTGTTGTTTCCTACTAAGATGATAAATTTGCACTGCTCTCATCAGACTCCTCCAACTGATCATCTTTTGAACAATGGATGCATTTAGAGATGGCTGGCCAGGGTCAGGAGAGCTGTCTATAGCCTTAAAAGAGATAAAGCAGGGTCACCACATTCTGGAATTATTATTATTATTATTATTTTTTGTGGTATGCGGGCCTTCCTCTCCTGCGGCCTCTCCCGTTGCGGAGCACAGGCTCCGGACGCGCAGGCTCAGCGGCCATGGCTCAC
>NC_041224.1:151451714-151491228 GCF_002837175.3 Physeter macrocephalus
CTGTTGTGGCCTCTCCCATTGCGGAGCACAGGCTCCGGACGCGCAGGCTCAGCGGCCATGGCTCACGGGCCCAGCCGCTCCGCGGCATGTGGGATCCTCCCAGACCGGGGCGCGAACCCGGTTCCCCTGCATCGGCAAGCGGACGCACAACCACTGCGCCACCAGGGAAGCCCAACATTCTGGAATTATTAAAGCCCTCATCTTGGTCTTATCAGAAAGTGCTCTCACTAACTGAATAAACTAAGCCTAGATGAAGCTGATATTGTCATCTGGGAGATTCTTACTTGAACTAGGACATTCTCCTGTTTGCATGTATAGTACATATGTGTTCCTCTCAACTGGTTTTGTACATTTTCATCTCCGCCTTAATTATATTCACATAGCACTCTTTAAATACCCTAATTATAATAAGGAAAAGAAAAAAAATAAGGAAAAGAGAAGGAAATAAAATGGCTCCATTCCATTCCTCACTAGAAAGTTGATTCTGTAAGTTTAAACCTGACTCTATTTCCTAACTATCTATCACTCTGGGATTTAACAGGGAAGAATAGGCACAAAATGTGGCCCAATTGAAATAGAATTAATGAAAAAGAAAATTAAAATAGTTAACCCTTATTAATCATTTTGAATGTGGCTTATCCTAGGAGGTAGGTATAATTATTAGGTTTGATTTACCCACAAAAAATAGAAGATTAGAGTAATGAAGTAATTGGCTAGAAAGTCACAGCTGAGGCTCAAAGCCAGCATTCCCACCCAGGAAGTCTGACTTCAAATTCCACACTCTTAATCTCGGCTATGTTGCCTTCCTGAAATGAGCAAAGAGTAAGAGAGGAGAAAAATAGTGACAAGAAAAGGGAGAGTTGAATAACAGAAGACAAGGACAGGAGGAAGGGACTCAAGTAGTTTCCACATTCTGGAAAATAATTGAGTAGAATTAATGCTGACCTTGAAACAGAACTATTTCCCTCAACACTCATTCTATATTTAAAAAAAAAAAAGTCACTGCCATTGTCTCCTTTTCCTTTTCTAATCTTTGCACAGCACTTAGAATGATGCTATCTAAAAAGCATGTGTTCAATAAACCCTACTGACTAACCACTGGTTTTACACAAGAAACACTGAAGGACACTTAGGCAAGCAGATACATTGTAAAATCTATAGCAATGAGATCTTTTGGATGATGTGTTTTCCATTGTTTATTACTTCTCTAAAATGAGAAGGTCACAAGAGCCAGCCCTCAATGGGAGTGGCACCCAGGCAACAGTCTGCTGTAATCGATCTTGTAGTGACTCTCCATCACAAGTTCCACTGCAGCTCCTGGGTGGGCCTTGAGTGGTCTGAGCCCCATCCCCATCCCCACTGCCAATAATAAATGGGTCTGGAGTAGGCAGGCCTAGGCTAGTTTGCACCAAGGATTCACTAAGAGGGGTTTTCTAGGCACTTCTGGAAAGTATGTTCCCTTACCCTTAAGAAAGAGACATAGGCTCCTGGCTGAATCCTTAGACTTCATGACTCTCTTCCAACATGGCCCAAGACAGCTCTCCAAACAATGAAGTGTAGATACAGCCACACCAAATTCACCAAAACTCTTACCCAAGTTATGCTACCAAACAGAGATGTGCTTTAGAAATCAACACTGAAGGGTCTAGAATACAGATTTGGTTTCAGAATTGAAGAACTAGGCACTGATTCCAGAAAAGATCAGAACCTGAGGAGGACTTAGAATCAAGCCAAGACCAAGAACACTCTGAAGAGAAGATTCAAAGCAGAGAAGATAGACGATGTCCTACCAACTACGCTTCCTCCCAATTACACACCCTCAGCAAGGGATTTATGGACAAACCTTATCCTGGGATTGATTCCAGAGAGCAACTTATTAAAGAAATTGAGGTTCCAGAACTGAGCACAAATTTGGTTTCAACATTAAAGATCTAGATTCCGGATAAAAGGACGTCCTAGACTTCCAGATAAAAGGAGAACCTGATGAGGCCTTAGAACAAAGACAAAACCAGAGACAAGATCTCAGAGATGAGAGAGGTTGTGGTATAGAAACTACAGAAAATGGCACCAATCTCACTAGCAACTGTCTTATTTCTCTGGAGCCAGAACACAGTGAACAGCGAGACAAATTCAAAGTATCTGATATCATCAGATTGGGCTCCAAATCACTCTCTCTCTTCCTGGAAATGTGCCCTTCTAAACATACCTTCAGCTCCTTTAGAAGCTGAGCCTTCTGGAGATGGTAAATAGGAATTTAGGAGCCAGAGACATATAAAGCACCCCACAGCCCTACTGACTGAGCCTGAATCCAGAGTTCGGCAGATCTCGAGGACAATGAAAATGAAAGAGCCGTAGGAAGTTAGCAGAATATTTGAAAAAGGAGGCAATTAGCGCATAACTACTAGAAGCTTTCTAAGAACTGGGAAACTTACTTTAGGATAAAGTCAGCACTGGGGATAGGAGAGCAAAGGAATGGAAAGAGCCACCAGATCCACCAATCCTTAACCCTACCCCTACCTCTGATTTCCTATGCTTGTGCCAGTAAGTTTCTTTACCATGGGAGCTAACTCGAAGTTGAGTTGGCTTTTCTGTTACTTGTATTTTAAATTATCCTACTGATATAGCCTGGTAAACATTTTTAAAAAATGGTGACCATGCATGGCCTCATGACCTGATTTCACTCCCAGCATGGTCCATTTGTTCAAGCTATTCTTCCTTTTCCATAATTATGACAGCCTGCTCACCTGACAGGTGCAGCCTTTCTCTTGACAAGGAGGCCTGGCTGGAAAATTTCAGCTGGAGTCCCAGTGCCTGTAACGTCCCTCCCATCCTCCCACCCATCCATCCATCTACCATCCAGCTGATGGATCAACAGATTTACTGCAAGCATTTATCAAAGCATTTTGCTAGGTATTGTTAGGCTACCAAAAGAAAACAGTCAAGTGCTCTCTTCTCTCAAAGACCTTACCATCTGAAAGGGGCAGGAAATTATGTATATAATGATCTATGGCAAAATGTATAAAACTGTTAAGTGTCACTAAAGTGCAGATAAAGTGCCACAGCCGATTAACAAAAGGAAAAGACTGTTTTCCGCTGGGGGGGATTAGGGCCATTTTTGTGAAGAAGATGGACTTAAAAACATTTTTTAATTGAAGTATAGTTGAAGTACAATGTTGTGTTAATTTCTGCTGTACAGCAAAATGATTCAGTTAGACATATATTCTTTTTCATATTCTATTCCATTATGGTTATTACAGGATATTGAATATAGTTCCCTGTGCTATACAGGAGGACCTTGCTAAAGATGGATTTTGAGTTAGATCTTGGATGATACAGAAACAGTGCAAAGAAAAGAAGCATTCCTGGCAGAGTGGGAGCAGGAGGCAAAGGCCCAAAAGAAAATCATGGAGAGTGGATAGGGAAGAGCTGGCTGAAAATAGAGCTGGAACTTGAAAGGGTCATTGAGGCCAAATGGTGAAGGGTTGTGACTCCAAGTCCAGGTATTATTCCGTGAGCAGGAGGGTGGAAACTGAATCAGGTATGAGCTGGGCAATAGAGTGTGGTTTGGAAAGAAAGAAATTGAGTATTCAAGACGCGGCATAGCAGGAGCAGAGAGCAGAACCTAGGTGGAGTGGTTTCTCTGTGTAAAGGTAAACTGGAGCCCATTAAAATTTTCAGAGTTTATCGGAGCATACAATGATTCGAATCAGGCAACACAAAACCAAAGGTGGTTAGGGACACTCAGCCGACAGAAGGTGGGGAGAGGTTTTTATAGAGAGGACATGGAAGCAAAGCAAGGAAATGATTTGCTTGACTATAGCTTAAGTAGGTACCTTCTTTGGGAAAGCCTAGGTGTCTGTTTGTGATTGTTCTTAAATTTCGTTTTCCAGGATATGAGTGCATTGACTCTGGCTTAAGTTTTAGTTTTCTTGCGTAGGCTGCCAAGACACTAGAGCCGCCTCAGTCTAATGCCCTCTTTGTTTAATTACTTTAACACCGGAAACATCCAGGAAATTCTCTTCTGTAGTCATGAGCCAAGTTAGTAGATATAGGAGACCCTACTTGTGAGGTGGGGTCTAGATGGAGGGATAGTTATCCAGAGTCTAGGGGTGTCATGCCAGCCCCTCATTGGTCAGGCCCAGCCAGCACACTTAGGAGCAGTGAGATGAGGAAACCCTGGATCAGAACCATGTGGACCAACAGGAAATAGGTGAGTGCTGCATGTGTCCAAGGGCCAGACAGGTGAGTATCTGAGTAGAGAAGACAAGATCCAGAAGTGGTACACACCTGGGAAGGACAGAAGAAAGGCAATTCAGAAGCGAACCAGTTGGGAGTATGAGATTAACAAATGCACACTACCATGTATAAAATAGATAAACAACAAGGATTTACTGTATAGCACAGGGAACTATAGTCAATATCTTCTAATAAACTATAATGGAAAAAAATCGAAAAAAGAATATAGATATGTACATATACATAGGTATAAGTGAATCACTTTGCTGTACAACTGAAACTAAAACAATATTGTAAATCAACTGTACTTCGCAAAAATCGGAGAAGAAGAAGCAGCTAACCAGACAACAGCATCAAAGGCCCAAATACTGGGTTCGGGCAGAGGGTCGAGAGCCTAGACAAGGAGTCAGGACAAGAGCTATGTTGTAGAGACAAGGTGATGAGGGCAGAGGTTTCAGAGTCGAGCAGACCCAGGTTTGAATCCAATGGCGACTATTTACCTGCTGTGTAAACTTGGGCAAGCCACTTAACCTCTCTGAGCCTCCATTTCCTTGACTAAAAAGGAACATAATAATGTCTACCTCACAGAGTTGTTATAACGAGTATAAATAATCCATGAAAAGTGCTTGGCACTTGGAGCTCTCAACAAATGAGAGCTATTATTATTATCAATATCATCTTCATTATTTAATTTGAACCATAGAGATTTCTTCGGCTCAGAATGGGAAGATAAAGCAAATGAGAGGCGTGTTTGCCAAGAACAGAAAAGCCAGGAGGGGGAGCCGGGCCTCTCCAGAACTGACCCCAGATGACTTCTCTGACTTAGGTACTGGCCATTTGTAATTGTCGGTGTGTTCTTGTCATTTGTTTCTTATACTCTGTGCTGCTATCACCATTGTCATCATTCCCTCCAGCAAAAATGAAAAGAACCTTTGATTTTTGTTAAAACAGCCACACAGCTTGTGCTCTGTGGCCGGCATATCTATTCATCTTTTCTGTGGGGTGAGCTGTCACTGATATCCAAGGATACCACCTGCTGGGGGGTTCTGACAACTGTCTCTATGGTTTCTGGCCAGATCTCATTAGCTAAGTGAGGTGGAGCCCAGCAAGGTTAATAGGTTAATGCTGGCAGGGGAAGTTAGAAGGAAAAGGGGGAAGGGAGACACAGGTGGTTACAAGAGATGATTTTCGAGATGGAAGGACATGGCTGACCCAGCCTGGTATCAGGGGATGCTTATTGCGGTAGAAATCCAAGGTCACAACCTTTTGCAGCCTCTGAGGGGTCCATGATGGCATATTTCATCAGAGGAGGACGTTCACTGCAGTGATCCTGCATTGTTTCCAGCTAATGTGGTTTTCATCCTTTACACTGAACTCACTCAACTCTTAGTGCCCAATCCAATAACAACCAACATTTATTAAACCCTTACTGCATGCCAGACACTGGGCTAACGTATTTTACGTACTGTCGCATTTAAGCCTCATCACAACTCTATGAAGCTGGTACTATTGTTTGCTCCATTTTATAGATTAATAGAGGCTCAGAGAGGTTAATCAAATTGTCCAAGGCCACACAGCTAGTAAAACTCTGAGCCAAGTTGGGAATTCAGGTTTTGCTTATTCTGCTTCTCCAGCTCTGAATTAGAATGCTAACCAGTCTCACTCACACTTTAATATGCATATGAGTCACAGGGGATTTGTAAAAATGAAGATTTTGACTCAGTAGTTCTGGATGGGGTCTGAGAGGCTACATTTCTAACCAGCTCCCCGGCTATGTGTATGCTGTTGGTCCATGGATCATACTTGGAGCAGCAAGGGGCTTGCCTGATAGATCTGATTCACAATGGTTGGTAGGTTTCTGTCCTGAGGAGTTTGGATTTTGGTCTTGGATAAGAAGCTTTCAAACCATTTACGGAATGTGTATTCATTTTTCACACTGAGTAACACATTATCACAAATTTAGCACCTTAAACAACACCCATTTATTATCTCACAGTTTTTGTGTGTCAAGCATCTGGGAAGAGCATGACTTGGCTCAGAGTCTCACAAGGCTGAATCAAGGTGTCATCCGGGCTGTGTTCTCATCTGGAGCTCAGGTTTGTCCAAGTTCATTCTGGTGGTCACAGAATTCAGTGCCTTGAAGCTGGAGGACCGAGGTCCCTGTTCCCTGGTCGGCTGTCACCAGGGGCCCACTCTCAGCCATCCTGGAAACGCTGTATTTCTTGTCACCTGGCTCTTCCATCTTCAAAGCGAGCAATGGAGAATCTCCTTTCCGTCAAATCTTTCCCATACTTCAAATCTCTTTGGCTTTTTCTGCCTCTGACCTCTAGTTGCAGATTTAAACGGCCATACAATTAGGTCAAAACCACCCAGACAATCTCCCTATCTTAAGGTGAAACTGATTTGGGACCTTAATTACACCTGTAAAATTCCTGCACAGCAGCACCTAAGTTAGTGTTTGACTGAACAACTCGGAGAAGGCTTGAGGATACCAGGGGCCAGAAATCTTGGGGGACATCTTAGAATTCTGCCTACAACAAAAGGTTTTGGTTTTTCTGGTTGAGCTGTGTGTTGATTGATTGATAATTTTAGAGCCATGGAAATTGAGACTATATAAACTGCCTCATTTCTGCTTTCATTTCTTCTCATTTCTTCTCTTTACTATTAAAATTTACCAACAATGGTTTCAAAATAGAAATGAACTGTCTTGGCGGAGATTCCAGCAAATTGAGCTAAGCTCTTTTTCTTGTTTGTTGTATAAACTGAAAGTGTAAAATAGCAACTGATACATAGATCATTTGGAGTTTTTCACTGACACATAACCAATGTCCAGGAATAAGTCCCCAGACAGAGTGATATTTACCCGAAGGCAGCAGCTTCTACTCAAAAAACCCTGAGTGCTCGTAGATGACATGAGCTGATTAAACATTAGTGCCTGCAGGGAGATCAGCTCGGTGCTTTGTGACCACTTAGAGGGGTGGGATAGAGGGGGTGGGAGGGAGATGCAAGAGGGAGGGCATATGGGGATATATGTATACGTACAGCTGATTCACTTTGTTATACAGCAGAAACTAACACAACAATGTAAAGCAATTATACTCCAATAAAGATGTTTAAAAAATAAAATAAAATAAACATTAGTGTCTGCATTTTAAAGAAGGAGGGTTTGCAATACCCTGACGTCAAAGATCTGACTGAAGTCCCAGGACTCAAACCCATCTTTTCTGAGTTCTATCTTGTTTTCCTCCTAATGGCACTGTCCTACAGTTACATGGCTCATAAAGTGTTAACCCAGGATTGTTTTCCTTGCTTGGATCTCAAAGAAGACAGGTCAAAGTGAGAAGTGGGAAATAAGCTGCTGGAAACCTGCAGGGGGAGGAAATTCCTAGGGGTTTTCAGTAGTCTGGAGAGTTCCCTCTCCAAACAAAGCAGAGAGGGGAGGAACACGCACACCCTGTAGATCCTAGGTTTGGAAAGTGTAGCCAAAGACAGCCCCCGGTCAAGAGGTGGGGCTAAGCAGGACATAATCCTGGTGATGTTCTTTCCAACACAACTTTCCTTAGTACCTTCAAAGCTATAGCAAGTGCACCACGTGGGAAATACTGCAATTTTCTTAGCCTGCTCACAGCATAGAGCGCAGCCAAGGAATGGCTGCGGGAAAATCCCAGTGTCCATGGCAACCTCGGGGTGAGGAGGGAAATTGGTAGTGGTGTTTCTTCCTCCAGAGCTTGAAAGGCATGGCTGAGGTAACTGCCCTTAACTATATTTTTGCCAACACATAACAAGCTCTGCTTTGCATTTTTGGTCTCATGGCATCGTTTTTGAAATACAAATCATAAAAGCAGTAAATTTCTGCTGTGCCTGCTGAGACTTGCTTTATCACTCTCTTATTTTAGCATCAAGAAAATGACGCTGTCATTCCAGCTGGGAGGTATTTTGATTGTTCCAGACAGAGAGCTGGCTGATCACATTAAGAGTGAGAGAGAGAGAAAGGGAGGGAGAGAGAGGGAGTGTACTTTTACAGTGTGTATGTGTCTCCTTTCTGGGGCTGAGAAGGAAATGATCTCATCTCAGCAACAGATAAACACATTTTGATGGTAACTGATTCCCAAGTTGAGACCTTCTATGAAGTCTCCTAACACTGTGGCAGTTTGCTAACAGACAAGGAGAATTCCTCACTAAGGTTATCATTAGCAGAATTCTCTGCCACTGGCTTCTAAATAGAGGCATAAATGTAGGGTAGCAAAATAGAGACTAGAAATAAAATAAGAGAGTTGGAATGAGTGATCTCTAAAGGCCCCTTTGATCTAAAGAAAATTCCAAGGTGGACATTGGCAGACTTAGAAATGATGATAAATGCCCGAAAAGGGAGAGTATAAATTTAGGAAGGTAACAGAAATCTTCTCGACTGATAAATGAATTTGTGTGTGTGTGTGTGTGTGTGTGTGTGCATGCTTGTCTCCAACTTAGAGGTGATGTTTTTTTTAAATTTCAGAATGATGGCTTAGTTGATGGCAGAGTGGAAAGGACACACAGGTCAGCCAGAAGCCCTGGAGCACGGCAGACATTCCCAGAAGGTCTTGGCAGAAAGAGTCAGACTGAGAAGCTGGCTGGCTGGTAGTGCCAGGAAGGGGAAGAGATGAACTATATGTGAGTGGAGCATAGCCCACATGGTAGAGAGGTCTGGGCAGCCTGAAATCCAAACTAGCTGCTGTGGATAATGGGCTGTGGGAACTGATTCTTGCAGAGTGTGGTTCAGAGGCAGGATTTGGGAGGACTGACAAGAACAAGAGCCCAGCAGCCAATCCAGAACAAATGGGATAGAACAAGGATCCCGGAAGAGGGACCCAGATTCAGGTTGCCAGGGACTTGATCCCCAGGCATGAGACTAGGATGCGGGAAAAGGTTTGTGTAGACCCCACAGCAAGGCTGATTTGATGCTCTTCTCTAGAGGAAACCAGCTTAGGGCTCCTTAAACTCTCCCAGACCGTAGAGATCTCGAGGGCCTCAGCTGGACTAACTGGCAAATCACAGAATTAGGCATGCAATTTCAAGAAGTTTAAAATGTGGTTCCTGTCCTCAGGGGTTTATAATTTATTTGGGAAGAAAAGGTCAGCACACATGAAACAGAGAAAAATATGTCTGGATGTCCCTTAACTGCGTTATGTACAAGTTGCAGGTGTTATACAAAAAAAGAAAAAATTAGTATGTGCCAGGGAGGTCAAGGAAAGTTTCATAGAATTGGTGGGCCATGGGGGATGGTTTGAATTTTTAAGCAAAGAGGAGCAGATTCTGGACATTGGGAGTAGGAAATGTTCACGGGGGTGGAGAGAGGAGCGTAAAAATTATCCTGAGATATCTTCCTCATCCTGTTCTTACCCGGGGAAGAATAGTTAAGACTCTTTCTTGCAAGGGCAGCCACTGGTGGAACAGCTGATGGATGAGTACTTGGAAAGCAGAAGATAAAAAGAGGAAGTGGAGTTTTCTTGATAAGAGAAGAACATGATGAGGATGACAGTGCAGGTAGCTCCCAGGCTTTGTAGTTGTGGCCAAGAATCTGTTTCAGTCTCTTAGCCTTGACTTGCAACAGTGCCCATCACAAGCCTGCAGGGCATTTTCCTACATGCTTCCTGCCTGGGCTCCCCAACCTTACTTATCACTCTGATTCCTGGTTCCTTTCCATTTGTTTAATGACTATGATTGAATCAAATTTTCCTATTGATTAAAACTCTTGGGATCTTAGAGCCTGAGTCAACGTTTTCTCCCCGCTAGATGACATAATGAGACACATGGTGTTCCAAAAGCTCTGGATCCCATTGCTGACAGAATAGGTCACCCGTTTAGCATCATCGGGATGAGTGTCACCTTCCAGATAACTGCTCTATATTGAGAAGAAGGAAGCAACTCAGCATATTTGTCTATCTCTGTGACTTTTACTGTAAAAAAGTGAGTTTCAACATATTTGTTTAGCACTGACAGTTGCCTTTCCCAGTCTGCTGCTGCTTAAGAAATTCCTAATTGTTAATGTCAGATCCCAGGACACTGACCTAGCCTATAACGCTGAGAAAGGAACTGGTGGCAGAGAATCTTGGCTCTCGGCTGCTGCTTGAATCCTCAGGAGCAATGAGAAATAGGAGCTGGGATAATTCCTTTCCGTTAGCAGCTGCTTAAGCAGACCTGACACTTGGGTTGGATTAGTATTTCAACTCACCCCAATGTAGCAACGTTTTCCCCTTCAGAAGATAACGTATGTACCACACCGAGGAGGCTTTTTCTGTGGGCTTGTAGCAGGAAAGAGCCAGGCACCCTACAGGGCTGGACTGGGTGACCTGTGCAAGGTGCCAGTGGCTCTGGGAGGTAATGACAGTGATGGACACTTGTGTAGCAATTTACAGCAGATTGTTTCAAACCTCATTTAATCCTCTCAACAAGCCTGAGAAAAATAGGTTATTTTATTATGCATTCTACAGATGAGCAAAGGGACTCCCTTTCTTAAGCAAAAGTCAGTAAATTGCAATCCAGAAACGAACCCAGTCTGTCTGAATCTCAATCCCACATCCTTCCCAGGGAACCAGAGGTTCTAGTCCACTGTGTGGCAATCAGGTGTGAGATGTCACACAATAATTTGTCATTAACAAAACAATTAGATTTGATGGTGATTGATTTAAATTGAGGTAAAATTGGTATGTGACATTATATTAGTTTCAGGTGTAATGGTGATATATTTTAGAATCATAAATCAGAGTAGGTGATGTCTCTCTCACTTTCTTGTATTCAAATGTGCTTTTGGAGCAAGGAGAATGGGTCAAATTGCAGCAAGCTCCCTGGGGAACCACACACACACACACACACACACACACACACACACACACACACACACACATCAGTTTTATCTGTGCAATAGCACTGAAAGACCATGGCTGGTAGAGACAATAATAGTTGTCATGATTATAAGTTATTGCCCTGCTTCACTTCCCTGCAAAACACTGGTTTTCACCAGTTTGAATCTGGGGTCTCCTACAAGAGTGTGCTGCTTGTGCGAATGTCATCCATCTTGAACATCTCGAGAAGACACAGGTGGGGAATCATTGGAGCTCATCATGCAGCCTTCCCAACAGATCTGACTCTGGCAGCACACTGTTCGGTTCCTGGGAGCTGCTACTCTGTATCAATGCTGGGTACCCATCCCAGACACATACTAAGGTAAGTGGACTTTTGCTTAGAGGGAAAACTTGTATAACCAACTCTTAATTTTTATTTGTACATAACGTTAAAACTACAGTGTTCTATTAATGGCAATATTATCACTTTGTAATGTAGGCCATAGAAAACTGTAAATGCTGTTATTACACAAATACAATATAAATATTCTTGAAGACCTGGGAACTTGCAGCAGCATCACTCTTGGCCACTCTGCAGATGTTCAGAAGCTGTACCACTTAGTGTGACTTAGCAGAAACACTCCAAATATGTTTGGAAGCCATTTTTACACAAAATGCTGTGGTTTCTGCCTCCCTCCCCCCCGGAACACTTGGCAACGTCTGGAGACATTTTTTATTGTCACGACTGGAGGCTGGTTTGCTACTGCTGCTGGCATCTAGAGATGCTGCTAAACATCTTACAAGACAGCCCCCTCACGACAAAAAATTATTCATCCCCAAATATCAAGAGGGCCGAGGCTCAAACTCTGATCTACGCTGACACAAAAAGGATAAACACATTGATAAAAATTTTTATTTGATGCAGCTGAGCAAATGCAATCAGGTTCAATCATAGAAGGGGAGAATATTTGTTATTAGAACTCAGCCATCTCTATGTCCTTCAGCTTTTGGGCGTCAGTGTTGCTCAAGCCTCCAGGTTACGGGTGGAAAGCCACCCTCAGTACTTCCTGTGGGTTTCTGGGTGGCTTTTGTTTTAGCAGTGGGCCGTTGATGCTATTTGCTTTTTTTCACTGCTACTACCTGTTCCAAACTGTTGCTTTCAACTCCTGCATCTGCTGCCTGCCTCCTCAGGCCCATTCCTCTTTCTCGCTCTCTGCAAATCCTGACGAAACACCTCTTACACGTGCTTATTGTAGGTTGCAAACTATTGCTGATGGTTCAGGGTTATTTGTACATTTCTCAAGTCTTCCTCACCACAGGAAATTTCCTCCTGGCCATGATCTTACATAGGGTTTCACTAGCCCATCCAGATGTCACTCTCTCATGCCCCGCTCATCTCTTTCAGGTGCCTTATGCTGTCTCTTGAGAGGCCAGCTAAAAACTCACAGATTCCTACTTCTTTAGTATACAAAGTAATTAGGCCTTCTTTGTTTCACTTGCTTCTTCTCTTGCCCTGGGTCGGGTGGAAGTGGGATTAATCAAATAAGAACATCAAAGCATTTTCCGGGCTTCCCTGCTGGTGCACTGGTTAAGAATCTGCCTGCCAATGCAGGGGACATGGGTTCTAGCCCTGGTCCTGGAAGATCCCACATGCTGCAGAGCACTTAAAGCATTTTCCGGGCTTCCCTGCTGGTGCACTGGTTAAGAATCTGCCTGCTAATGCAGGGGACATGGGTTCTAGCCCTGGTCCTGAAGATCCCACATGCTGCAGAGCACTTAAGCCCGCGCGCCACAGCTACTGAAGCTGGTGCGCCCAGACCCATGCTCTGCAAGAAGAGAAGCCACCGCAATGAGAAGCCCGCGCACTGCAACGAAGAGTAGCCCCCGCTTGCCGCAACTAGAGAAAGCCCGCACGCAGCAACGAAGACCCAACGCAGCCAAAAATAATAAATAAATAAAATAAATAAATTTATTTTTTAAAAAAAGCATTTTCCTAGACAAATAACAGCAATCATAAAAAACCCGTATCCCATGCGAAGAGTAGCCCCCGCTTGCCGCAACTAGAGAAAGCCCGCACGCAGCAACGAAGACCCAACGCAGCCAAAAATAATAAATAAATAAAATAAATAAATTTATTTTTTAAAAAAAGCATTTTCCTAGACAAATAACAGCAATCATAAAAAACCCGTATCCCATGGGCTGAAGGCAAAATTGTAAGTACTGTTTTTTTTTAAAATTTAATTAATTTTATTATTGGCTGTGTTGGGTCTTTGTTGCTGCACGTGGGCTTTCTCTACTTGCAGAGCGCGGGCTTTCTCTAGTTGCGGCGAGTGGGGGCTACTCTTCGTTGCGGTGCGCGGGCTTCTCATTGAGGCGCCTTCTCTTTGTTGCGGAGCACAGGCTTTAGGCGCACGGGCTTCAGTAGTTGTGGGTCGCGGGTTCTAGAGCGCAGGCTCAGTAGTTGTGGTGCAAGGGCTTAGTTGCTTCGCAGCATGTGGGATCTTCCAGGGCCAGGGCTCGAACCCATGTGCCCCTGCATTGGCAGGCGGATTCTTAACCACTGTGCCACCAGGGAAGTCAGTAAGTACTGTTTTACATAGAATTTTTTTTTTCTTCGCTTTCCAACAGACTGGGGAGAAACAATGTGATGTAGCTATTAAGAACAGTGGGCACTGGAGTTAGGCCATCAAGGATTTGAATCCTGGCGCTACCATTTTTTGTCTGTGTGACCTTGGGCAAGTTACTAACCAATCTGTCCCTTAGTTTCCTCTCTATTACAACGGGGAAAATAATAGTACCAACCTCATAGAGCTGTTGTGAGAATTTAAAAGTTAGTGCATGCGAAGTACTTTAGCTCAGCGGCTGACACGGGGAAGCTACTCAACAAACGGTGAGTATTGAAGAGTGGGGTATATAAGCAGACTTCTCACGTAAGAGAGAAAGCGTGCAAGGAGCACATTCCTATAGAGGGCTGAGTGTACTAAGCGATAGGAGTTCAAAGAAGACAAAGGGCTTCTGCCCTTAGAGAATACCCAGTTTCCTGGGAAAGATGGAGCAGTAAACAAGTAACTGTAACTCAGTGTGACAGTGCTACAGCAGAAGTCTGTTTATACTCGTCAAAGGATTTTTACTTAGCAGTGACCGTGACACTGTTGCTGTGGATAGATGTTAGTTTCTATCTAACTGGAGAATCACAATGCATATTATATTCTCCTCGTAGTGAGAGAGAGTTAAGTAGAGTGTCCCTGGTTATCTGAGTTTGGCCAGCGCCTCTGTCAAAATCCACAGCTTAAGGACCCAAGATGTGTCTCCGTTCTGTCTTTGCTTCTGGGCTCCCCTCTCCATGGGTAGCGTTGGAGGGGGCTTCAGACCCCGAGATGTTCTGCCTCCTGATTAAGAGTCTGGGGGCTCAGCAGCATCTTAGAATGCATACCGGAGCCAGCTCTCTGTCCTGATCCTCTAGGAGATTAATCATGCCATGTCTAAAAAGAGCCTAAATTATTAGGTAGAACATTAAATGTGCCAGTCTTAAGTGACTTAAATCACTTGTCAGACTTTATTGTTTTTAATTGTTTATATTGCGAGTACATGTCCTGAGTAAGCACATTTCCAAATAGCAATGACGATGGAAATGTAACAAGCATTATTCTTCATATGATTTCAAGGTCTTTTGATCCCATGATCTCCCCAACCTCCAAAATATACCATGGCCTAGGGTGAGTTACAGAAACTCTCTGGGCTATTGTTTTGCTAATTAAAGTCAATGAAAACTTAGATTTTTAAATATTTATAGAGAATATTGGGATTACCTTGAATGTCACAAGGCAAGAAGGGATATCATTATTAAATAGCACAAAATTAAAGTCAAATGGGAAAAAAAAATCAAAGTTGGATTGATTTCTCACACCTGACCAGGATAAATTCTAAGTAGGTATAATATTTAAATGTCTTAAATGAAACCATCTTCTCTTTTAGAAGAAGCTAAAAGAGAGTTTTCACCATAGAGTGGGGAAGGCCTTTCTCATTGTGACACTAAATCCAGAACCATAAAAGAAAAGCTTACATAGTCAACCTCATAAAGTAAAAATTTTCTGCATAGAAAAACCATAAGCAAATTTGAAAGACAAATGACAAACTGGGATGGAAATATTTGCAGCTCTATTACAGACCAAAGACTAATTTTCCTTAGCATATGAACTCATACAAATCAGAAAGGAAAAGACCAACAGTGCAACAGGAAAATGGGCAAAGAATATGAACAGGCAGGGCCTGGAAGAGAAAGCACAAATGAAAGTGATTCAGCCTCACTCACAATAGAATAAATTTTAAATTACACTGAGATACCCATTTTCAATGATCAAATTAGCGAAGACCCAAAAGCCTGATACCAATTTCTGTTGACGAGGGTGTTCTGAAACAGTCGCTTTCATACCCTGCTAGTGGGAGTGTAGGAGTGTAAGCTGGTACAACAGCTAGGTAGAGCAATTGGCATTAACTCCTCTTTTACGAATCTATGCTTTAGATGTTCCCCAAATGTGCAAAATGAAACACTGGGCTGGCCGAAAAGTTCGTTTGGGTTTTGGTAAGAGGTGGAAAAACCCGAACGAACTTTTTGGCCAGCTCAATATATGCACTATTAACCATTGCAGCCATGTTTGAAAAGCAAAACATTATTAGCTACCTCAATGCCCATTCCTAGGCATTAAATTAATTGTGGCACATTCATATAATATAATGTATAATTATATACAGTATAATACAATGCAGTGAAAAAAGAATGATGAAGCTCTTTATGTGCTGATACAGTAGTCTCCAATATATATTGTTAGGCGAAAAAAGCAAGGTGCGGAAGGGTGTGTACAACGTTATACTTCGTGTACAAAAAGAGAGTTTATATGACTATCTGTGTATATATATTTTTTCCTTGTATATACATAAAATATCTCTGTATAGCACTAGAAAGGATGTTTCACTGTATATCCTTTTGTTTGTTTGGTTGGTTGTTTTTGGATATTCAACTATATGAAGGTATCATCTATTAAAACTTTAAAAAATGAAATAATAATAGGCCAAAATTTGTAAATAAGTCAGTTAATTAATACATTAAATAAAATCAATTTTCTTTTTTTTTTTTTAAATCAATTTTCTTAATAAATAATTTAATGGCCAGGTTTCTAAACACACGTATGCTTGTCTGTCTGTTCAATCTCTAATCCTCCTCTTTGATCCTTAACATAATCCAGTTTTATTTAGGCACCTGCTCCTCCAAACACACCCCCTGTGTCTCAGTCCACATCTGGGACTGCCTGGTCTAAGTGTACTTCTATTCCCATGGCCAGTAATTGGTTCAGGAGCCATAGCCAAAGTCAGTGTGTGGCATTGCCTTGAGAACAGGGATTGATTCAAGAATGCTAGAGGCTCCTGGAAAAGAAGTTTCCTTGGTCTTAGGAGAACCTCGCCCAAGTTGATGGCGTTTCTATATGAAACCAGTAACTGCTACAGCCATTTTGCGTCTGTGAAGCAAGTGGTCCAAGGTCAAAGCCAACACACAGAGGAGTCATCTCAGGGTACTGCAGAAAAATAGATCCAGAGCCACTAATTAAACTGTCTCTGAAGACTGCCCTACCCCCTGGACTTGCAGTTGTATGAAGCAATACTTTTCCTTACTGTTTATGTGAGTTTGAATTGAATTTTCTGTTACTCAAAGCCATAGGCTAATAATACCCAGATTGCACAGAAGAATATGTTTCCAAGCATCGAAGTGAAACACATGGGTAAGTCAGAAGGAAAAAAATGCCTTCTGAATTTTCTCAGACTTAGCAAACTGCCAAGGTACATGGCATGTGTTGACATAAAAACTTTCCAAATCAGGCTCTGAACTCCAATTAGAATATGGTACAGAAATAAGTTGGGGGGAAGGGGTGGAGGCACTGAGCAGAAAGATACCAAACATTTACAGTGGTTATGACCCAGTAGGGGGTCACGAAGTTTTATCTCCCTTTTCTATATTTTCTCAGATTAAAAAATGTGAATATATTATTTTTATGATGAAAAACTACATACCAGTCCAAAAGGCACCTTGGAAGCAGAATGGTAGAGAGGCTGGGCCAAGCAAACCCCCAATAAGATAATGTCAGGTTTTCAAATACAAGCCTGAAGGTTAAAAAAGTAAATAAATAAATCTTTTAAAAAGCTCTTCATAAATTAGAGATTAGGAAGTTTAAGAATTCCTTGTAAACCTGAGGCTGTTAGGAGTGAGGGATTTAAAATAAACAAAATGGAGAAAGCAAATTTAGAGTACAGCTGTAATATTTGAAGCAGAGTTCATTTTTCTCATCTTGAGACAATGATTTTCACAAATACTTCTGAGATGTCATATTTCTGATCACCCCTCATATGGAGTTTGTTTTCATTTTCTGGTAATTCCCACAGGCTGAGGGTCATTACACAATTGAGATTGAGAGGCTTTAGCATCTTCTGGACCAGGGAGAATTCTGGAGGTAGATGATAAGAATTTTTTTTCTGTATTAATCCACTGGCCATCTTTGAACAGTAGTAGAAGGGAGATGAGATTTCCATAAAGGACACTTGAGACTAGGGTGATCAGAGAGCTAAGAGGAAACCAGGAAGAGAAAGCAATGATCCAGAAGCAAAAAGATTACCTAAGATAGAGACTGAAAAGTGCCTGTTGGACTCTGCAACTAGGAAATCACTGGCAATTTGGGCAAGAGCAGTGATGAGAGTTAAGTTCAAGAAAGATGAGGAACATTGTTTCACCCTTAAGAGACTTGGCCGTGAAGGAGAGGAGAATGAGGGTGGAAGCTGGAGTAGACAGAAGGCTTAGGGACGAGAGGGCCTGTTTATAGGCTCAAGGAAAGTGCCAGTGGAAAGAGAATGCTTGCAGTGCCTAAGGGACCCAGGTTAACAGTATGGGTTAGAGAGTGCAGGAGATGGGGTGCAGACCACGGGTGGAACCATTTCCTTACACCCAGCGACACCTCTTCCACTAAGAGAAGAAAAAAAAGATGAACTCATGTGTAGATAAGTTTAGAAGTAGAAGGGCAGGAAATTGAGAGATTATAGTCCTATATCCTCTGTTTTCTTTGTGCTTATGGGAGTGAGAATGATATAGATGTCTTGAGAATATTGGTGAGATGTTTTTTAAGTCATTAAGAGGGATGCAACAGGTGTTGAATAAGAACCAAAGAACTGCCAGGAAGAATCCAGGTAGCAGCTGAGATTAGGACTTGGAATCTAGGGGTGTGCTAGGGGCAATAAAGGAAGATAGGTCCAGTGTTAGGTTTTGGTTGACGACAAGGGTGGGAGGTAAAGAAGTGAAAAAGCACTAGCCATGGAATGATTGAATTGCAAAACCACGAGACCTAAACTAGATAAGGAAGTTAGGGGAGGAGAAGTGGTTCTGGGTGTGGGGGTAGAGGGGTCAGGAGAAAGAAAAGAAGGAAGAAATTTTTTAAAAGGAAAGGTCAGAAACAGTGGTTCTCAATACCAGTTTGCAGAAGAATAGGGAGCTTATCAAAAATGCAGATATCTGGGCCCCATGTCAGAGATTTCAATTTAGTAAGCCTCGAGTAGAGCCTAGGGATCTGCATTATTTTTCCAAGTTATTAATTGCTTTTCAGAAATGGTTAATATGTGAATGACATAAAATTCAGAAAGTACAGAAGACATACAATGAAAAGTAAGTGTCTCACTCCTATGGTAACTTCTGCTGTCATTTTCTCAGATGTCCTATTAGGGACATTCAATACATAATCTTATTCTTTATATATATATACATTATATAATATATATGTATAACATATATATGACAAACGATAACATATTATGCATGCTGTTCCACACTTTTTTTTTCTTAAATTTATTTATTTATTTATTTTTAAATTTATTTATTTTTGGCTGTGTTGGGTCTTCATTGCTGGCGCGGTCTTTTTTTAGTAGTGGCGAGTCTTCGTAGCAGTGCGCGGCTTCTCATTTCAGTGGCTTCTCTTGTTGCAGAGCACGGGCTCTAGGCGCGTAGGCTTCAGTAGTTGTGGCACGTAGGCTTCAGTAGTTGGGGTGCATGGGTTCTAGAGCGCAGGCTCAGTAGTTGTGGTGCACGGGCTTAGTTGCTCCACAGCATGTGGGATCTTCCCGGACCAGGGCTTGAACCTGTGTCCCCTGCGTTGGCAGGTGGATTCTTAACCACCGCACCACCAGGGAAGCTCTGTTCCACACTTTTTAATTTCACTTAACTATGTATCTTAAAGATCAATCCATGTCGGTTCATTAAAAGCTACATAAATATTCTGGACTTCCCTGGTGGTGCGGTGGTTAAGAATCCGCCTGCCAACGCAGGGGACACGGGTTCGATCCCTGGTCCGGGAAGATCCCACATGCCGTGGAGCAACTAAGCCCATGCGCCGCAACTATCGAAGCCCGCTCTCTCTAGGGCCCATCCACCACAACTACTGAGCCTGAGCTCTAGAGCCCGTGAGCCACAACTACTGAGCCCACGTGACACAACTACTGAAGCACCTGCGCCTAGAGCCCATGCTCGGCAACAGAGAAGCCACCGCAAGGAGAAGCCCGCACACCGCAACAAAGAGTAGCCCCCACTCACTCAACAAGAGAAAACCCATGCACAGCCATGAAGACCCAGTGCAGCCAAAAAAAAAATAAATAAAATTTGAAAAAAAAAAGCTCCTTTACTATTCTATTGGCTGCTTGGAATTCTATTTTTTTAATATCAAAAGATGGAAAACAATGGGTGTATATATTAATTCTCTAATTCAGGGATTCCCAACACTGGAGGAGTTTTTCAACACCCTATGTATAGACGTGCCATAACTTGGAAGTCTACGTTTTTAACAGAACATTGTGATTTGGGTGGTTCATGGACTACACATTGAAAAACACTTGTCACAGGACTTGAGAGCATAATGAGCTTAAAAGATGGAAATACTTAGAGAAAGAGAGTGAGAAAACTAGAAAAACAGGGAGGTTTCACTTTGCATCGTGATCTCTACTGATCTTTGCTTGAGAGATTTTATCCTGACTGTGTCACTTCCCTGGGACATAGATGCAAAATATACTCTGTGCATAATTAGAAAATGCTTATGTATATCAACAGTTGCTGAATCCCAGGGACGATAAGCAAAGCAAAAGCAAAAATCAAAACCAAAACCGAAACCAAACCAAACCAAGTCAAACCACATGAACAAACAAAACTAGTAAGAAATACATTCCCATGTGCTGTCAAGGTTTCCATAGAGAAAGCTGTGAAAAATCTCCAAAGGAAAGATCTTTTTATTGCATCATTGGGATATTCATTTTTTCCCATTAGAAAAAAAGCCACAGCACTCAAAACTAAATGCAATGAGTCTACAACATTGAATTCCTCAGGATTCTTGAATTCTGCTTGGATTTTTTGACTTGGGTCTAGGACTAATTAAGGAAGTAGCAGACTCTGGCCTGAAACACAAGTTTATCTGATTCCACACCTCATTATCTTTCCACTACCAAACACTACTTCCCACCAAGGAATGTTCTTGGTGCTCCCTGCCAGGGAAACTAGATATCCAGCCTCCAGAGGTGACACCTCTCTCATTTCTGCATAACTTCAGGCAGATGCTCTAGATGGCACTGGTAACTAATCAAGTGAGCTTTTCAGGGAATCACCCAGCTTCATCAGTTGGCCCAATAGGTCCTGCTGGAATTATGCTACCCTGGCTGAATCAGAATGCTAAACAAGCTTCTTAATATAGTGTAGCTAAACACGTCAGACATCTGACGTAGAAGAATCCTTTAACGTCAAAAGATGGGGAATAATGCATGGGTATTTTGTTTATAATTCAGGGATTCTCAGTATTTGGGGAGTTTTGCAATATCCTATACACTTCCCCTTTCCTTCCATTGCCCTGCCCCAAAAGTGTTGTGTGTGAGTTTAAGAAAAGTGAATTGCATTTTAAAATATACATCAGAAGATACCCTTATGGGGCTTCCCTGGTGGCGCAGTGGTTGCGCGTCCGCCTGCTGATGCAGGGGAACGGGGTTCGAGGGGGAGGCCCGCATACCACAAAAAAAAAAAAAAAAAAAGAAGATACCCTTAGGATGATGCAAAACTATAGTGAGTTACTGAACTAGTTAGTGTCAATTAAAACATGTTCTAAAGTACTCATCATATGGACTTGACATTTTAAAAAAACAAGAGTAGATTGAGATGAGATTTCCAAGAAGGATGAGCTGCTCTCATTTTTTTTTTATTAAAAACATTTTTTTAAATACCTTCTTGTTCCCTTTTATTTTATTTATTTATTTTTGGCTGTGTTGGGTCTTCGCTGCTGTGCACGGACTTTCTCTATTTGCGGCAAGCAGAGACTACTCTTCGTTGCGGTGCGCGGGCTTCTCATGGCGGTGGCTTCTCTTGTTGTGGAGCATGGGCTCTAGGTGCGGGCTTCAGTAGTTGTAGCATGCAGCCTCAGTAGTTGTGGCTCACGGGCTTAGTTGCTCCGTGGCATGTGGGATCTTCCCAGACCAGGGCTTGAACCAGTGTCCCCTGCATTGAGGGAAGCCCAGCAGCTCTTATTTTACTTATTGATATTTAGCTCCATATCCAGATATTGGTATTTTACAATCGTATTATGTAAGACTTGGGAAGTTCCACACTCCTCCAACCCCTGCCCCAGCCACTCTTTGACTTTCATTTTCCTGATGTGTTATAAAGTGGTATATAGCTAACGACTAAAAAGAGAATCAGGGAAGAATTCTAGGGCACCTCCCGTCTCTTCCAAATTTCTTCACCTTTATTCCCTATTTCTTCTATGCTGGTGAAATTCTTTTGACTGTTGAAGAGTTACCAACTAAAAGCTAAAACAGATTAAAATCTTTAATTGAAAAGTCATTGCTTTCTGTGTTGCTTTATTTATTCAACTTACATCGACTGTCAATTGATCTTAACAGCTTGCTACTAGGCATTGTGTGACAGGTTGAGAAGTGCCCTGCCCTCAAGGAATGTACAGTTTAGTTGGAAGGATATAAAGAAGTACACATTTAGGTGCCAAAAGAATGGAACATATGAGTACTCTAGGCTGTTCCAAAAATAGATGAATGGGTTTGAAATAGTCATAATGAATCTTAGTAGGCAGATGGAGGAGTAAGGTTTTCTAGGTAAGGCACATGGCATCAGTAACAGTATAGAGGCAGAAATTGGTAAATCAATGGGCTGATAAATAAAAATAAATAAATGTGTATGCTGATATTCATGTTAAAAGGTTTTATGTTGGGGAATAACGGGAGCTAAGTTAGAGAAAATAGTGATTCAGGTTGTAGGGGACCTCGAATGCTTGGCTAAGGAGTGTGTCTTTAGTACTGTAGGCACCAGAAGGGAATTGAAAGCTTCTGAGAAGAGGAGGGGCATGGGCAAAGTGGATTGGGGAGATTAATTTGTTGGTGGAATGCAAAATGGTTTTGAAGAGAGATTGGAGGCAACCGGAGGCTATTTGGTCTGAGTTTATGAGTTTTCACCAGATTGATTGATCTGGCAGTGTAAAGGAAGGATTGAACAAAACTAAAACTAGGAAACTAGACGTGGAGGAGGGCGTATGAGGATCTAAGCCTGAGCGAGTGGGAAAATGTTGGTTTCACCAAGAGGAATAAATCAGAAGGACTGGTCTGGGGGGCATGTGTGTAGAGAAAGCCATGGATACCTGTTACATTTAGGTTGCCGGCAGGACATGAGGCTATGATGTCTAAGTGGATCACTGCTACCGCATTAACTGACCAGAGCTGCAGTCTGTATGCCCCTGCTCTGAGGTGGGCTTGGGTGGGGGTTATTAGAAGGTTTTGCACACTCAGCTTTGTCCCTTTCAGGCAGGAGAGAGCATCCACTGTCAGAGCCTTCCCAGTCCTCAAGGGGCCAGGTCAGGAAGTACAATTTTAATAGAATTAGCTGAAAGATGAACACATGTCAGGTGGTGGTTTGGCGGTAAGTCATTGCTGCTAACTTTGACAGGCTAAGTGTCACATTATTAATGGCTTTTATGCATGGCTAAGAGGGTTAACACTTAGCAAATTAGATTCCTCAGTTTTTATCCTGCTCTTGTATTTTATGGGTATGATAGGGTATGTTACCTTTCTGTGCCTCGGCTTCCTGTTTTTAAAATAGGAAGCTTGTTGTGGCAACATTCATACACATTTTGAAAGCTACAGATAAAAAGCACTGCAGGATTCTCTCACCTCCCACCCTCACCCCCAAAGACTGAGTCCATCTCTGGGAAAGGTCATCCATTTCACTGAATTCTTTCAAAGGCTAACTCCCTAAGTCAGTTAATTAGCATTTTTCTAAAATGCTTTTACCAGTCCAGAGCTCAAAGGTGTAGTCTATAACTGTCTTTTCTATCTCCTGGACTTGCTCATCCTGCTGACCCCTTTTTATTCAGTGGCTGGTGCCATGTGACTCTCACTTCTAGGCTCTTGGATCAATCCCAGCCATACTGGAGGGGAATTAGAGTTCTATATTAATACTCTGGGACCTCAGCATGAAGTAACCATGGTCAGTATGAAATGCAGTCTCAGTTCTAGGTATTAAGTTCCTCCTTTGTTTCTAAGTCTCCCTCTGTCTGCCAGATCTGGCCTTTGGATACTTGTCTTGTTGCCCTGAGCCCAAGTCCTTGTCCTCCAAACTTGCCCAGTACCTCCTCTCAAGGACCTGAATTCTACTTGTTTTCATCAGTTCCCCAAAGGGAGAGAAATCCAGACCTGGAAGACAGCACTGAGGCTGGGGCCTTGCTATAAGCAACACATTTCCTTAAAGCTTGCCATGATTTCCCAATTTCTGTCTGCTCCTGGATTTCCCAAGGCTGTGTAGCCACTGCCCATTGGCTTACCACACTCACATCCTCTGTGTTGAACCAGCCTGATCCTGGCTGCCTTCCTGGTTGCTGCCGGTTACATACCCTCCAAATACTGTCTTCTGGCTGCATACTCATCACAACAGGTGGGTCTGCCTCCAATTCCATGGATGTATCTAGTTCTGGTCTCCACTTCTTCCAGTCTACTTCACCCCAATTACAGTTAATCCTTTTACGTTAAACTACAGCAGATATTTGCTGGAGTGGAAACTGATGTGGTATTGGAATTTTATCCTTGTTTACATCTTCCTTTGTGTTGGAAAAGCTTGGGATCACTTCCAAAAGCTGCTTAGAGAGCTTTCCTGTCTTCTTTAGGAGAAACAAATGAACACTTGACAATACCTTGTGTCTGTGACAAAGGCTCAAGGCCACCCTCTTAATTGTAAAATTGCATATTTGACCTTAATTTTGCTTTTAGACATACTAATATATTTTAAATTATATTTTAGCCAGTGTTCATTCATGTCTCTCAATTTCAAGGTATGTTATTGGAACTTCATGGCTTTGTGCTTATAAAGAAACAAACAAATAAAGGCTGGGGATGGTATTCTACGTTGGTAGTTTCAAATTTTAAGGTATATTAAAGTCTTCCAGAGGGTTCATTAAAATAGATAGCTAGGTTTCACACCCAGAGTTTCTCTGGATGCCTGAGAATGTGCATTTCTTCTTTTTTTTTTTTTTTAATAAACTATTCTTTTTTTTTTTTTTTTGCGGTACACGGGCCTCTCACTGTTGTGGCCTCTGCCGTTGCAGAGCATAGGCTCTGGATGCGCAGGCTCAGCGGCCATGCCTCACGGGCCCAGCCGTTCCGTGGCATGTGGGATCCTCCCGGACTGGGGCACGAACCTGCATCCCTTGCATCGGCAGGCGGACTCTCAACCACTGCGCCACCAGGGAAGCCCTAAACTATTCTTTTTTAAAAAATATTTATTTATTTGGCTGCACTGGGGCTCTTACTTGCAGTATGCGGGATCTAATTCCCTGACTAGGGATTTGAACACCTGGCTGCCTGCATTGGGAGGACAGAGTCTTAACCACTGGACCACCAGGGAAATCCTAAAAATTTGTGTTTCTAACAAGTTCTCAGGCAATGTTGACACAGCTGGTCCTGGGATTACACTTTGAGAATTGGCCATACGTTTAAACTGGCCACAGGTGACCAGAAGCTGAGCAGTTATTGACCAGTTCAAACTCTTATCTGAATGGATAAGGTGGAGAGTGCTGAGAAATAAACTTCCAAAGTTCAGTCCATGCAGTTAGGATGACTGCTGGTTCCAGAGGTCTTTCAATCACTTCTGAGAACTTGGGCAATCACGTAGTTTCTTTGTGCTTGGGTTTTCTAATTCATACAGTAAGGCTAGCCTGTATGCTGCCCTTACAGGAGTATTGTGAAGGTCAAATGAAATGGGTGTGGAAATGTTTGAACTGTAAAGTGGTGTGACTCTGGAAGGTACTGCAATTGTTTTTCAATATTCTTCTTAAAACGTCACCACAGATTTCTTTTGGCTCTCTTGCTTTTCTAATTAATTATAGCAACTTTAATCCAGGAATAGAGAGTACATTTATTGCTATCATAAACTCAAACTTCAAACTTTTTTTAAAAAAATTTTATTCAATGAGATCAGACATGCCGTATAAACATTACACAGAGCCAAGAATGATTCCCAGACTTTACAGCTATAAAAAGTAGGAGACCCTGTTGTGACTTGGGGTGGAGGCGCAGTTAATCTTTCAGCCCTGTTTAAATTGGCCCATTAATAAAAATGGCTACAAGTTACAGCACGTTAAAAAAATAAAATCACCGTGTACAATGATCAACCTGTCCACCCCATACCTTTACACCTCTTGCAACTTCTATTAATTTATCTGTCTTTGGAAGTAGTAAATCTGTCCAATCCTGGCCGTGGTTATTTTTCTCAGTCAAGGGCCTCCAGCTCACTTTATGGACCAACACAGTTCTTGCTCAAAGTGGGTGCGTTTGTGAGTTGTCAACCGTCACCAGCTGTACCTAATTCTTTCCGGCCTTCAAGGAGTATCTCAGATATGGGCCTCATTGTTCCTAGGCCTTTAATAAATATCGTAATTCGTCGGCCAGGATGCTGACAAGGTTTCGGGGGGGTGGAAGACCCGGTTTCTGGACTGGTGAAGGAACTTGCCAGGTTCGGGTACCGGGAGCGCAGTGCGGTCTCCCCCAGCCTCGACTCGCTATCCCCGAAACCTCGGCAGCCCCGCCCCCGGGCCCGGGCCCGCGTCCGCTCGCGCTTCCCCCGGGCGCCACCTGGAGGCGCCCGCGGCTGCGGAGGCGCTGCGCGCACCCGTCGGGAGCCGGATCAAGGGGCGGAGGAAGAGGAGAGGAGAGGAGGAGCTGGAGGGGGCGCGGCTTGCTCCCGGTGCCTCCCGGGCGCCGGGCCTCCTTCTCCGCCAGGCTCTGGGCTGGCGGCCTGCGGGGGTCGCGGCGGCGGCAGCGGCGCTGGCGGGCCGCGGGCGGCGGGGCCCTGGCTCCAGCTCCGGGTGTTAGGAAACAAGATGGCGGCGGCGCTCCGAAGGCCGGTCCCCACCTCTTCTCTGCTCTCCTCCGCCCCACCGCTCGCCTCCTCCTCCTCCTCGATCTCCTCCTCCTCCTGCAGCAACCCCAGCGACCGCAGAAGCGCCGGCCGGCTCTCCCGGAGCTCCGGAGGGGGATAGATTGGTCCGCTGCGGGCTCCGGCGACCAAGGCAGAGCTGGGGCCGGGGCGGGGACGGCGACGGCGGCGGCGGCGGCGGCGGCGCCGGGTGGGGATGGGGTCGCAGACGCTGCAGATCCTCCGGCAGGGGGTGTGGGCCGCGCTCAGCGGGGGCTGGTACTACGACCCGCACCAGGCCACCTTCGTGAACGCGCTGCACCTCTACCTGTGGCTCTTTCTGCTCGGCCTGCCCTTCACCCTCTACATGGTGAGTGTGGGGGCGGGGAGGAGGGCGGCTCCATACCCTTCTGGCGGGCCGGGTTCCCGAGTCCGGCGGGCGGTCGCGCCTCCCTGGCTCCGGGCCGGGGGTGCGCCCTCTTCCCCTTCCCGGTGCGCGCGCCCCACCATCCCGCGCCCCGGTCCCCTAGGGATCCGCCGCCCCCCTCGCTCTGGTGCTCCCCTCCCCCATCCGTACTCCCCACTGTTCTCTCCCTGGAGGGCTTCCCTTATTTCAGCGATGACAGGAGAAGCGAATCAGCAGCAGCCTCCACCTCCCGCCCCCGGGCGCCCAGCCCTTTTTCTGGGAAGTAGTAGCTTCCTCGGCCCCTTCTAAGGGGGTCCTGATCCTGCTCTCTCCAGCCTTTCTACCCGGGTGGGTGAAGCCCGAGTGGGGCTCCCTGCCTCCGCGTCTGGTGGTGGGCGCCGAGCGTTCTGCTCCCAAGGGCAGCCGCATCCGTCCCTGGCGCGCGTGCTTATCTGCGCTCGGTTCCTCGGACGCCGGACACCCCTGGGGCACTCCCTGCCCGCGAGGCAGTTCTCGCTCCTCCTCTCCGGGGAGTACCCTCCCTCCACCTCGCCTCTAATCCGGGTGCGGAGCTTTTGGAGCCGCCGGGAAGAATGTGTGCCGCTCGGTGTGGAATATATTTTGTGGGGAGTCCGGGCTCTTACTCGCTTAGACGTAGTGGTTGAAAATCTGACTCTCGCCCTTCCTGCCTCTCAAAATCCTGTTTTTGCTTACCAGTGGTTCTTTTCTGTTCGGCTCCGTGGTCAGTGGCTTTTATTTCCAGGCCAGCTTTGGGGGTAGGGAGCGGGGGAGATACAGGGTATCTGGCTGGCATTTCAGCAGATTTGTTTGGGTTGGTTCAAGGCCTTGTACTGATAGGAAAAAAGGAAAGTACTGCCTGTTGATGAATTCAGTACGATCAGTTTCTCCGAACGATCTAGGTTTCTAAGATATATTTTCACCGAAAGTTGTGAGCGCATTTTCTTTTTTAAAACACATTGGGTTAGGGTGGGGCATTAGGGAGACTAATGTGGAAGAGAGGTGATACTTAAGCTTCAGTTAAAATTTTAAAGTAACCAGCAGGGAGGAAAGATTGGTAACTTTTTATTTTAGGAGAATGCCTTTGAATATATTTCTGCTAACGTTGTGGTTCTTCGTGGAGCTGTAGTAAGGGGTGCTGGATTAGAAAATCTGGTGAGGATACCCATTTCTTTCCTAAGTGAAGCTCATTTACACTACTTGGCAGGAAAAGTGGAGGAAGATGTACTAAATTTCACATTCTCAAGCAACTTTTAATTTTTCATAGAAATCGTTTGGGAGGGACCTGCTGCTAGAGGTAAAAAAGCCGTTTAAAAAAAAATACTGAGTAACTGATGGCTTATTTCTTTAGGGGACTTGTTCAGTCTTGTCACTTTCTGAAAATTTATCACAAAGTGTTACAATTTTCCATTAATTCGGCCCAGGGAGTTAGTTCTATTTGCACTTCTCTATCTTCCAGGAATATAACATAATTAATGAACAGGTTAATTACTTTGGGTGTAAGAATCCTCAGGCTGTCACAGAGCTCTTTATAGCAGTTTTCTTTTATATCCAGGAGAATTATAAATTTAAAACTGAAGCTGGTTCTCGGCTAAGACTCTTGGTGTTATTAAGGCGTTATTAGAGCAAATGGAAAGCACTGAGTTCACTGCTTCATTTTGGGAGTTTATCCAGTTAAATTTAATTCACAAATAAATATTTGAATGTCTACTGTCTGCTGGGCAATTTGCTGGGTTCTGGGAAAATAAAATTGCTTCTCTGACTTTCTTGTTTACGTAACTGGCAACTCTGTTCTTTTTAAACCTTTAAAAAGCTCTCCTTGATTCTTCTCTTCCTCTCTCTTAACATCCGGTTCATCAACAAATCTTGTGGGTTCTATCTTCGAAACCTAACTAGAATCCAGCTAATCATCATCACCACTCCCTTGGTTCAAGCCATCATTATGTTTCTCCTGGGTTGTTGCAGTGTTCTAATGAGGGTCAGTGCTTCCATTCTTTATTCTCTATTCATAAAGATGTCTGAGTGATTCCTTAAAACATAAGTCAGATCATGGCACTCAGCTCAGAGCCTCCCTTCCCATGTGTTTACCCTCCCCCCACTCCATTTGCCTTCTTACAATTTTCCCCACACAATAACTGTGTTCCTGCCTCAGGGCCTTTGCACTTGCTATTCTCGCTCTGGATGACTCCTCCCCTCCAGATATATGTGTGACTTGACGTGCTGCATTTATTTCAGGTTTCAGTTATGTGTGAGGCTTTCCTTGATAACCAATGTAAAATAGCAACTTCCCAGCTCCTACAATACTTCCTAGTCCTCCTACCCTCCTTTATTTAATAGAACTTGTTACAAATTGGTATATATTTATTACTTAATCTCTCTCTTATCCCATTAGAATATAAACTCTAAGAGGGCAGAGACTTTTTGTTTACTGCTGTGTTGTCAAGACCTAGTTCAGTGCCAAGCACATAGTGAGAACTCAAATATTAAATGAATGATTAGAAATGAACAGCTTTTGCCTTCAAGGAAGTTCAAGTTCTAGCTTGGGGATAATGAACAATTACAAGCATTAGAATTGTTGTGAAAAGGTAAGTACAGAATGACCCTGAGCTTTTAGTCAGGGGATTGATCCTAGTCTAGGGGCAGTTAGCAAAGAAGATTGGTAAATGTTTACTTGGAAGTTATCAGCATTATAGAGGACAATCCAAGCCACAGACTAGAATATCTGGGGAGAAAGTATAATTCATTAAAAAGAAAATGGCTTGGCCAGAACTCCAAAGCCTAACAGCAGTTAAAAATCAGCAAAGGAGACAAGAAAGGTAAAAGGAAAATGAAGAGAGGAACCCATAACAGAAGCCAAGGAAAAAGTTTTTGAAAAGGAGAAAATGGTAAAAAATGCCAAATTGCCCTCCTGAAAGGCAGTACTAATTTAAATTTTCATCAACAGGATTGAGAGTACTTGTCTTCCCACCTCTTCTCAACACTTTGTACAAAAGAGTGTTAATGGTTGTAAATTTCTTTTTCAACGGAATGTTGAATAAATGATTTCAGTAATATTCTGGTTTTGATAATAGGCAGAATTTGTCTTAAAGTACTTTTTAATCCAAACTTTTCTTAGTCCAAACTAAGGATGTTTACTGCATCCCATATATATGTTTATATAACATATATCACAAAACAACTTTTATTTGATTTTTCCTATTCTCTGCACTCAGATAATTTTCACAGTTAGGTAATTGGTAAACAAGCAGAAATGTTTCTTTGAGAGAAGATTGATTGCCTTACCTGTTATTTTATCTGAGTTAAATCAAATGGTTTTCCTGTGTCTCTGTGCATAGCTGGGGAGGACAGAGAATTATTTTGTAGGTGGGCTAGGACATCTGGGACACCGGGGTAGTAACACTAGGATGGCATAGAGTAATGGTATGGAAAAGCACAGATTACAACAAATATTCTGTAGATTCTACTGTACTGTTGGCTTCTTTGGCATTACAGATGAATTTTACCAAACCACGGTGGAATAAATAGTTACTGATTCTGATTCCTCTGGTTCCTCTGCCTGTCCTCTTAAAAGTTGATTAGGGCTTCCCTGGTGGCGCAGTGCTTGAGAGTCCGCCTGCCGATGCAGGAGATACGGGTTCGTGCCCCGGTCCGGGAGGATCCCACATGCCGCGGAGCTGGGCCCGTGAGCCACGGCCGCTGAGCCTGCGCGTCCGGAGCCTGTGCTCCGCAACGGGAGAGGCCCGCGTACCACAAAAAAAAAAAAAAAAAAAGTTGATTAAATGCTTTCTTTGCTGGAATTGTAAAATAGTTCACACTTCCTTTCCTTCCTTTATCATTAGAACCTGAGGGGTTGCATGTTTTATAACTTGTACCCTTGGTGCTAGTCTTTGTTGCTTTGTGTTATAATAAGAAAGAAAAGAAAACCTAGGGGAAAGCAAGCCATTTCCTTTTGAGATTTTAAGGGGAAAAAAAAAAGTCCTATTTGTAGAACTTTGTACAAACCAAATAGAAACCTGAGTGCCAACTGCCCTGCGAATAGGCAGGAATATTAGTCACAAATTTGAGAAACGTGAATCATGTATGTAGCTGTTTTTCTAATCCTCCTCACTCCCTGAAAGTTGTCTAGACATAAACTAAACAGATCCAATCACCATAGTTGTCATCTTGAAAACGTGTATTTTGAAATAATTTTAGGTTTACAGAAAAGTTACAAAAATAGTATAGAGAGTTCTTATATACCCTTTGCCCAGCTTCCTCTAATATTAAAATCTTACATAACCATGGTGCATTTGTCAAAATGAAGAAATTGACGTCAGTACAGTACTAGTAATAAATTGTAGACATTATTTGGATTTCACCAGTTTTTCCATTAATGTGCCTTTTCTGTTTCAGGATCCAGCCTAGGATACTATATTGCATTTAGTATCATCATCTTTAACATGGCTTTCTTTCTTTCTGTTTTCCCTTACCATGCTGGGATTCTATTCTTTCAGGAATTTTACAGTTTATAACAATTAATCAAATTGTGTCTTATAAGAAAAATTAGTGAAAGGTTTTATGTCTGTGATAGGTACATTTTAGATGGAGAAAAGAGAGTATTCTGAATGATTTTTAAACCATGCATTGACCATTAACCTATGTGAGGCTGTTTTTGAATTGAGATATTTTACATGTGAAGAATTGTATGACATGAAATAATTCTAAAGAAGAAAAAGACTTTAGACCTCATTCACACAAAATGGACACCAGTGTCTTAGCTTCCTCCTATAATGCTGTTTTTCTAATTTATAAATTAGAAGCAATGAGACAAATGCACAACCGTATTACAAGGTAGACTGTGACTAATCCCTTATGTGTCGTAAAGTGTTCAGGAATTGGAAGGAGGATGCAGTTATTTCCTAGAAGGCTTTATGCAGAGGATAATTCACACATTCACAACCTTGACTGTATGCTGGGCACTGTGGTAAGCCTATGGTGGGGGACCTTTATAAGGTTTGTTATTTGTGCTGGAACATCATTTCCCATAATCTTCCCACCAGGCAAGTGAATCTTTGTTCTATGGAAAAGATTGTTTAGTGAAAGAATAGGTGTTGTTGGGTGTAATGGTTTGCTCTGCTATCAAGTATTTTATTGTAATATATCCAACATGTTAATGCTTTCTTAAACTTTGTTTAATTGTTCAAAGTTATAGTTCCTAGAATTTATAAAATTTAACATGATATCTAACATGGTTAGTGTTTTGTTCCAAATTTCCCTTTCATTGTTGGCTTTGCCTTTGATTTGGTAATCTTACACAGCTACTGACAAGTGTTTATAGCATCGTTTTTGTTCACATCATTATGCAATGTCAGTGGTACTCAAACTTTCACTGTGTATCTGTTTTGGCTTTCTTCCTTATTAAAGAATATCTGTAGGTAAAACACGGAAAGTCAAAGTAACTAAAATCACAAAGTGCACCACATAGCTCTTCACACTGTTCTAGGCATTGGCAGGTGGCTTTCAGCTAATTATAACTATATATTTTTGCTCACTGATGGGGTGAGGAGAATTAGAATTCTCCATTGGATGGTTTCAAACTACCTGCCCTCCACTCCTCTGCTCATTCTGAGTAACTGCTCATCCCTTTTCCTTCTGTAGCAAGATGCATATCACAACACCGGCTGGAGTGAGGCTGATGTTGAGATAATCCTGAGTCTGCTTTTTTTTTTTTTTTTTTTTTTTAAAGGAAGTTACTCAGCAGCTTTGGAAGATTATTAGGAATTCTTTTTATATTCCTTACTAGTGTCTCTCATGATACTCCACTTGAGAATTGCTGACCTGCCATATGACACAGGCTTCTACACAAGGGATAACATAGGACAGAGCTGCCATTACCTTTCTTCTTAAAAAAAAAAAAAAAAAAGCCCACTATCTAATAACTGGGAATTAATTTGCCTGCATTCCTATTTTGCTTTACTCCAATAAATCAGTATCTGGGGGAGAGTCCAGGCAAGTGTATTTTGAAAAGCCACTCCCCCTAGATGTACCAACAGAAAAAGCCTGTAGGTGATTGCTGGTGAACACCTCATGCTAACAGTCACTACCTGGGAGTTTTAGTCTATTATTTGTGACTGTCTGAAAATACCTATTGTTTCCTGCTTAGGTTGCTGGTTTAACTCATCTCCTTTTTTCAGCAGTGAATAAATTACTGAATAACTTTGACTCTGACTGTAATAGGGGCTTTTATGGTACTGATGATAGTTAACGCTTATATAGTGCTTTTTACCCAGGATAGTATAATCCTTGAGCATTTCACCCTGCAGTTAAAAAGCCATTGTTAGGTTTTTATCATGAAAATATTACTAGTTGTAGAAATTGTTCCATGTAGTAATCAAGTATATATAATCCAAAATAAAAGTACATATAATCCAAAGTAAGGATCCAAAATAAAAGCAAACAATGCTATGGCAATATTGTGGTGCACATTTGTATATATAAGATTTTACACCTGGAAGTTCACAGCATAAGTTTCTAGAAAAATTGCTGGGTCAAATTATGTACATTTCAAATTGAATGTCAAATTATACCTCAGAAAATGTTGTACCAGTTTATATTCTCACTAGTGTATGAAAGGACCTGTTGCCCTTTGTTTTCACCAACATTGGTTATTATGAGTCTTTCTGATGTGATAGTGTAAACTGGCATCTTGTTTTAATTTTTGTTTTTTTATTAATAGGTTCTTTGAGTATCTTTTCATAGGCTTAGTAGACATTTATATCTTTTTTCTTTTAGCTGCCTGTTGTATCCTTTATCCTTTTTTGAAAGTCATGTTCTTTCTAAGTGATTTTTGAGAGCCCCTTGTGTATTTAAAAATTAGCTCTTTGTTATGTATTAAAAATTTCCCCTAATTTGTCTTTTAACTGTATGATTGAGTTTTTTGAGCATATAAATTTAACATTTTTAGTAGTTGCATTTGCTACTTTTCATCCTGTGATAAAGACCTTCCCTGTTAAAAAAAATCATGTTTTCATCTAATAATTTTTAAACTTGGTAATAAATTTGCGTGGTTAAATAAAAAAGAAACTAAAAGGTGGTGAAAAGTCCCTCTTTCGTATCTGCCACCATGTTGCCAATTTCCACCTGCACTACCTCCCATAAAAAACCACTGTGAATAGTTTCTTGTGAATCCCACCGCAGCTTACAGGCGCAAATTCAAATGTCTGTCTCCGTCTCCCACCGCTGCATTCTTTTTTATATAAATTTATTTATTTATTTATTTTTGGCTGCGTTGGGTCTTTGTTGCTGCGCTCGGGCTTTTCTGTAGTTGCGGTGAGCAGGGCCTACTCTTCATTGTGGTGCGCTGGCTTCTCATTGCGGTGGCTTCTCTTGTTGTGGAGCACGGGCTCTAGGCGCACAAGCTTCAGTAGTTGTGGCACGTGGGCTCAGTAGTTGTGGCTCGCAGGCTCTAGAGCGCAGGCTCAGTAGTTGTGGTGCACAGGCTTAGTTGCTCCGCGGCATGTGGGATCTTCGCAGCCCAGAGCTCAAACCCCTGTCCCTGCATTGGCAGGCGGATTCTTAACCACTGCCCCACCAGGGAAGTCCCCCACCACTGCATTCTATACATTGTTTTCCCTCCATTTAATACATCTTTTTTTTTTTAACATCTTTATTGGAGTATAATTGCTTTACAATGGTGTGTTAGTTTCTGCTTTATAACAGAGTGAATCAGCTATACATATACATATGTCCCCATATCTCCTCCCTCTTGCGTCTCCCTCCCACCCTCCCTATCCCAGCTCTCCAGGTGATCACAAAGCATGGAGCTGATCTCCCTGTGCCATGCGGCTGCTTCCTACCATTTAATGTATCTTAAACACCTGTGCATCAGTACCAAATGAGCTTCCTCAGTGTTTTATTTAAATTGAGATAGACTTGATATGTAGCATTATATTAGTTTCAGGTATACAACATAATGTTTGAATATTTGTATATGTTGTGAAATGATCACCACAGTAAATCTGGTTAACATCTTTTACCATACATAGTTAGGAAGTTTTTTCTAGTGATGAGAACTTAAGATTTATTCTCTTAGGAACTTTCAAATATATGATACAGTAGTATTAACTGTAATCACCTGTATATTACATCCTCATGATATATTATTTTATAACGGCAAGTTTGTACCTTTTGACCCCGTTCACCCATTTCACCCACCCCCTACCCCCACCTCTGACAACTACCAGTCTGTGCTTTATACAGTATCTATGGTCTGCGTTTTGTTTTGCTTTGTTTTTATTTATTTTTTTAATATATATTTAAAAAATTGATTAATTAATTAATTTTTGGCTGTGTTGGGTCCTCGTTTCTGTGCAAGGGCTTTCTCCAGTTGCGGCGAGCGGGGGCCACTCTTCATCACGGTGCGTAGGCCTCTCACTATCGCGGCCTCTCATTGCGGAGCACAGGCTCCAGACGCGCAGGCTCAGTAGTTGTGGCTCACGGGCCCAGTTGCTCCACGGCATGTGGGGTCTTCCCAGACCAGGGCTCAAACCCGTGTCCCCTGCATCGGCAGGCAGACTCTCTTTCAACCACTGCACCACCAGGGAAGCCCTGCTTTGTTTTTAGACCCCACATATGAGATCATACAGTATTTGTCTTTCTCTTTCTGGTTTTTTGTACTTAGCATAATGTCAAACAAGGTCTATCCATGTTGTTGCAAATGGCAAGATTTCCTTTTTTATGGCTGACTAGTATTCCATAATATATATACACACATCACATTTTCTTTATTCATTCATGCATTGATGCACATTTAGGTTGCTTCCATGTCTTGGCTATTGTAAATAATGCTGCAGTGAACATGGGAATGCATATATCTTTTTGAGTTAATATTTTCGTTTCCTTCAGATAAATATGCAGAAGTGGAATTGCTGGATCATATGGTGATTCTATTTTTAATTTTTTGAGGCACCTCTGTACTGTTTTCCATAGTGGCTGTACCAGTTTATGTTCTCATCAACAGTGCACAAGGGTTCCCTTTTTTCTCCACATCCTTGTTAACACTTGCTCTTTATTGTCTTTTTGATATTAGCTATTTTTACAGGTGTGAGGTGATATCTCATTGTGGTTTTGATTTGTTGAGGATTTTTGCATCTTTTCATCAGCGTTATTGGCCTGTAATTTTCTCTTCATGTGGTATCTGGTTTTGGTATCAGGGTATTGCTGGCCTCATCAAGTGAGTTTGTAAGTGTTCCTTTGTCTTGTGTTTTTGGGAAGACTTTGAGAAAGATTGGTACTAGGTTTTTAAATGTTTGGTAGAATTCACCAGTGAAGCTGTCTGGTCCTGGACTTTAGTTGGGTTTAGTTTTTTTATTTTTAATAGTTCCATAGTAATGCATTGCATGGATATATTATTTATCATGTTACCTGCTGATAGATATTTAATTTGTTTACACCCTTTTGCTAACACAAACCATGCTGCAGTAAATAATCATACAGATGTCATCTCACATGTGTCTAGATATAATATTAAGATAAATTCCTAGAAATGGGATAGGTTGGTCAAAAGGGTAAATGCTTTTGTAGTTTTGAAAGATAGTGCCAATTTGCCCTCCAGAGGGATTGTATCACTTCATTTGCATGCCCACAAGCAGTGTATCAGAGTGCCTCTTATTGCTCCTGCGTGCCACAGCCTCACATAGTTTTGCAATTTTCATAGGTGAGAAATAGTATCTTAGAGTGGTTTTAATTGGCGTTTGTCCTGCTTTGAGTGGGATTGAGCTGCTTTTCATAAGCTTCAGGGTCATTTTTTTCCTATTTTTCTGTAATAGTTCATGTGCTTTATCCATTTTCTACTAGGTTATCTATTAAGGATTTAATTATATGTTAGTCCTCTGTAATCTAATTGCAAACATCTAATAGTTTTTATAGTTCATCCAATTTGGAATTTATTTTGCTGTAAGCAATATATGAGTGTCTAGTTAAAAAAAAATTTTTTTTGATAAGCAATTGTCCCAATCAACCTAATTATTAAACAATCCTGTCTTTTTCTCAGTGGTTTAAATGCCACTTTTCTAATCTAAGTTTCCATGGGGGTATTTGCATTTTGTTTTATCAATATGTCTTTTCTTACATGAATACCATACTTTTTTAAAAAAAAAATTTATTTTCTTTTATTTATTTTTGGCTGAGTTGGGTCTTTGTTACTGTGCGCGGGCTTTCTCTAGTTGCAGCGAGCGGGGGCTACTCTTCATTGTGGTGCGCCGGCTTCTCATTGCGGTGCTCTGGCTTCTCATTGCGGTGGCTTCTCTTGTTGCGGAGCACAGGCTCTACACTTGCGGGCTTCATTTGTTGTGGCTCACGGGCTCTAGAGCGCAGGCTCAGTAGTTGTGGTGCACAGGCTTAGCTGCTCCATGGCATGTGGGATCGTACCGGACCAGGGACGATCCTATGTCCCCTTGAACCCATGTCCCCTGCATTGGCCGGTGGATTCTTAACCACTGCGCAACCAGTGAAGCCCAATACCATACTTTTTTTAGTAATCCTAGTTTTATGTATTTTTCTTTCTTAGTAGTAGTCTTACCTTATTATTTCTTCTTCTTGTTATTTCTTTGGCTATTCTTGCATGTTTATTCCTCCATTTTGTTACATTTCCCAGGGATGTTGCTGAATTTTTTACTGAAGAGTATTGAATTTTGGATTACTTTAGGGAGGGAAGTTTGATGTGTTTATAATATTGAGTTAAGGTGAACTCTTCATTTCTTTTATGTCCCTCAGTAGATTTTTTTTTTAAAGAAGTTTTCTTTATGTTAACCTTGCACATTTTCCCTTAGGATTATTATCTTAGATTTTAGTTTCTAACACTACTGTAAATGCAACCAATTCTTTCTAACTGATTATTGCTTATTATGTAAGAAAAATCATGATTTTTAAAAAAACCTTATTTTAGAATAGTTCTAGATGTATAGAAAAATTGCAAACGTAGTTCAGAGAGATCCTATATATCCTGCACCCAGTTTCTCCTGTTGTTAACATCTTAGTTTACTGTGGCACATTTGTCACAAGCAATGAACCAATATGAATACACCATTATTAACTTATAATCTATACTTCGTACAGATTTCTTTCTTTTTTTAACTAATGTCCTTTTTTTCTTTTCCAGGATCCCATCTAAATCTATTGATTTCAATTTATTAAATTTGCAGCCAGACACTGTAGAATTAGGTTATTCTTTCTAATAATTTTTCTGTTTATTTTAAAAGGATTTTCAGATATGCAGTTATATTTGTAAATAATAATATTAACTTCTTCCCAATATTTATACTTTTTTCTCTTGTGTAATTGCTTGGTATGGTACTTTACGTATCTATTGATGTAATAAATAATGTTGAAAATATGAACAGCCTTACCTTGTACCCTTCTTTAATGGGAATTTTAGTGTTTTACCATTGAGCATACTAAGTTTTTTTTGGAATACAGATTCTTTTTTCTTTACTGTGTTATGGAAGTATTTCTCCATTTTCCAGTGACTTCTGGTGGTTCACTATCAGACTAATGTTTACCTCTGTGTACTCTGAGGTCTCACAAGTCTTACCTACGTCGTCTTCTTTTTTGTAGTTAATCTTTGTTTTCTCTGAACCATTTCTACTGAGAGGTCTTTTTGTTTGCTTATCTCAGATTTGTCACTACATTGCTCAAGCATTATTAACAACATCAGATAGTTCTTGTGCTATTATATGCCCATGCACTATCTCCTTTCAAGTTTTCTCACTTAATACTCATTGTAGCCCTGTGAAATGAAGATACTGTTTTTATCCCTATTTTTCTGATGAGGAAACAGAGGCTCCAAGAAGTTAAACCACTGGTTCAGGGTTATGTAGATTGCCTCTGCCATTTTCCTCTCTGGCCTCCAGAGGACCATCACGGTCACCCTCCACCATGTTCCTCCACAGTCTTGCAAGGTGCTTTTCTGATTAATCTGTTTCTGAAAGCCTACTTATGATTGATTGGGATGAACTAAGTGTCCCTGGATCTTTTTCAATATGTATTCTGAATCTAGAACTCTCAGAGCTGGCCTTGAAATCACCATCTAATTATATCTTTAATCTTGGCTCCCCTTCTCAACTAGCATATTCTATGAATACAGTGGAAGCCCATTATAAATCTCCCAGGGATTTAGTTATGGTTCTCACATATAGTTAAAGTGAGATAATTTGTCTCTCTCATCATTTTGGAGGGAGAGGTTAGTTAGCCTTGTTCTATAGTATGTACAGGCATACCTCATTTTACTGTGCTTCGCTTTATTATGCTTCACAGGTACTGCATTTTTTAACATGTTGAAGGTTTGTGGCAACCCTGCATTGAGCAAGTCTTTTGGTGCCGTTTTCCCAACAGCACTGTTCTCTTTGTGTCTCTGTGTCACATTTTGGTAATTCTCACAATATTTCAAAATTTTCATTATTATCAAATTTGTTGGGGCTTCCCTGGTGGCGCAGTGGTTGCGCGTCCGCCTGCCGATGCAGGGAACCGGGTTCGCGCCCCGGTCTGGGAGGATCCCACATGCCGCGGAGCAGCTGGGCCCGTGAGCCA
>NC_041224.1:151491238-151505270 GCF_002837175.3 Physeter macrocephalus
AGTGGTTGCGCGTCCGCCTGCCGATGCAGGGGAACCGGGTTCGCGCCCCGGTCTGGGAGGATCCCACATGCCGCGGAGCGGCTGGGCCCGTGAGCCATGGCCGCTGGGCCTGCGCGTCCGGAGCCTGTGCTTCGCAACGGGAGAGGCCGCAGCAGAGGGAGGCCCGCATACCAAAAAAAAAAAAAAAAAAAAAAAAAATTTGTTATGGTGATGAGTGATCTTTGTTTACTATTGCAAGAAAATTCTGACTTGCTGAAGGCTTAGATGATGGTTAGCATTTTTTAGCAATAAAGTATTTTTACATTGAGGTAAAAATACATAAGGTAAAAAGTACAAAAGAAAATAAAGTAAAAAGTACATTTTTTCTAGACATAATGCTATTGCACACGTAATAGACTACAGTATAGTGTAAATATATATATATATACATATATGCATGCACTGGGAAACCAAAAAATTTGTGCGACTTGTGTACTGTGCTCTTCACTTTATTGCAGTGGTCTGGAAGCAAACCTGCAATATCTCCAAGGTATGCCTGTATTATAAATGGATTTTACTAAAATTTACTATCCTTTTACTAATTGGTCTTATACAGGCCTCTTTCCTTGCTGTGTTTATATAAAATACTATTTCTTCTTGCCGTTGCTACCACTATTACATGTGCTCCTTCACTCCAGCTACAGAGATGCAACATTTGCAGTCTGTTTATATCCTGTCCATTCCAGTCTTTTATGAACAAAATCTGGAACTGTAGTCCTTATGAATAGGTAAATAGCAGCAAGAGAAGCAATTGTTTCAAGGACTGGAACTTTTCGGGAAATTCTAACCTAACTTTGGCACAGCGGTGCTGTTGGTTTCTAGTGGGTAGAGGCCAGGGAAGGTGCTAAACGTCCTATATTGCATAGGACAGCCCCCAGCAACATATAAGATTATCTGGCTCAAAATGTCAACAGTCCTGAGGCTACGAAACTTTGCTCTAGAGCATTCATTCTCAGTGGGTATGTTGTTGTCCTCAAGGGGGCGAAAATTAGTTCTTGGGTTGGGGGGTGGTGGTCAAATATTTTTGTGTACAAAGTACAGATGTGCACACAGTACACATAGATATACGGTGTGCCTGTGGTGGTAAACTTTCATGAGGGGCAGTGTTTAGAAAACCTACACTTCTGTGTGTTTCTCCTTTACTCTCACACTGCTGTACTCACAGCACTTCTGACACCAGATGTGTGGGGTTTTCCCCACACCAAGCAATTCTCTGAGACACTGGCTGGGAGTCCTACAGTTAATTCAATTCTGATGCTGTCCACCTGGAGACAGCGTCAAATCCCACAGGTTAAGTTCTCAGTCCCACAAGACTGCTCCTCTTCCCCACAATTAAGATGCCAGTCCAAAGTCCAGGTTGTTACTTGTGCTTCTGACCGACTGACTGTAAATCACTGGCTCCCGTGACCCCATCCTGAGGTGTGATTGATTTCCTAGAGAGGTTTACAGAACTCAGGAAAACAGTGTACTTACTGTTTACCAGTTTATTATAAAAGGCTATGATAAAAGATACAGGTGCACCTTCAGCTGGAAGGGATGCATAGAGCAGTATATGCGGGAAAGAGCACCAAGCTTTCATACCCTCTGTGGGTGTGCCGCCCTCCAGCACCTCTCTGTGTTCACCAACCTGGAAACTCTCAGAACGTCATACTTTTGGGATTTTATGGAGGTTTCGTCACATAGGCATGATCAATTATTAACTCCATTTCCAGCCCCTCTCCCTTATGGAGAATGAGAGATGAGGCTGAAAATCCCAAGCTTCCAATCATGGCTTGGTCTTTCTGGTGACCAGCCCCCATCCAGGAGTCCACCCAGAGTCACCTCATTAGAACAAAAGGCATTCCCGTCGCCCAGGAACTTCCAAGGGATTTGGGTGACAGGAACCAGAGCCAAAGACCAAATATTAGAACAAAAGATGCTCCTTGCGCTCTTATCATTTAGGAAATCGCAAGGGTTTTAGGAGCTCTGTATCAAGAACCAGGGACAGAAGCCAATATGTGTATTTTTTATTATTTCACAGGGAGTAATTAGGGAAAAATTGCCTAAAAAGACTCCTTAGGAGAGCAATAATTAAAAAAAAAAAAGTTGAGAAACACTGCCTTGGAGGGAGACTGTCTAGTGTAGTGGATAAAAACTCAGATTCTTAACCACTAGAGTCAGACTGGATGTAAATCCTGTTTCTGCCACTTACTGGCTGCAGGCAATGACTTCATTCTTATCTGTAAGATAGAAATAATAATAGCACTTTATTCAAAGGATTGTTGTGAGGCAATCTATTTAAAGTACCTGGCACTTGGTAAAACAATAGTCATTCTTCTTAAGATGCTCAAGGAGAGAAAGGATCCTATTTATTGCAGTGTTTACATTCCCTAGAAGAATATCTGGGGCTTAATAGGTGTTCAGTAAATATATGTTGAATGAATGAATAAAACTCTTATTTATTGATTTAAGTGTGTCAGAGTTGCCATTATGGAAACTGAGGAAATGGTAGTAGTAAGATAAGCTATATTCTCCTTCATTCTTTTTTTCTGGTAGGCAGCTTTCATATTTGTCTCACCTAAAGTCTAGTGTGTGATGCATTCCCTATTTTAGCATTTACAATTTTTTTTTTTTTTTTTTTTTTTTTTTTTTGGTGTATGCGGGCCTCTCACTGTTGTGGCCTCTCCCGCTGCGGAGCACAGGCTCCGGACGCGCAGGCTCAGCGGCCATGGCTCACGGGCCCAGCCGCTCCGTGGCATATGGGATCCTCCCGGACCGGGGCACGAACCCGTGTCCCCCGCATCGGCAGGCGGACTCTCAACCACTGCGCCACTAGGGAAGCCCAGCATTTACTTTTAAAGCAAGAAGTGGATTATATAGCATGCAATACCATCATCCTGTTTCAAGCCAACTGAGTGAGCTCAGGGCAAAAACGAAATATGGGTTTTGTTAGTACTCTCAAGAGAGCTAGTATACTTTTAATTTATAAATTTTACTGACTTACATTCTTGTTAGGACCTCAGCTTGCAATTTATTCTGTTCTATTTGAGTGAAACATAAAAGAATACACAAATAATAAGGTTTGATAACCTAATTTTTTGTGTGTATTCATATTTTATTTTAAAATATTTATTTTTACTTGATCCTTGTAGTTTTACTTTGGCTTAATGCTTTTGTTATTGAATTAAATTCTTTTGAGCTTTAAGCGTTAAATTTGAACTGTAACTTATTTTGTGCTTGTATAGTACACTGCTTTTATAGGAGTATTGCTAATAAGTGCAAGAAGAGTCCCATTATTTTACATATATTTGCCTATAAAATAATCTCATGGAATATATCTTGAACTATTTTTTTGTGAGGTATAGTAAAAAGGTAACCTAACTTCTGTTCTTTAGAATTGCAAAGTCATGTTGACAGATTTCTTATTTTCACTTACTATAAATCCTGAAAAATTGTTTCAGTAGAATATATCAGAAACAAATAGAATAAAGAAATAGGTCAAGCAATTTAAGTTGAACTTTATGAGATAGCTTCTTGTCCTCATATTTACCGTTTAGATGAATTGTTTTTATCAGTTTACTCAGGGATTTATTTAGACTGATTAAACCATTAAAAGAGTGATTCATACAGCAAAATGTCAAGTTACTAATTTATGATATGAATCAAGATAGTTCTTAGTATAGGATATCCCATTCTCTTTCCAGGATGGTTAGGTTTACTCAGAAAAACACGTAAATCAAAACATTGGTGCCTCTCCAGAAACAGACACACAGATCAATGGAACAGGATAGAGAGCCCAGAAGTAAGTCCATGCACTTATGGTCAATTAATCTGTGACAAAGGGGGCAACAATATACTAAGGAGAAAAGACAGTCTCTTCCAAGTGGTGCTGGGAAAACTGGACAGCTATATGTAAAAGAATGAAATTAGAACATTCTCTAACACCATATACAAATATAAGCTCAAAATGGATTAAAGACCTAAATGTAAGACTAGATACTATAAAACTCCTAGAGGAAAACATTGGCAGAATACTCTGACATAAATCGCCGCAATATTTTTTTGGATCTGTCTCCTAAAGTAAAGGAAATAAAATCAAAAATAAACGAACGGGACCTAATTAAACGTAATAGCTTTTGCACAGCAAAGGAAACCACCGACAAAACAAAAAGACAACCTTCTGAATGGGAGAAAATATTTGTAAATGATATGACTGGTAAGGGCTTAACAGCTTATACAACTCAACGTCAAAAAAACAAACAAGCTAATTAAAAAATGGGCAGAAGAACTGAGTAGACGTTTTTCCAAAGAGGAAATGCAGGTGGCCAACAGGCACATGAAAAGATGCTCAACATTGCTAATCATAGGGAACTATATATCAAAACCACAATGAGATAGCACCTCATACCTGTCGGGATGGCTATCGTCAAAAAGAACACAAATAAAAAGTGCTGGAGACGGTGTGGAGGAAAGGGAACCCTCCTACACTGTTGGTGGGAATGTAAATTGGTGCAACCACTGTGGAAAACAGTATTTTCCACAGTTTGAGGTTTCTCAAAAAACTAAAAATAGAACTACTGTATGACTAGGCAATTCCTCTCCTGGGTATATATCTGAAAAAAACAAAAACACTAATTGGAAAAGATATAGGCACTCCAATGTTCATAGCAGCATTATTTACAATTGCCAAGATATGGAAGCAAACTAAGTGTCCAACAGATGAATGGATAAAGCAGCCGTGGTATATATATATATATACATATATATATACATATATATATGTATATATATATATATATATAATTGAATACTACCTAGCAATAAAAAAGGATGACATTTTGCCATTTGCAGCAACATGGATGGACTTAGAGGGCATTATGCTAAGTGAAATAAGCTAGACAGAGAAAGACAAGCACTGTATGATATCACTTATATGTAGATGGGATCCTCCCGGACCGGGGCACGAACCCGTGTCCCCCGCATCGGCAGGCGGACTCTCAACCACTGCGCCACTAGGGAAGCCCAGCATTTACTTTTAAAGCAAGAAGTGGATTATATAGCATGCAATACCATCATCCTGTTTCAAGCCAACTGAGTGAGCTCAGGGCAAAAACGAAATATGGGTTTTGTTAGTACTCTCAAGAGAGCTAGTATACTTTTAATTTATAAATTTTACTGACTTACATTCTTGTTAGGACCTCAGCTTGCAATTTATTCTGTTCTATTTGAGTGAAACATAAAAGAATACACAAATAATAAGGTTTGATAACCTAATTTTTTGTGTGTATTCATATTTTATTTTAAAATATTTATTTTTACTTGATCCTTGTAGTTTTACTTTGGCTTAATGCTTTTGTTATTGAATTAAATTCTTTTGAGCTTTAAGCGTTAAATTTGAACTGTAACTTATTTTGTGCTTGTATAGTACACTGCTTTTATAGGAGTATTGCTAATAAGTGCAAGAAGAGTCCCATTATTTTACATATATTTGCCTATAAAATAATCTCATGGAATATATCTTGAACTATTTTTTTGTGAGGTATAGTAAAAAGGTAACCTAACTTCTGTTCTTTAGAATTGCAAAGTCATGTTGACAGATTTCTTATTTTCACTTACTATAAATCCTGAAAAATTGTTTCAGTAGAATATATCAGAAACAAATAGAATAAAGAAATAGGTCAAGCAATTTAAGTTGGACTTTATGAGATAGCTTCTTGTCCTCATATTTACCGTTTAGATGAATTGTTTTTATCAGTTTACTCAGGGATTTATTTAGACTGATTAAACCATTAAAAGAGTGATTCATACAGCAAAATGTCAAGTTACTAATTTATGATATGAATCAAGATAGTTCTTAGTATAGGATATCCCATTCTCTTTCCAGGATGGTTAGGTTTACTCAGAAAAACACGTAAATCAAAACATTGGTGCCTCTCCAGAAACAGACACACAGATCAATGGAACAGGATAGAGAGCCCAGAAGTAAGTCCATGCACTTATGGTCAATTAATCTGTGACAAAGGGGGCAACAATATACTAAGGAGAAAAGACAGTCTCTTCCAAGTGGTGCTGGGAAAACTGGACAGCTATATGTAAAAGAATGAAATTAGAACATTCTCTAACACCATATACAAATATAAGCTCAAAATGGATTAAAGACCTAAATGTAAGACTAGATACTATAAAACTCCTAGAGGAAAACATTGGCAGAATACTCTGACATAAATCGCCGCAATATTTTTTTGGATCTGTCTCCTAAAGTAAAGGAAATAAAATCAAAAATAAACGAACGGGACCTAATTAAACGTAATAGCTTTTGCACAGCAAAGGAAACCACCGACAAAACAAAAAGACAACCTTCTGAATGGGAGAAAATATTTGTAAATGATATGACTGGTAAGGGCTTAACAGCTTATACAACTCAACGTCAAAAAAACAAACAAGCTAATTAAAAAATGGGCAGAAGAACTGAGTAGACGTTTTTCCAAAGAGGAAATGCAGGTGGCCAACAGGCACATGAAAAGATGCTCAACATTGCTAATCATAGGGAACTATATATCAAAACCACAATGAGATAGCACCTCATACCTGTCGGGATGGCTATCGTCAAAAAGAACACAAATAAAAAGTGCTGGAGACGGTGTGGAGGAAAGGGAACCCTCCTACACTGTTGGTGGGAATGTAAATTGGTGCAACCACTGTGGAAAACAGTATTTTCCACAGTTTGAGGTTTCTCAAAAAACTAAAAATAGAACTACTGTATGACTAGGCAATTCCTCTCCTGGGTATATATCTGAAAAAAACAAAAACACTAATTGGAAAAGATATAGGCACTCCAATGTTCATAGCAGCATTATTTACAATTGCCAAGATATGGAAGCAAACTAAGTGTCCAACAGATGAATGGATAAAGCAGCCGTGGTATATATATATATATACATATATATATACATATATATATGTATATATATATATATATATAATTGAATACTACCTAGCAATAAAAAAGGATGACATTTTGCCATTTGCAGCAACATGGATGGACTTAGAGGGCATTATGCTAAGTGAAATAAGCTAGACAGAGAAAGACAAGCACTGTATGATATCACTTATATGTAGAATCTAAAAAATACAACAGACTAGTGAATATAACAAAGAAGGAGACTCACAGATACAGTGGTTACCAGTGGGGCGGGAGGGCAATATAAGGGTAGGGGAGTGGGCGGTACAAACTCTTAGTGTAAGATAGGCTCAAGGATGTATTCTGCAACATGGGGAATATAGCCAATATTTTGTAATAACTGTAAATGAAAAGTAACCTTTAAAAATTGTAAAAGAAAATTTTAAATTAAAAACAAAACATTGGTGCCTCTCAATGTTCTTATAATTTCATTTGGGGGGTTTTTTGGTAAAGAACAGAATCAGTCTCTAGATAATACCATCTGGATAATATTGAAAGATAAATCTGTACTGGTCTCTTTATTTTAGATGCATGACTATCTCTATCTTCCAGTTTTTATTTGCTGTTCTGACATATTTTAATAACCAATTATAATTTCCAGATGTAGATCAGTTTTTTTTTTGTTTTTTTGCGGTACGTGGGCCTCTCACTGTTGTGGCTTCTCCCGTTGCGGAGCACAGGCTCCAGACGCGCAGGCTCAGCGGCCATGGCTCACGGGCCCAGCAGCTCCGCGGCATGTGGGATCTTCCCGGACCGGGGCACGAACCCGTGTCCCCTGCATTGGCAGGCAGACTCTCAACCACTGCGCCACCAGGGAAGCCCGTATCAGTTTTTTTTTTCACGATACTTCAGGTTGGCTGTTGCTTGATGGCTTGGGAATTTAATCTCATCAGAAAACCATTTCAACATAGAGGAAAGCATGAATTTGTTTTAGAAAGGATTTTTGTGTCATTAATTCCATCTATAGAGTTTGGATTGTTGGATATTCTATTTGAGGTCCTATACCTCTTTGTTACCTTCATTTTTGAAAAATTTCTAGAATTTCAGTGTGCTATCTTTGAGAAATTGTAGACAGGAATTGTTTGAAGAACCTTTTGGAATTATGTGAAGATTTTTACCCTCCTTTTGTTCTGAATAGTAATCTAAAGATGATTATGGAAACTGAGGGAAAGCTCTGCTGTTAACGTACATTCCAGTTTTTTTCCTTCTCGCCATCTTTTGTTTTGTAGCATTCTGTCTCTAGTCTGCCACATTACTATATATATTTTAATACAAGCAAACCTCATTTTATTGCACTTTGCTTTATTGTGCTTCACAGATACTGTGTTTTTTTTTTTTTTTTTTTTTACAAATTGAAGGTTTTGGCAGCTCTGTATCAAGCAAGTCTAATGGCACCATCTTTCCAACAGCATTAGCTCACTTTGTGTCTCTGTGTCCCATTTTGGTGATTCTTGCAGTATTTCAGATTTTTTCATTATTTATTGTGGTGGTCAGTGATCCTCGATGTTACTGTTGTAATTGTTTGGGGGCACCACAAACCGTGTCCACGTAAGCCAGCAAACAATTCATAAACGTGTCTTCTGACTGCTCCAGCTGTTCTCCACTTCTCTCGGTTTCCTCAGGCTTCCTTATTCTCTGAGACACAACATTATTGAAATTAGGCCAATTAATAATCCTTCAGTGGCCTTTAAGTGTTCAACTGAAACTCTCTCCCTTTAAATTTCTCATTTTAAATAAAAAGCTATAAATTATGAAGCTTAGTGAGGAAGGCATGTCAAAAGCCGAGACAGGCTGAAGGCTATGTCTCTTGCAGGAAACAGCCAAGTTGTGAATGCAAAGGAAAAGTTCTTGAAGGAAATTAAAAGTGCTACTCCAGTGAACACACGGATGACAAGAAAGTGAAATAGCCTTATTGCTGATATGGAGAAAGTTCGAGTGGTCTGATGATCAAACCACCCACAGCAGTCCCTTTAGCCAAAGCCTCATCCAGAGCAAGGTCCTGACTCTCCAATTCTTTGAAGGCTGAGAGCGGTGAGGAGGCTGCAGAAGAAAAGTTTGGAGCTGGCAGAGGTTGGTTCATGAAGCTTGATGAAAGAAGCCATCTCCAGAACATTAGAGTGCAAGGTAAAGCAACAGGTGCTAATGCGGAAGCTGCAAGTTATCCAGAAGATCCAGCTAAGATCATTAATTAAGGTGGATACACTAAACAACAGATTTTCAGTGTAGATGAGACAGCATTCTATTCGAAGAAGATGCCTCCTAGGACTTTCATAGCTAGAGAGAAGTCAGTGCCTGGCTTCAGAGCTTCAAAGGACAGGCTGATTCTCTCGTTAGGGGCTGGTGCAGCTGGTGACTTTTTAAGTTGAAGCCAATGCTCATTTACCATTCCAGAAATTCTAGGGCCCTTAAGAATTATGCTAAATCTACTCTGCCTGTGCTCTATTGGAAAAGCAAAGCCTGGGTGACAGCTCATCCATTTACAACATGGTTTACTGTATATTTTATGTCTCAACAGTAGATCTCACTCTTGATACCTACTGCTGAGAAAAAAAGATTCCTTTCAAAATATTACTGCTTATTGACAATACACCTGGCCCCTCAAGAGCTCGGACGGAGATGTACAATGAGATTTTTTTTTTTTTTTTTATGTTTGCTAACACTATCCATTCTGTAGCCCATGAATCAAGAAGTAATTTTGGGCACTTCCTTGGTGACCCAGTGGCTAAGATCCACGCTCCCAATGCAAGGGGCCCGGGTTCAATCCCTGGTTATGGAACTAGATCCCACATGCTGCAATTAAGAGTTCACATGTTGCAACTAAAGATCCTGCATGCCGCAACTAAAGATCCTGCATGCTGCAACTAAAGATCCCGCATGCCACAACTAAAGATCCCCCACGCTGCAGTGAAGATCCCATGTGCCCCAACTGAGACCCGGCACAGCCAAATAAATAAGTAAGTAAATAAATATTTTTTTTTAAAAGGAGTAATTTTGACTTTCAAGTCTCATTTAAGAAATACATTTCTTAAGGCCATAGTTGCCATAGATAGTGATTTCTCTGGATCTGGGCAAAGTAAATTGAAAACCTTCTGGAAAGTATTCACCATTCTTGATGCCATTAAGAACATTTGTGATTCATGGGAGGGGGTCAAAATAGTGAACATTAACAGGAATTTGGAAGAAGTTGATTCCAACCCTCATGGATGACTTTGAGGGGTTCTGGACTTCAGTGGAGGAAGTAACTGCAGTTGTTGTGGAAATACCAGAGAATTAGGATTAGAAGTAGAGCCTGAAGATGTGACTGAATTGCTGCCATCTCATGATTAAAAAAATTTTTTTTTTTTTGGCCACACCATGCTGTATGTAGGATCTTAGTTCCCTGACCAGGGATCGAACCCACGCCCCCTGCAGTGGAAACATGGAGTCTTAACCACTGGACTGCCAGGGAAGATTAGAAGTAGAGCCTGAAGATGTGACTGAATTGCTGCCATCTCATGATTAAAAAAAATTTTTTTTTTTTGGCCACACCATGCTGTATGTAGGATCTTAGTTCCCCGACCAGGGATCGAACCCACGCCCCCTGCAGTGGAAACATGGAGTCTTAACCACTGGACTGCCAGGGAAGTCCCTCACGATAAAATTTTAACAGATGAGGAGTTGCTTCTGTTTTTTTTTTTTTTTTTTTTTTTTTGAAGAGTTGCTTCTTAATGGATGAGGAAGAAAGACAAGCACTGTATGATATCACTTATATGTAGAATCTAAAAAATACAACAGACTAGTGAATATAACAAAGAAGGAGACTCACAGATACAGTGGTTACCAGTGGGGCGGGAGGGCAATATAAGGGTAGGGGAGTGGGCGGTACAAACTCTTAGTGTAAGATAGGCTCAAGGATGTATTCTGCAACATGGGGAATATAGCCAATATTTTGTAATAACTGTAAATGAAAAGTAACCTTTAAAAATTGTAAAAGAAAATTTTAAATTAAAAACAAAACATTGGTGCCTCTCAATGTTCTTATAATTTCATTTGGGGGGTTTTTTGGTAAAGAACAGAATCAGTCTCTAGATAATACCATCTGGATAATATTGAAAGATAAATCTGTACTGGTCTCTTTATTTTAGATGCATGACTATCTCTATCTTCCAGTTTTTATTTGCTGTTCTGACATATTTTAATAACCAATTATAATTTCCAGATGTAGATCAGTTTTTTTTTTGTTTTTTTGCGGTACGTGGGCCTCTCACTGTTGTGGCTTCTCCCGTTGCGGAGCACAGGCTCCAGACGCGCAGGCTCAGCGGCCATGGCTCACGGGCCCAGCAGCTCCGCGGCATGTGGGATCTTCCCGGACCGGGGCACGAACCCGTGTCCCCTGCATTGGCAGGCAGACTCTCAACCACTGCGCCACCAGGGAAGCCCGTATCAGTTTTTTTTTTCACGATACTTCAGGTTGGCTGTTGCTTGATGGCTTGGGAATTTAATCTCATCAGAAAACCATTTCAACATAGAGGAAAGCATGAATTTGTTTTAGAAAGGATTTTTGTGTCATTAATTCCATCTATAGAGTTTGGATTGTTGGATATTCTATTTGAGGTCCTATACCTCTTTGTTACCTTCATTTTTGAAAAATTTCTAGAATTTCAGTGTGCTATCTTTGAGAAATTGTAGACAGGAATTGTTTGAAGAACCTTTTGGAATTATGTGAAGATTTTTACCCTCCTTTTGTTCTGAATAGTAATCTAAAGATGATTATGGAAACTGAGGGAAAGCTCTGCTGTTAACGTACATTCCAGTTTTTTTCCTTCTCGCCATCTTTTGTTTTGTAGCATTCTGTCTCTAGTCTGCCACATTACTATATATATTTTAATACAAGCAAACCTCATTTTATTGCACTTTGCTTTATTGTGCTTCACAGATACTGTGTTTTTTTTTTTTTTTTTTTTTACAAATTGAAGGTTTTGGCAGCTCTGTATCAAGCAAGTCTAATGGCACCATCTTTCCAACAGCATTAGCTCACTTTGTGTCTCTGTGTCCCATTTTGGTGATTCTTGCAGTATTTCAGATTTTTTCATTATTTATTGTGGTGGTCAGTGATCCTCGATGTTACTGTTGTAATTGTTTGGGGGCACCACAAACCGTGTCCACGTAAGCCAGCAAACAATTCATAAACGTGTCTTCTGACTGCTCCAGCTGTTCTCCACTTCTCTCGGTTTCCTCAGGCTTCCTTATTCTCTGAGACACAACATTATTGAAATTAGGCCAATTAATAATCCTTCAGTGGCCTTTAAGTGTTCAACTGAAACTCTCTCCCTTTAAATTTCTCATTTTAAATAAAAAGCTATAAATTATGAAGCTTAGTGAGGAAGGCATGTCAAAAGCCGAGACAGGCTGAAGGCTATGTCTCTTGCAGGAAACAGCCAAGTTGTGAATGCAAAGGAAAAGTTCTTGAAGGAAATTAAAAGTGCTACTCCAGTGAACACACGGATGACAAGAAAGTGAAATAGCCTTATTGCTGATATGGAGAAAGTTCGAGTGGTCTGATGATCAAACCACCCACAGCAGTCCCTTTAGCCAAAGCCTCATCCAGAGCAAGGTCCTGACTCTCCAATTCTTTGAAGGCTGAGAGCGGTGAGGAGGCTGCAGAAGAAAAGTTTGGAGCTGGCAGAGGTTGGTTCATGAAGCTTGATGAAAGAAGCCATCTCCAGAACATTAGAGTGCAAGGTAAAGCAACAGGTGCTAATGCGGAAGCTGCAAGTTATCCAGAAGATCCAGCTAAGATCATTAATTAAGGTGGATACACTAAACAACAGATTTTCAGTGTAGATGAGACAGCATTCTATTCGAAGAAGATGCCTCCTAGGACTTTCATAGCTAGAGAGAAGTCAGTGCCTGGCTTCAGAGCTTCAAAGGACAGGCTGATTCTCTCGTTAGGGGCTGGTGCAGCTGGTGACTTTTTAAGTTGAAGCCAATGCTCATTTACCATTCCAGAAATTCTAGGGCCCTTAAGAATTATGCTAAATCTACTCTGCCTGTGCTCTATTGGAAAAGCAAAGCCTGGGTGACAGCTCATCCATTTACAACATGGTTTACTGTATATTTTATGTCTCAACAGTAGATCTCACTCTTGATACCTACTGCTGAGAAAAAAAGATTCCTTTCAAAATATTACTGCTTATTGACAATACACCTGGCCCCTCAAGAGCTCGGACGGAGATGTACAATGAGATTTTTTTTTTTTTTTTATGTTTGCTAACACTATCCATTCTGTAGCCCATGAATCAAGAAGTAATTTTGGGCACTTCCTTGGTGACCCAGTGGCTAAGATCCACGCTCCCAATGCAAGGGGCCCGGGTTCAATCCCTGGTTATGGAACTAGATCCCACATGCTGCAATTAAGAGTTCACATGTTGCAACTAAAGATCCTGCATGCCGCAACTAAAGATCCTGCATGCTGCAACTAAAGATCCCGCATGCCACAACTAAAGATCCCCCACGCTGCAGTGAAGATCCCATGTGCCCCAACTGAGACCCGGCACAGCCAAATAAATAAGTAAGTAAATAAATATTTTTTTTTAAAAGGAGTAATTTTGACTTTCAAGTCTCATTTAAGAAATACATTTCTTAAGGCCATAGTTGCCATAGATAGTGATTTCTCTGGATCTGGGCAAAGTAAATTGAAAACCTTCTGGAAAGTATTCACCATTCTTGATGCCATTAAGAACATTTGTGATTCATGGGAGGGGGTCAAAATAGTGAACATTAACAGGAATTTGGAAGAAGTTGATTCCAACCCTCATGGATGACTTTGAGGGGTTCTGGACTTCAGTGGAGGAAGTAACTGCAGTTGTTGTGGAAATACCAGAGAATTAGGATTAGAAGTAGAGCCTGAAGATGTGACTGAATTGCTGCCATCTCATGATTAAAAAAATTTTTTTTTTTTTGGCCACACCATGCTGTATGTAGGATCTTAGTTCCCTGACCAGGGATCGAACCCACGCCCCCTGCAGTGGAAACATGGAGTCTTAACCACTGGACTGCCAGGGAAGTCCCTCA
>NC_041224.1:151508871-151522352 GCF_002837175.3 Physeter macrocephalus
CCTTTCAAAATATTACTGCTTATTGACAATACACCTGGCCCCTCAAGAGCTCGGACGGAGATGTACAATGAGATTTTTTTTTTTTTTATGTTTGCTAACACTATCCATTCTGTAGCCCATGAATCAAGAAGTAATTTTGGGCACTTCCTTGGTGACCCAGTGGCTAAGATCCACGCTCCCAATGCAAGGGGCCCGGGTTCAATCCCTGGTTATGGAACTAGATCCCACATGCTGCAATTAAGAGTTCACATGTTGCAACTAAAGATCCTGCATGCCGCAACTAAAGATCCTGCATGCTGCAACTAAAGATCCCGCATGCCACAACTAAAGATCCCCCACGCTGCAGTGAAGATCCCATGTGCCCCAACTGAGACCCGGCACAGCCAAATAAATAAGTAAGTAAATAAATATTTTTTTTTAAAAGGAGTAATTTTGACTTTCAAGTCTCATTTAAGAAATACATTTCTTAAGGCCATAGTTGCCATAGATAGTGATTTCTCTGGATCTGGGCAAAGTAAATTGAAAACCTTCTGGAAAGTATTCACCATTCTTGATGCCATTAAGAACATTTGTGATTCATGGGAGGGGGTCAAAATAGTGAACATTAACAGGAATTTGGAAGAAGTTGATTCCAACCCTCATGGATGACTTTGAGGGGTTCTGGACTTCAGTGGAGGAAGTAACTGCAGTTGTTGTGGAAATACCAGAGAATTAGGATTAGAAGTAGAGCCTGAAGATGTGACTGAATTGCTGCCATCTCATGATTAAAAAAATTTTTTTTTTTTTGGCCACACCATGCTGTATGTAGGATCTTAGTTCCCTGACCAGGGATCGAACCCACGCCCCCTGCAGTGGAAACATGGAGTCTTAACCACTGGACTGCCAGGGAAGTCCCTCACGATAAAATTTTAACAGATGAGGAGTTGCTTCTGTTTTTTTTTTTTTTTTTTTTTTTTTGAAGAGTTGCTTCTTAATGGATGAGGAAAGAAAGTGATTTGTTGAGATGGAAACTACTCCTGGTGAAGATGCTGTGAACGTTTTTGAAATGACAAAGGATTTAGAATACTACAAAAACTTAGTTGATAAAGCAGTGGTAGGGTTTGAGAGGATTGACTTTAATTTTGAAAGATGTTCGAGTGTGGGTAAAATGCTATCAAACAGTGTTGCATGCTACACAGAAATCATCCATGAGAGGAAGATTCAGTCGATGTGGCAACCTTCATTGCTGTCTTATTTTAAGAAATGGCCACACCCACCCCAGCCTTCAGCATCCACGACCCTGATCAGTCAGCAGCCATCAGCATGGAGGCAAAACCCTTGACCAGCAAAAGAGTATGATTCACTGAAGGCTCAGATGATGTAGCATTTTTAGCAAAAATATACGTGACTCGCTTTATTGCAGTGGTCTGGATCCACACCCACGATATCTCAGAGGTATGCCTGTATAAGGCTAGATTCACCCTGACTCCCCAACAATTAACCCTCAGCAAAGAAAGAATTACCATATTATCTGAGTCGTTACAAAGTCTTTTATATTACCTGCTGCTTGCTCAGTTACTTTTTTCACCCAGTTGCTTTTTTGTGTTTTCAACATGTTTTTTTTTGTTAAAGTCCTAAAAAACTTAACATATCAATAGGTATAGTAACTATTACTAGGGTTATAGCTTAATAATTTGCAAGTATTGAATGTCATAATAACTAAAGATAAAACAATATGTTACTCAGTTATGGAGATAGTAATATGCATTATGATGTGAATGGAAAAGGAACAGTTGTCCTAATGAAATGCAAATGGATATTTGTTATAAACAGAATTTCCAGTAACAGCATCATGTACTTTTTTTTTTTTTTAAAGTAAATTTATTTATTTATTTATCTTTGGCTGCGTTGGGTCTTTGTTTCTGCGCGAGGGCTTTCTCCCGTTGCGGTGAGCGGGGGCCACTCTTCATGGCGGTGCGCGGGCCTCTCACTGTCGCGGCCTCTTCTGTTGTGGAGCACAGGCTCCAGACGCGCAGGCTCAGTAGCTGTGGCTCACGGGCCCAGCCGCTCCACGGCATGTGGGATCTTCCCAGACCAGGGCTCGAACCCGTGTCCCCTGCATCGGCAGGCAGACTCTCAACCACTGCGCCACCAGGGAAGCCCCCAGCATCATGTACTTTTAAAAAGTCTTGTAACTTAAATGACATATACCAAAATGATGATGATGTGCTATGTAAGCCTATGTTAAATAACTCATGATGGCTTCTGTGAGGAAGCTCTGTTGCTAAAGGTATGTAAATGTAAATGAATTGAACAAAATTGTTTTATGAAATAGGGTAGAAATATAGTATATCTAAATATATTTTATAGAACATTTTAACCGTAAAGACGTTGACTTTCACCAAAATTTACAGATTCAGATTGTCTAAAAGCCTTTTCTTTCCTTTTTGGGAAAATTAAAAGTATAGGAAAATTCCTATAAAGTATAGGAGATAACTTTAGTCCATCAGTATACATCCTTGCTTTTATTTCTTAGGACTCTTATTCCCTCCCTTATTTTTCACATTTGTGCCCTGACTTCTCATTTATGTTTTATATATGCCTATCCTGCCTATCTTTAGCTCCTAACACATATTATTGGTGATGAGTCGTATGTACTATATTACTTTGGTCTCTTTGCAGCTTGTTAATATGTATTTTTGAATGTTGCTTTCCTACAAAGAACATTCTACTGTAGATAAAAATGTAAATACAAATATATGTTTTAGAGTGATATAAAATGCAAATATAAACATAAAAATATCTAGTATTTTTAATGATTATATTTGTATTAAAATAGTATGTAGATAAAATTCACACTTCTGCAGAAATATGGATAGGCTCAAGTTCCAGTAGTCACTTGTAAACCAGTGCCTTTGGGGAAAATGTATTCTGAGTTTGTTCAAGGTTCTCAGCTGGCCTGCTGAAATCAATTTGACTCCCTATGTAGTTGGAATTCTAGGAAGTTATATTTTGGGTTTTTTTCCTGTGGGCAAGTATGCCTGAATCCTGACATTGGGAGTAGTTTCTTTTTCTTCTGCAGCCCGTCCTCTGAAAGGAGGTATTTACCTGCAGTGCTTATCATCAACCCCCGAAGGGGGGCTGTGACAAGGGCCGAATCCCTAGAGTTAGGGTTGTGACGCAAGGGCTTTCCTAAGTCCTTTGGGGGCAGCCTGCATACGAAAACCCTAAGGTTTAAAAACAGTCCTTTTCGTTCTGATCCAACCTCTTTCTTTACCCCTAATTAATAGTCATTGTCTACAATTTATGGGCAATATTTGGTTACTAAGACCTTCTCCCTCCCTTTTCCCCCAACATTCTCTCTGTTGGCCAGAAATGAAAGGGGGTACAGATATGGAACTGAATTCTGCACTTTGCAGGAATTAGCTTATGCATTTATCTTTTTTGTGAATAAGCCAGAAGGGATTTTTCATCTGGATGAGGAAGTACAGGTGTTCCCACAGCTTCAGGTATACCAGTAGAAAAGCTAGAACCCAGGGCCAATTGGCTATCTCGGTATAGCTGTATGAAGACTGGTTCTTAATTCTTTGCCCGGTTGGCCATTTGTGCCCAGCAGAATAGCCATAGGCCTGATGCTTTTGGGGGTAGACTGTGGAAGGAAGGCAGTACCCTTGTTATCGCTGTCTAGTTTTTCTTCTGAAAAAGTTTTAAGAAAAGTTAGTCTGGATGTTATTGATGGATGGAATTTATAATTTAGGACAGGATTAGTATCTGTGGCTCACTGTCCCATCCCCAGGGCATAAGGCATACTGCTTTCAAATTCTGCTAATTTTTGTTTTCATTTACCAGATTTTTTTGGCTATCATTTTATTTTTACTTCCTTTTCTATTACATGTTGGCAGAGCAGACAGGACTTTAAAGCTAAGAAAAATTTAAGTTCAGTTTTTCTGTCTAAATATCTCAGTGATTGTTTATGTTGTAGCTCGGTAAAAGCACCAACTACCTTGGTAGTTGGCAGCATTCAGTGATCCCAAACCACACAAGGAGAGAAGCTTGGACTTAAAAGGAATAATCTGAATGAATTTAGTGTTTTGAACTTGGAAGCAAAACTGTTACCCAGTTTTTTCTTATAGCTGGATATCGAACTATGGTTTATCGTAAGGCAACAAAGAAAGGCCTCAGGGGAATGACAGTTGTATTTATTAATTACAAATTTATGGCTAAACATTTTGAGGAAAAGTATCTAATTAAAGGAGATGTGTAGAAACGTGGCATTCTTTCTATCTGTTTTGAAAGGCTGACCTAAATTTGTTTTTTCACTTCTACGATTCTGTTTTGTTTTTCTTTTCTTTTGGCTGTGCCACATGGCTTGTGGGATCTTAGCTCCCCAACCAGGCATTGAACGCAGCCCTCAGCTGTGGGAGCATGGAGTCCTAACCAGGGAAGTCCCTTCTACGATTCTCTTAACAGTTAATATACTATTTTAGAGACAGTGAGGTTCAGTCTTCGTTTTTGCGTCGGAAGTTTTCCTTCATAGTACAGAGAGACCCTCTGCCCCTCGGCCCTAGTTAGTTTCTTTTCATGAAAGTTTCTCAAATAGTTTCTGAAAGCCATTGTTTTTCTCATTTTTCCAGTGATTTCTGTGGAACCAGTGGACTTTTCCATGATAATCCCAAACCAATGCTTTCTGTGTAAATTGATAGACTTTCTCCCTGAAAGGGAAGGGCAATTACTGGCCTATGTTTGCTAGCAGTTACTTTGCTTCATAGTTGGATGAAACTGGGGATGTTGGTGATTATAGATTTGTACTTGGCATATATGAGGGGGAAGTGCTTGATGATCTTTTGTTTGGTGATGATATCTTACTGGTGAGAGAAGAAAGTAGACTTTGATTTAGAGCAGGTGTCAATAAACTACGGCCCATGTAGTTTTTGTATGGCCCATGAGCAAAGTAAGGATGGTTTTAACAGTTTTTAGTGGTTGGAAAAAAATCAAAAGAAGAGTAATACTTCATGCTATGTAAAAATTAAATGAATTTCAAATTTCAGTGTCTACAAAGTGTCCATAGAGTTTTATTGGAAAACACCATGTTCATGTATGCTGCCTATAGCTGCTTTCAGACTACAACAGCAGAGTTGAGTGGTTATGACAGAGCATATGACCTGCAAACTGTGAAATATTTTTGTTTCAAAGAGAAAAAGTCTGCCAACCCCTGATTTAGAGTCAATTAGGTATCATGATGAAGAGCAAGGACTCTGGAGCCAAACTGCTCCTTAACGTCTCATTCTGAGACCTTGAGCAAGTTACATACCTCTTTGTGTCTCAGTTTCTAAATTTGTAAAATGAGAAGAATGATAGTGCTGACTTCATGAGGTGATCGTGAGGGTTAAATGAGTTAATGTACATAAAGCACTTAGAAACATGCCTAGCACGTGGTGTTCACTAAGTGTTAGATGTTAGTTGATACCTAAGTATGTTAGTTGGCACTAAGTATTGTAACATGAACTGGAAAAGATGCAGTGAAATCAGTTCTAATTGAGAACAGCTACAAATATATTAAGGAAGGATACGCATTTGTTAACAGTATGCTTCAGATCTCGACTCAGTGGTGTAGAAAATAGAGAAAATTAAGATTCCACCACAAAGCATAGACAGTGAACATAATGTCTTTACATTGCTGCACAATGAAATGAGCATTGTATAAAAGATAGCTTTCCTACATGCAGTGTGCCTGCCATAGGGGAGAATTATTCCCTTGAGTTTTGAAATAAAATGTAAGATAAGATAAATGTAAGATGAATTTACTTCAGTGGCACTGTTAATTCTGGTATGACCATTTCTGTGATTCCAAGTGGCTTTCTCAAGAGTCCTATCAGAAATATACTTGGCGTCTTGAATAGCTTGAACCTATCACTCCTGGCTGAAATAACATAACTTTTTAATGTTCAGGATAAACTGTCAGAATTTAAGAAGTGGTGTAAATGGCTCAGTCTCCTAGCTTGTTTCTCAACATTTGACTTTCTTTCCTCACCAGAGAGAAAAGAGTGAAACATTTGTCCATCTAACTTTTAAAATTGTAGTAAAAAACACGTAACATAAAATTTACCTTTTTAACACATATTTTTTTTTTTTTTTTGTGGTATGCGGGCCTCCCTCCGCTGCGGCCTCTCCCGTTGCGGAGCACAGGCTCCGGACGCGCAGGCTCAGCGGCCATGGCTCACGGGCCTAGCCGCTCCGCGGCATGCGGGATCCTCCCAGACCGGGGCGCGAACCCGGTTCCCCTGCATCGGCAGGCGGACGCGCAACCACTGCGCCACCAGGGAAGCCCACCATTTTAACACATTTTTAAATGTTCTGTTCAGTAGTGTTAAGTATATTTACATTGTTGTGGAATGGATTTCCAGGACCTTTTCATTCTGCAAAACTGAAACTCTATACCCATTAAACAACTCTTCACTCTCTCTCCCACCAGCCCATGGCAGCCATCATTCTGCTTTCTATTTCTATGAATTTGACTACTTTAGATACCTCATATAAGTGGAATCATCCAGTATTTTGCCTTTTTGTTACTGGCTTATTTCACTTAGCATACTGTTCTCAAGGTTCATCCATGCAGCAGCATGCGACAGTTCATTCCTTTTAATGCTGAATAATGCATCATACATATTGACCACATTTTGTTTATCTGTTCATCCATTCATAGACACTGCATTGCTTCCATCTCTTGGCTATTGTGCATAATGCTGCTGTGTACATGAATGTCCAGATATCTTTTCGAGATCTGCAGTTTATTCAAGATTCGATTTATTCTTTTGAATAAATACCCAGAAGTGGAATTGCTAGATCATATGATAATTCTATTTTTAATATTTTTGAGGAACCACCATACTGTTTTCATAGAGGCTGCATCATTTTTCTTTCCCACCAACAGGGTACAGAGGTTCCAATTTCTCCACACCCATGCCAAACACTTGTTATTTTCTGTCCTTTTTTTTTTTTTTTTCTGGTTAATTGATAGTAGCCATCCTAATGGGTATGTGGTAGTATTTAATTGTAGTTTTCATTTACATTTCTATTCATCCAACTTCTAAGAGGGATGATCTTATGTAAAGTAACAGTTCTTAGTAAGGAGGCTTACTACAATTTGGGGGGGGCTATGTTTGATCTGAATATCTAGAGCTCTCTGACAGCTGTTAACATTCCTGCCATTCAGGGATGTATAATTGAGAGTTAAGATTTTTTTTTTAACTTCTTGCAAATAAGGAGTAAGGTGACAAATGGCCTTGATGTGGAACTTGACCTATTGATAAGGCATCCATTAATGAGAAGAATGTAGATCATGTCTTTGTAAAAGATGAAAGCTAATATACTCTTTTTCTAATATGAAAACCTTTTTATCACTATTAAAATTTTAGCTCTTTTTTCTAACTATAAAAGAAATACATGCTTATTACCAAAAAATCAAGAAAATACAGTAAAACGTAAGTTTACATTTGGAATACAACACATATGTACAGTTAATGTTGCTGCATGTAGCTGTAGTTTTTACTGTTATATTCCATTGGTAACTAGTCTGCCATTTTCCATTTTCCTGTTGATTTTCAATTGAGGTTCCCCCCCCGCCCCGCCACCATTTTTTGGTAAAAGTCTTATGCTGCAAGTGTAAGAGTTTCTTTCATTTTTATGCTTATGAGAGAAATTGCTGGATCTTGGGTGATGTATCTGTCAATTTATATTTCTACTAGCAGTTTATAAGAGGTCTGGTGGTCCATACTTAATTTTGTCTGATTTCTTAATTTTTGTTCATTAAGATGGGTGTTAATGATATATTGTTGAGGTTTTACATTGTATTTTGCTCATTACTGATGAAGTTGAACATGTTTTCATGTTGTTTTTATTGGCTATTTATATTTTTCTGTGTAAGTTCGGTCTATTGTCCTTTATTTTCATTGGTCTGCCTCTTTGTTATTGATTTTGAAGGAATTCTTTATATTTATTCTTTATATAATGTACATATTATATATATACACATACATATATAAATATATACATATTCCTATATACAGTGATACATGTTTTTAAATTAATTAATTAATTTCATGGAAAGTCATTTTATTTTAAATACAGCAGTGTGTACATGTCAATCCCAAACTCCCAATCTATCCCTCCACCCCACTCTTCCCCCCTGGTAACCATAAATTCGTTTTCTAAGTCTGTGAGTTTGTTTCCGTTTTGTAAGTAGGTTCATTTGTATCATTTTTTTTTTTTAGATTCAGCATATAAGTGATATCATATGATATTTGTCTTTCTCTGTCTGACTTCACTTAGTACGATAATCTCCAGGTCCACCCATGTTGCTGCAAACGGTATTATTTCATTCTTTTTAACGGCTGAGTAATACTGTATATATGTACAATATTACTTGTATATATGTACCACATCTTTATCCATTCATCTGTCGATGGACATTTAGGTTGCTTCTATGTCTTGGCTATTGTAAACAGTGCTGCAGTGAACATTGGGGTGCATGTATTTTTCCGAAGCATGGTTTTCTGCAGATATATGCTCAGGAGTGGGATTGCTGGATCATACGGTAGCTCTGTTTTTAGTCCGGAAATGAGGGTGTTGAACTAAATGATCTCCAAGAATTCCAGTTCTTAAGTGAACATATCATATGGAAATCAGCATCATGCAGAACTTCTATAAATATTCTAAGCAGTATATGTGTTTGTATGTATTTATGTGCGTGTTTACTTTGAAATTTTTTGTCAATTGTGTGTGTGTGTTTCTGTTTGGAAAAAGTTTTTCAGGGAACTTTTTTTGCAATGAATGTTAGATTTATTAAAGCTGTAAATTAACAGAATTTTAAACTCAACTCTTTACAAATTGAACACATTTTAACAATCATTTTTAAGAGATTTGGTTTTTTCATGTAGCTTAAGATACCTTGAATTTAAATTGCATTTATAAATTTAGTATTTATTTTAAGTAAATTATGTAAATTATGTAACAAATCTTTTGGAGTACTTAACTCTTCTAAACCTGATATTTATGGATTTTGTAAGATTTTAAATACATTTTATAAGCCTAGATCTGTTATTCAATGACATTTTAAATTGAAATCACCAGTGTAATTTTTTAGATACACTAATATGAAGGGCTTCTTAATCTAAGCATTTAAAAATACCAAATAGGACTTCCCTGGTGGTGCAGTGGTTAAGCATCCACCTGCCAGTTCAGGGGGCACAGGTTCGATCCCTGGTCTGGGAAGATCCCACATGCCGCGGAGCAGCTAAGCCCGTGTGCCGCAACTACTGAGCTTGTGCTCTAGAGCCCGCGAACCACAACTACTGAAGTCTGTGCGCCTAGAGCCCGTGCTCCGCAACAAGAGAAGCCACCACAATGAGAAGCCTGCACACCACAACGAAGAGTAGGCCCCGCTCGTCACAACTAGAGAAAGCCTGCGTGCAGCAACGAAGACCCAACGCAGCCAAAAATAAATAAAATTTAAAAATAAAAATAAAAATACCAAATATTTACCTATTATGCCTGCACTCAACCCAAAAGTATTAAACTTTAGGCTTGATTTACTTTCTTTTCCCACCTCCCAGTTCCAACCCACACTGTTTCCCTCTCTCTACCTCCCAAATAACTGTCTTATTTTTTAAACTTTTATCATATCTGTCTTTGAAACCTCCCTGGTTCATTAGAACCTTTTCAATTTCACCTTCTCAAGCAATTTGAGGGTATCTTTCCAAGTAAATTTAGAGCCATGTTCTCAGATTACTGAGGTGGAACCTTATGAAAATGTGTGAAATCTAGAGCTGTAAACACCTGGGATGATTTTTTTCTCATGAAAAGGGGCATAACTTGAGCCTAGTTTTATAGGCTCTGCTAGCAGTGACTCTGAGTCATGCCTTCCAAGTGGGGTGTTCGCCAGCCTGCCGGCCCCGGACTCATGTCCACATCACTGAATCCTCAGATATGATGGGTGTGCAGTCCCCACGCCCAGGATGCTTCTGACTTATTTCAATAAATCTATTTATTGCTTGATTCTATTCTGTATTCTTTTATTCGTTTTATTTGGCAGGTTACAATTTTTCAGTATTTTAAGCATTTAAGTATTTTAAAATAAAACATTTGGATTTTGAATGTGCCCCATGTCTTATCTGGTTTTATAGTCATAGTTCTAAGGTTGTTCTCATAACAGTTTTAACTTGGGATTTTCTAGAACACAAAGAAAGTTTATATCCTAAAAAAAAGTTACAGGGAGCACATAAACAGGGATTATATGTACTTGGATCACAACCCTGTCTTATTCACATATTATATAATGTGATACCTTAACTCTCTACTTGTATTATAAGCTTTTTGGCATGGACTCCAGTGGACATGTATTGTAAGCCACATATGTAATTTAAAATTTTTCTAGTAGCTACATTAAAAATAAAAGTAAGAGATGAAATTAACTTTAATAATAGATTTTATTTAACCCAATATAATCTAAATATATTTCAATGTGTAATCATTATAAAAATTGAGATATTTTGCATTCTTTTTTTCATACTGAATTTTCAAAATCCAGTGTTATTTTATTCTTAGTGCACATCTCAATTCAGGCTAACCACATTTCAAGCACTCAATAGCCACATGTAACAAGTGGCTACTATACTGGGTGGTGCAGCCTTATACTTTTACAACTTAGTGCTAGGAACACAATTGTTGCTTTGTGTGAGAATGTGTGTGTTTATTAGTTTAGTTACAGATTTCTCTAATTGAATAAAGTATAAAATATTTTAAAATTCCTATCTTTATTTTCTTTCTCTTTAAGGCCCTTCCTTCTTCCATGATTATAGTAGCAGTCTATTGTCCTGTGATAGCTGCTGTTTTCATTGTTCTGAAGATGGTCAACTATCGACTCCACAGAGCACTTGATGCTGGAGAGATTGTAGATAGGAACACAAATGATTTCACAGATCAGCGAGCCAGAGCTGAGCAAGGCAACTGTTCAACAAGGAGAAAAGACAGCAATGGCCCAAGGTAAGGAAACCCATGCCACTCAGTTTGTAATGATGTACAGTGATGCATGTGTACAATGGTGTGATTATTGTGTCATGCCTGTTCTGTTTACCTGGTTTTAAGGCAGTGGTAGATCTTACCACTATTGATACAATGACAAGTGTGATTGTCACATTGGACCACAGCAAAGCTGACTGGCTATCTAGGGATAAATCAGTATCCTTGGCCTTGTTAATAAATAACATGTTAGAACAATAATAGTCTTAATAGTGTAATTATTATTCATACCAAAGACCAAAGCCAATGGAAAACAGGTTAAAGAAATAAAAAAACATGGCTTTATAAATCTAAGCATTTATTTATTTATTTATTTTTGCGGTACGCGGGCCTCTCATCGTTGTGGCCCCTCCCGTTGCGGAGCACAGGCTCCAGACGCGCAGGCTCAGCGGCCATGGCTCACGGGCCCAGCCGCTCCGCGGCATGTGGGATCTTCCCGGACCGGGGCACGAACCCGTGTCCCCTGCATCGGCAGGTGGACTCTCAACCACTGCGCCACCAGGGAAGCCCTAAGCATTTACTTTTATACATGTAAATAAAATGTGTATATATATCTTAAGCAAACTGTGCTAATATTTTACTTGACACTTATAATCTACAGTTTTCATTTTATCCATTGTAAATTGTTTTCAATTTTATATTCTCACCTTAGAAACTTAGCTGTTCCTTCCCTAGATCTTAGCATGACTGACTTCCTAGGGTTCAACTCTGTGTAGCTGTCACCCCTTCCTGGAAGCTTTCCTGGAGCCTGTCTCAGCTAAAATATTCCCCCTACTGCCCTCAGTCACATTCTATCCCATTACCTTGGCCTCACCTACTTTCGCTTTCTGACAGAGGGATTTAGTTATCATAGTCAAAAGGTTATAGTGACTTTATAGAAATAATAGGTGTCCCTAATATAACTTTTAAACAGTTGCTAATGAGCACTTGACATTTTAAAGCTCATACAGTCCTCAAAAACAATTCTGTGAGATGGTTGCTGTTATTATCCCTGATTTGCAGACGTGGAAAGTAAGATGAGAAAGATCAAATAATCTAGGCTGTCAAGCTCTGGAGGCGAGGCCATGCTTTTAACCACTATGCCATGTTTCCAGTCAGTATAATATGAAATATTTCAGGTTCAAGATATAAATAATATCACTAAAAGTGGGTACTCAATATCTATTAAGACAGGTAATGTTTCTGTATATTCTCCAGTGCACTGAAAGCCTTTATCCTTTTTCAGTTACATTTTACTCCATCCCTAACATGATTACCCTGTTTGTTCATTGTATTTTACCTTATAATAATTTTGTTAATAGCATAAATCACTATCTGAAATTATCTTATTTAATCATTTGTTTGCATTTATAAGTTTTTTGAAGGCAGGGCCTTGTTTTTCTTACAAACGATTATATTCCCAGGTTCTAGAACAGTGTCTTGCACCGATAGGTACTCAGGAAATATTTTGAACTACTGAAAATATTTTTTCTGTAATAGTATTTTTTGTTTGTTTCTTTTTTATTTATACAACAGGTTCTTATCAGTGTATACATGTCAATTCCAATCGCCCAATTCAGCACATCACCATCCCCACTCACCCTGTGGTTTAACCCCCTTGGTGTCCATACGTTTGTTCTCTACATCTGTGTCTCAACTTCTGCCCTGCAAACCGGCTCATCTGTACCATTTTTCTAGGTTCCACATACATGCGTTAATATACGATATTTGTTTTTCTCTTTCTGACTTACTTCACTCTGCATGACAGTCTCTAGATCCATCCAAGACTCAACAAATGACTCAATTTCCTTCGTTTTTATGGCTGAGTAATATTCCATTGTATATATGTACCACATCTTCCTTATCCATTCGTCTGTCGATGGGCATTTAGGTTGCTTCCATGACCTGGCTATTGTAAATAGTGCTGCAATGAACATTGGGGTGCATGTGTCTATTTGAATTATGGTTTTCTCTGGGTATATGCCCAGTAGTGGGATTGCTGGATCATATGGTAATTCTATTTTTAGCTTTTTAAGAAACCTCCATACTGTTCTCCATAGTCGTTGTATCAATTTACATTGCCACCAACAGTGCAAGAGGGTTCCCTTTTCTCCACACCCTCTCCAGCATTTGTTGTTTGTAGATTTTCTGATGATGCCCATTCTAACTGGTGTGAGGTGATATCTCATTGTAGTTTTGATTTGCATTTCTCTAATAATTAGTGATGTTGAGCAGCTTTTCATGTGTTTCTTGGCCACCTGTGTGTCTTCTTTGGAGAAGTGTCTATTTAGGTGTTCTGCCCATTTTTGGATTGGGTTGTTTGTTTCTTTAATATTGAGCTGCATGAGCAGTTTATATATTTTAGAGATTAATCCTTTGTCTGTTGATTCATTTGCAAATATTTTCTCCCATTCTGAGGGTTGTCTTTTCGTCTTGTTTATGGTTTC
>NC_041224.1:151522810-151523486 GCF_002837175.3 Physeter macrocephalus
TTGTTCTAGTTCTGTAAAAAATGCCATTGGTAATTTGATAGGGATTGCATTGAATCTGTAGATTGCTTTGGGTAGTATAGTCATTTTCACAATATTGATGCTTCCAGTCCAAGAGCATGATATATCTTTCCATCTGTTCGTATCATCTTTAATTTCTTTCATCAGTGTCTCATAGTTTTCTGCATACAGGTCTTTTGTCTCCCTTGGTAGGGAGACAAAAGACCTACCTGGGGAGACAAAAGGTATGTAAAATACCTACAGTTCCTAGGTATTTTATTCTTTTTGTTGCAGTGGTAAATGAAAGTGTTTCCTTAATTTCTCTTTCAGATTTTTCATCATTAGTGTATGGGAATGCAAGAGATTTCTGTGCATTAATTTTGTATCCTGCAGCTTTACCAAATTCATTGATTAGCTCTAGTAGTTTTCTGGTGACATTTTTAGGATTCTCTGTGTATAGTATCATGTCATCTGCAAGCAGTGACAGTTTTACTTCTTCTTTTCCAATTTGTATTCCTTTTATTTCTTTTTCTTGTCTGATTGCCATGGCTAGGACTTCCAAAACTATGTTGAATAAGAGTGGTGAGAGTGGACATCCTTGTCTTGTTCCTGATCTTAGAGGAAATGCTTTCAGTTTTTCACCATTGAGAATGATGGGTTTGTCATATGTGGCCTATTT
>NC_041224.1:151524708-151526234 GCF_002837175.3 Physeter macrocephalus
TCTAGGTATTATTTGATTTCCTCTTTGATTTCTTCAGTGATCTCTTCATTATTTAGTAGCATATTGTTTAGCCTCCATGTGTTTGTGTTTTTTTCGTTTTTTTCCCTGTAATTCATTTCTAATCTCATAGCGTTGTCGTCAGAAAAGATTCTTGATATGATTTTAGTTTTCTTAAGTTTACTGAGGCTTGAGTTGTGAGCCAAGATGTGATCTATCCTGGAGAATGTTCTGTGCGCGCTTGAGAAGAAAGTGTAATCTGCTGTTTTTGGCTGGAATGTCCTATAAATATCAATTAAATCTATCTGGTCTATTCTGTCATTTAAAGCTTGTGTTTCCTTATGAATTTTCTGTTTGGGTGGTCTGTCCATTGGTGTAATTGAGGTGTTAAAGTCCCTCACTATTATTGTGTTACTGTCGATTTCCTCCTTTAGAGCTGTTAGCAGTTGCCGTACGTATTGAGGTGCTCCTATGTTGGGTGCATATAGTTTTATAATTGTTATATCTTCTTCTTGGATTGATCCCTTGATCATTATGTAGTGTCCTTCCTGTCTCTTGTAGCATTCTTTATTTTAAAGTCTGTTTTATCTGATATGAGTATAGCTACTCCAGCTTTCTTTTGATTTCCATTTGCATGGAATATCCTTTTCCATCCCCTCACTTTCAGTCTGTATGTGTCCCTAGGTCTGAAGTGGGTCTCTTGTTTACAGCATATATATGGGTCTTGTTTTTGTATCCATTCATCAAGCCTGTGTCTCTTGGTTGGAGCATTTAATCCATTCATGTTTAAGGTAATTATCAATATGTATGTTCCTATGACCATTTTCTTAATTGTTTTGGGTTTGTTTTTGTAGGTCCTTTTCTTGTCTTGTGTTTCCCACTTACAGAAGTTCCTTTAGCATGTGTTGTAGAGCTGGTTTGGTGGTGTTGAATTCTCTTAGCTTTTGCTTGTCTGTAAAACTTTTGATTTCTCCATCGAATCTGAATGAGATCCTTGCTGGGTAGAGTAATCTTGGTTGTAAGTTCTTCCCTTTCGTCACTTTCAGTATATCATGCCACTCCCTTGTGGCACGTAGAGTTTCTGCTGAGAAATCAGCTGTTAACCTTATGGGAGTTCCCTTGTATGTTATTTGTCATTTTTCCCTTGCTGCTTTCAATAATTTTTCTTTGTCTTTAATTTTTGCCAATTTGATTACTATGTGTCTCGGCATGTTTCTCCTTGGGTTTATCCTGTATGGGACTCTCTGTGCTTCCTGGACTTGGGTGGCTACTTCCTTTCCCATGTTAGGGAGTTTTCGACTATAATCTCTTCAAATATTTTCTTGGGTCCTTTCTCTCTCTCTTCTCCTTCTGGGACCCCTATAATGGGAATGTTGTGTTTAATGTTGTCCCCCAAGTCTCTTAGGCTGTCTTCATTTCTTTTCATTCTTTTTTCTTTATTGTGTTCTGCAGCAGTGAATTCCACCATTCTGTCTAGCAGGTCACTTATCATTCTTCTGCCTAGCAGGTCACTTATCATTCTTCTGCCT
>NC_041224.1:151526500-151534379 GCF_002837175.3 Physeter macrocephalus
TCATCTTGTTTGTCTCTCTGTGAATGTGGTTTTTGTTCCACAGCCTGCAGGATTGTAGTTCTTCTTGCTTCTGCTGTCTGCCCTCTGGTGGATGAGGCTATCTAACTGTGATAGTATTTTTAATGACTACACTGTTTTCCATTTTGTGGGTATACAGTACCTTAATTTAGCTATCTTGTTTTTAATTATTTCCATTATTTTCTAATTTAAATTTGTGTTAGATCACTGATGTTCAAAGTTTAAATGACTAAATTTTTTATCATGATTTAGCAGAAGTAGAATTACCGGAAAACTACACCCATTTTAAAGTTTCTCGATATATATTGCCAAATTCTGAAGATTTTTACCTTTTAATTACTGTGATCAGCAGTTTGAGGGCTTCTTTTTTTGTACTTTTGACTACACTATTTAGTATTTTCAGAAACTGGTAAATAATTCATTGTTTACTTTTTTCAGTTTTCGGATTACTAGTGAAATGGAGCTATTTTTCTTGTGGTGTTCCATTTATATTTGTTATTTTGTGAATTGTATATTTTTCTGTTTGTGGCTTTTTACTATTGATTTGGAGAAGATATTTATGAAGGATATCATTTTGTGTCAAATACTTTTCCTCACTTTATGGCATTTTATTTATATGTTTGTATGCCACAATTAATTTTTCTGTGATCTGTTCTATTCTATGAAACTTTATTAGTTCTGTCTTTGATATCAAGTTTTGTGAGATAGTTTTCTTTCCCCGAATTATGTAAATATTTACCTGTATGTACTTTTAGTATTTTTATCATTTTATTTTTCACTCTTAAATTGTAGTCAATCTGAAAACATTTCTAACTTTTTTTTAAGATTTGTTAGTATTGTACCAACAACACTGAGTGAGTAATGCATTTTTCCCCCCAGTAATTTTAAATGCTTGCTTTTTCATGTAGCATATTTGTGTTATGTCTGTTTCTGGGCTTTGTTTTCTGCTCCACTGATCTCTCTTTTTGCTTATAACATACTGTTTTTATGGCCTTCTAATATGCTTAATACTTAGCAGTATGAATCCCTCTTCAGTATTTTTCTTTCAGTATTATCTTAGTTATCCTCATGTGCATACTTCGTTTTTCGTGAGTTGTTCCCTTGTAAACACATTCTCCAGAAAATTTCAGTAGAAGTTTGATGATAACTGTGTTAAATTTGGAGAGAACTCAGCCTTTAAAATAGAAAGTCTCACTCAGAGACATGGTATATGTGTGTACATTTTTTAGTGGGTCCTGCATAGTTCTTAAGTCTATTCTATTTCTGTTAGGAAATGTATACCCTCATTTAGTGGGTAAGCAATCAGAATGTAGATTCTGCACTTAATCTGCCAGGGGCTTGAATTACTTCTGGATAGTATAACCTTGGGGGAGTTACTAAAGCTTTTTATTCCTTGGCTTCTTCATCTGGATGATGAGACAAATAGTAGTACTGTCTCATAGGATTATTAGAATAAATGAGATCATATATGTAAAGGACTTAGTACCATTTCTGGTATGTGGAAGAACTCAGTAATTGCTAGCTCTTATTAGTTCTGTATAATCGTACATATTTTTAATTGCTTCTGTTACTGAATTTTTTCTTTGTTTTCAAAAAATTTTATTGTGAAATATATATATTTCCAAATGGTATATCAATTACATGTATAATTTAGAGAATAATAATCAAGTAAATACTTACCCACCACACAGCTTAAGTAATAAGGACATTATACAATTACCATACAAGTCTTCATGTATGCCTTTCCTATATCATTCTACCCTTTTCCGTTCAGGAGTGACCTTTATCTTGAATTTTTTGTTAATAATTCCCTTGCTTTATTGTTATATAGTCTTTGTAGATATTCCTAATTAATTTTGTCTACCTTAGGACATCCTGAAGAGAATCATACTGTATGTATTTCTCTGTGAAGGGCTTCTTTTGTGCAGAATATCATATTTTGTAGACTTACCCATGTTGATGCTTTTAGCTATCACTTATGTTTGCTGTTGTGTAGTCAACCACTGTAGGAATGGACTACAATTTATCAATTCTTCTGTTGATAGTCATTCAGATTTTTTCAAGTTTTTTTGCTCAGATAACACATTATTATATATGTCTCTTCATACACATGTGAATATCTAGTATATGTAAGCTGGTTCATAGGGTATTTTCATGTTCAGTTTTACTAGGTAATACAAGCTGTTTGCCAAAACGATTGTACCAATGTATACTCTCACCGTTAGTATGTGAAAGTCCTTATTGTTTCATATCCTCAATCTTTGATTTTGGTAAGTTTTAACAGTTTGCCATTTTAACAGTTAAGTGTTAGATGTGTCTCATTTTGACTTTAGTTAACCTTTCTGATTACTAATGAGGCTGAGCATCTTATGTCACATGTATGGTCCATTTAAATTTTCTGTTGTTTCCGGTGCCCATTCATTTCTTTTTTATTTTTCTTTGAAGTTCTCTTTTTCTTATTGATTAAGAAAAACGAGTTTTAAAAAATATATTCATTATACTCCTCCTTTATTGGTTATATACATTACAGACATCTCTCTCCAGTTTGTAGCTTGTCATTTTGCTTTTCTTAAGGTTTCTTATGATTATCATACATTCTTAAATTTAATACACAGTTTATCATGTTTTGGTAATTAACATTTTTGTGTCTTGTTTAAGAAATTATTCCTACACAGATATCAGAAGGATACTCTCAGAAAGATTGTCTTTTTAAAGTTTCATGTTTCTTTTGTTTTCACATTTCAGTGTTGCTGGAAACTATTATGATCTGTTGTAAGGTAGAGATTCAGGATTTGTTTTTTTTCTTTATAAGTAACTGGTTTAATCAGTATTTGTTAAACAGACTATCTTTTCCTTGGTGATCTGCAGTACTCATTTTGTCATAAATTAAGTTTTCATATATGGTGGGTATGTTTCTGGGCTCTCTTCTGTTCTGTTGATCTAGTTTATGCCTGTGCAGTTACCACACTATCCTAAGTGCTTTATAACATGACTTTTGATACCTAGTGGGGCAGACCTTGTACCTCGTTCTTTTTTAGGAGTTAATTTGCTACTCTCGGCTCCTTGATCTTTTTTTTTTTTTTTTTTTAATAAATTTACTTTATTTATTTATTTTTGGCTGCTTTGGGTCTTCATTGCTGTGCGCAGCCTTTCTCTAGTTGTGGTGAGCGGGGACCCCTCTTCGTTGTGATGCGCAGGCTTCTCATTGCGGTGGCTTCTCTTGTTGTGGAGCACGGGCTCTAGGCCCACGGGCTTCAGTAGTTGTGGCACGTGGGCTCTAGAGCTCAGGCTCAGTTGTGGTAGACCAGGAGCTTTGTTGCTCGGCAGCATGTGGGATCTTCCACGAGCAGGGCTACCCGTGTCCCCTGCATTGGCAGGCCGATTCTTAACCACTGCTCAGGCTCAGTTGTGGCACACGGGCATAGTTGCTCCGCGGCATGTGGGATCTTCCCAGACGAGGGCTCGAACCCGTGTCCCCTGCATTGGCAGGCCGATTCTTAACCACTGTGCCACCAGGGAAGCCCCTCCTTGATCTTTGATGTAAACTTTAGAGTCTACTGGGAAAAATCTGCAAGAACTTAGGGTTTTTATTGGAGTTACACTGGCTATGTAGATTCCTCTGCTGAGAATTGGTATCTTTACAATATTAAATCTCTCCATTTATTTAGTCTTCTTTAATGTCTTTCAGTAAAGATTTATCATTTCTCCATTAAAAGGCTTTCATAGCTTTTATTAAATTTGACAAATTATTTTATAGTTTTTCTGCTATTATATGATTTTTTCTAATTACCTTTTGTTTTTCTCCCTTTAAATGTAGCGGTTTACTTTGTATCCAGCAACCTTATTAAACTCCCTTATTAATGGTAAAACTTTGTCGGTTATTTCTTGATTTTCTGTAAATGATGACAGTTTTATTTCTTCCTTTCTAGACCTTATGCTTCTTGTTTAACTTTTCTTTGGGTATAACTTCTCACACATGGTTAAATTGAAATAGTATTGGTGTACATCCTTGTCTTTTTAGGTGTGTTTTTAAGTTTCACCATTAAATAAGGTCTTTGTTGTAGATTTTTGCTTTCGACATCTCCTTTCCTCCACTCTCCCACTTGTAAATCTCTGTTCTGAACAGAAATGAACAGGAAAACAGGTACACTTATTTCCAGATCCTGTCACTATGCTTGGTACATTAGAGCTGTCAATTTGTTGCATGAATGAATGAATGTAGTAGGACTGACTACGTGTGCTTCTGGTTGTCATGGGCTGTGGCATAGCAGCTCAGAAATGCTTGTTCAATCTTTACTTAGAGAAAGAGTCAAAGCCATTAATGTATGTATTACATTTCTAACGTTTCAGGAGAGGAAATTAGCACACTGAATTTTAGAATTTGAATACAATTGTTTGGAGACAAACCATATATTTTTTTCCGTTTCTCATTCAGTGATGCTTACAATATTGTAAATTAAGGATCCATTTAAAATATACACAGGTGAATTTTAAGCTAAATTTTCTGAAGATTTATTCTGTTTAGGGACTTTGCCTTTATCTGTTCATACTTTTAGGAACATCGTTGTGATCTAGATTAAATTTGTAAATTTAGTACTGTGCTGGTTCTGTGAAGTTCTAATTAAAGCCTGAGCAGTTTATGATACTGATAATCAACAAATTAATTTGTGAAGTCTCCTTTATAATTCAGATTAGACCCTTTCTGCTTTTCTGCCTTTCCCTGTACCTGTTTTTATTTTTAAATACAGATGAGGAAATTAAGGCATAAAGGTAGAGATTCCCTGAATTTGGTGTACTGCTTACTGCAGTAGACCACTTTGCTTCTGTGAGAATTGTAAACTACTTACTTTCCAGGTATGTGCTGAAATTTCCATTGCTGAAAATCTGCAAGTCTTGCTAATAAAGAAAATTCTTACTCGGTCAATTTATATGTTAGGGCACCAACAGCTGACTAAAAGGTCTGCTTCTGAATTTGTAGAGAAGAGAAAGGTGCAGTACGTTTGCAAGAGGATATATTTTTTCTATAAAAGGAGCCGTTTGTTTTTTCCTTCATCTTTTTTCTCCCTTAATATCTCCTTCCCACTCAATGTTGACCATTGAGCATTAGTTCTAGATTATTGTTTCTCCACTGGAGATGACCTTGCTTCCCAGGAGACATTTGGCAATATTTGGAGACATTTTTGGTTATCACGGAGAAATGCTACTGGCATCTGGTGGGCAGAGGTCAGGGATGCTGCGAACCATCCTAACAGTGCACAAGATGGTCTCCTACAGTCGAGAATTATGTGGCCCAAAATGTCAATAGTGCTGAGGTTAAGAATCCTTCCCTAGATAATGGTGTTTACTTTTGGTTTTGAACTGGAAAGAGAACTTTAATGCCTGTTTGTTAAAAGGCATTATTGGTGTCTTAGACTGTAGCCTTTAGAGTTAGACCTGGTGTTCAAATCTTTTCTCAGTCCTTACTGGTTATGAGTACCTACATTCATGTGTGAAGGAAAAAAACCAGAAAGAGCAGATATGATAACACATTGTAGAGTGATGAGGAAGTATTATTTGTGTCCTCCCTTCCCACCTGAACTCCATATACCAGTGACTTGGCTTATTTTGTTTACTCCTCTGAGACCTTAGGCAAGTTTTTACACCTTTCGGTTTTCTGTTTTTTCATCTGTAAAATGAGGATGATAGTATTTATATCATAGATTTTTAGTGGAATGTTTCATGAGAAAATTCAAATAAAGCATGCACCCCTATGACTGGAATGTATTAAGTATTTAGTAAATATTTGCTTTGTTATTAATAATAATTTTATGTTCCAATTATAATCATTTGGACTTGCTATCAGAAGTGATGTATAAAACTGGGTAAGATTGTCCATCAGTTGATGGATGAATAAACAAAATGTGTTCTATCCATACAGTGGAATATTATTTGGCCATAGAAAGATAAAGCACTGATACGTGCTACAACATTGATGAACCTTGAAAACACTGTGCTAAGTGAAAGAAGTCAGTTACAGAAGACCACATATTATGTGATTCCATTTATATGAAAAAAAAATCCAGAATAGGCAAATTTATAGAGACAGAAAGTAGATCACTGGTTGCTTAGGGCTGGGGGGAGGAGGGGTGGGAAGGGTAATAGCTAAATGGGTTTGCTTTTGAGATGATAAAAATGTTTTAAAATCAACTGTGGTGATGGATGCACAACTTTATGAATATACTAAAAATCATTGAATTGCACAGTTTCAGTGGATGAATTGTAAGGTATGTGAATTACGTATCATTAAAGCTGATGCATATAAACTAGGGAAGATGAGGGCTCTTTATCCTTTCTGTGGCATAGAACATTTTATTCCTTGGTCTTCACCTTGCTCTCTATCTTCTGATTTCTTTGCAATCTTAATTAGAGAATGCATTCCAATGGAGTTAACAGTATTGCTGGTTATTACTCATCACTAGTTCAGTGGGTGATAGCTGCCTGTATATACACACTTGAGATTTTGCCAAATTAGAAAAATATTTCTCATTCCGGCCTAGATAGCCGTGCAGCTTAACACCAAATGGCCAGCAAATTTGGTCATACTCCACTTTTCTCACACATGGACATTTGTATGCAGACTTGGCCATCATGTTTGTAACTGAGTTCCATTATGTTTTATTTTTATAAATGGGTAACAAATTAGAAAGATAATTTCTGTTAACTAACTGTAGCCAATGGCTTACAGTTAGAGACCCAATGAGCAAACAGGGACGTGGTAGTTATGAGACCATTAATTTAAAAAACACACTAGAATTCAAACAGCTATAGTGATAAGTACATAAATGGAAGGTGAACTTGTAAGCAGATTGTATTTTGCCTATATCTTTTGATTGCAGCTGTTGGAATCCCCACCCAAACAGGCTTAAGGTAATTTATGGCTCACATTACCAAAAAGTCTATGTTTAAGGGATGTCTTCAGATGTGGCAATGTGCAGAATTTCAAGTAGCTTCATGACTCTGGTTCCTTTTGCCAGGCTATCCTTTTCTTTTAGTTGGCTTCTTAGACAGGCTCTCCCCTTATGGTTGTAAAATGGCTACAGCAGCTCTAGCGCTCATCTTCTCAGCATTAAGACAAGCAGATAGAGAGAAGTTTCTTCTCTCAACAGTAGAACATTTCTGGCCTGAGTTGGGTCTCGTGCTTGTTCTAGACCTACTAGTTGCTGTGACCAAGAGATTGGGATATGCTGATTGACTTTGGCCAGTAGAGCTTACCCCTAAACTTGAGAGTGGGGTCAGCATTACCCACAGCCATATGAGAGATTGAGATGAGGTGATTCACCAGAAGAATTTGGAGTTGCTTTTTTTGTTTTTAACCAGGAGGTTGAATTCGATGCTAGATGGTAAGATGGCTTATGTCCACAATAATGTCGAGCATATATACTAGAGCTTTTATCCTTGATAATAATAGCTAAAAAATTTATTGACTGACTTTGTATACCAGGTAGAATGAGTAAAAATCTTTGGGCAAAAATAGGATTATGATAACTTTTAGGCCTGAATTGTTCTAAAAGTTGTGTTCTTGAGGAACTTTATTATAAAATTGTCTAGGGGACTTCCCTGGCGGTCCAGTGGTAAAGACTCCCCGCTTCCACCGCAGGGGGTGCGGGTTTGATCCCTGGTCATGGAACTAAGATTCTGTATGGGGCTTCCCTGGTGGCGCAGTGGTTGAGAATCCGCCTGCCGATGCAGGGGACACGGGTTTGTGCCCCGGTCCAGGAAGATCCCACATGCCGTGGAGCGGCTGGGCCCGTGAGCCATGGCCACTGAGCCTGTGCGTCCGGAGCCTGTGCTCCGCAACAGGAGAGGCCACAACAGTGAGAGG
>NC_041224.1:151534517-151588785 GCF_002837175.3 Physeter macrocephalus
CACACACACACACACACACACACACACACACACACACACACACACACACACACACACACACACACACGATCCCGTATGCCGAGTGGCTCCCCCACTAAAAAGAAAATTTCTTGAACTGAATAAAAATGAAAATACAACATATCGACTTAAAAAAATTTTTTTTATTTGTCTCTAAGTTTTTTGAAATTTGGTGTGATCTTTTTTCCTTATTTTAGGATCCCATTATCCTTAAGTTCTATATGTGGACTTCCTTAGTTCTTTGAACCTAGTACTTTTCTCTTTTGTCTTTCTAATGCCTGTTTTTACTACATAGCATCATTTCACTTTTTAAACTTGTGCCTTCTAACTCTATACATGCAAGTCTAAAATCCCAGCTCTGTGAAACAAGTTAGTATCCTAGTTAAATTCTGTTAACTTAAGAAATATAGATACAGATAGCTTGACCAGGATAATTGCTCTCATGAATGTTCGTCATTGTATCATGCAGCTCAATCAGACTGTGCTCTTGGAGAGATCAGGGAGTGTAAGATCTGATTACTTGGGACTTCCCTGGTGGTGCAGTGGCTAAGAATCCGCCTGCCATTGCAGGGGACACAGGTTCATGCCCTGGTCCAGGAAGACCCCACATGCCGCGGAGCAACTAAGCCCGTGCACCACAACTACTGAGCCTGCGCTCTAGAGCCCGCGAGCCACAACTACTGAGCTTATGTGCCACAACTACTGAATCCCGCGTGCCTAGAGCCCATGCTCTGTAACAAGAGAAGCCACCGCAATGAGAAGCCTGCCTGCCACAACCAAGAGTAGCCCCCATTCACCGTAACTAGAGAAAGCCCATGCGCAGTGATGAAGACCCAATGCAGCCAAAAATAAATAAATTAAAAAAATTAAAAATAAATAAATTTTAAAAAAAGATCTGATTACTTTCTGACCAATTTCTCTTTGCTGTTAGGAAACAAAAGGCAAATAATTTCTTTGCTAGAGTGGTTTTATGGCACATATCATAAAATATGTGCTATATTTAGTATGGTACAATTGTAATCTAGGCCAGTTTCTAATATTGGATTGGATATAGACAGTTTGGGAGAGAGTTTTAAATGTTTGGGAGTAGTGACATGGTTATAAAATAGTTCAAATTTATCAGACTTATAGAAGAAGAATGATTTTTTTTCAATTTGCTATATTAAATATCTGAGCCTGTTAGTTTTACAGAAAAAAGGATAATAACTTAAAACAAAAAGAAAACCATTGGTGTCAGAATAATGACAGTTATTCTTTTCTCATTTTTTCCCCACAGTGATCCTGGTGGGGGCATTGAAATGTCTGAGTTCATTCGAGAGGCCACACCCCCAGTTGGTTGCAGTTCAAGAAATTCTTATGCTGGCCTTGATCCAAGCAACCAGGTAGGAACCTGTGCTGTTCTATTTTGCTTTTTTCCCTCCTCCTGATGGTGGTCTCAGGTGTTCTCTTGTCTGTAACAGTCAGTCAGTGTTTGGGTTTATCTTGCTGATTAATAATATTTTGATTGTTTACTGATTATCTTTTATTACTATTATTTTAAACAGAATTTTCACATTAATTAAGTACTTTGTTGCTGAGCACATACCACATGCTAATTGCCCAGGGGTAGTTTTGATCGAGACAGTTGTGGTGAGTGCCCTTAGGAACTTTAGCTCCTAGTGTGTGCTTATTTACCTTCATGGTGTCTGTCTGTATTGGAGACATATAGGTTATCCCTTGTGCTTTTCTCAGTCTCTTTTTATAGAATGAAATGGCTTAGTTTTTAAATATGGCTGCACATTTTATATTCTTAATTAAACTTGGCCTTTCTTCTTACTGACAAATATTAGCAACATCAGATTACCCTGGGGAATAAGTCTACACTTCTGGAACAAATTTTGAAGAGCCACACCTTTTTTCTTTCTTTTCTTTTTTCTTTTTCTTTTTTCTTTCTTTTTTTTTTTTTTTTTTTTTTTTGTTAGTACAGACAAAAGGACACAGCGATGGCCAGCCACCTTTGGTAACTCTACCCTTGGCATCATGTCCATTAGAACTTGCCCTACTTGTTTTAGGGAGGGAGTCCCATCTTGAATGTAATTATTGCATGTCTGCACCTAAATGCACAGCACATCTAATTTGGTTTTCCTTAAAATATTAACTCTTGAATAAAAAAGGGCAAATATCAGAAGCTATTGTGCTACTTAGATTTTGGTGGTTTAGTTTTATACCAAAAGGAATTATTGACATAATTATTGTTATCCTTTAGGGAAGCTGAAGTGGGGAAGTAAAGTTGGGCTTTTTGTATATTGGTAGAGATATTACCAATATAGACATACCATGTTTCTTGCACATGTTTTATTATATAGGTCTTATTACACATTATCATAGTTGTATATAAATGTCTTCTGTACTAGGTAGTGAACTCCTTGAACACAGTAGCTCTATCATAGTCATTGTGATCATTCTTTCCTTCCTGCCACTGCTACCCTCTCCTTTCCATCTTCTACTCTCCATTCCCACCCCCGCCCCCTCCCTCTCTTCCCTTTTATCACTTATCTTCCTTAAAATATTTTAGTGCCTGATGGTATTTAAGGCATTTTGTTTGTCCCGGATGTGGAGTGGGTCTTACCCTCAAAGAGTTTGCCATTTCCTAGTAGATGTCTGTAAGGAACTGAAGTTATAAATATATGTTACCAAGTAAGTGTAAGTACAAGATACAAAGTAATAGTTTCCATAGGAATGGTACAGAAAAGGGGCTGTAGATTTCAGAGGAGAAAGTAATTGTTTCCAGCTAGAGGGGCAAGGCTTCATGGAGAAGGTGGCCTTGCCTGATTGCTGTTTAGTTGGAAGTAATTTTTCTTCTCTGACATCCATAATCCTTCCTGGACTTTCCTTTGGCACTTATCAAAGAGAAGAAACACTGGACCATCTTAGTTTGTGCAAACCTATTAAGTAAAACTTTACATGTATGAAGATGTCATTTTTTTCTTAATTTTTTCCTTTTCTGAATGTGTTTATTTTTAGAAAGTTAGCAAATAACAAGAAGAAAATAAAAATCATCTGTAATGTCATAATCAAAAAAACTTTTTAAACAAAGAGGGATTTTAGTGTGCTGTTCTTTGGAACTTGATTCTCTTTACTGACTGTATCACGAATGTTAATATTATTAAGTGTTTTTCTGCAGTGACATTTTGGGGACTGTATTGCATTCTTATATTTGTATGCACTGTGGTTTATATTTTCAATCCCTTATTGTTTCATGTGTGAACAGTCACAACTCCATTATATTTGGGGGGGATAACTTTTAAATAATACAGAAAAGCATGAAGAATAAAACAAACCACCCATTGTATCTGTTAAGATTGCTTTTGTCACCAAATAATAGAACTCAACTAATTAGGTGACTTAAAGAAATAGTTTTATGTTTGTCACCTAAGTTTGGAGCTGGTTTAATAGCATTTTTTCAGCAGCTCAATAATATTAGGGCTCTGGGTTGGAATTTCCCTAGTTCTTTTGGCTTTTCCTTAGAGTTGCAGGATGAGCACAGCAGCTTCAATTATGATCCTGTTGAAAAGTTAAGAAGCAGGTGACAGTGTGGAGCAGAGTTGTCCTTGCTCATCATCTTCTCAGACATGAAAAGGTCTTTCCTCAAAGCCCTCCAGAAGGCTCTCCCATACATTCATTGAGCAGAACTAGAGCACACACCTAGATCAGAGTCTGGGCCCTCTTCTCATAAGTCAGAAGATAATATGCCCAACATTTGAACAAAATGGGAAGCTTGTTAAGGAAGGAAGAAGAGAACACTTTGAGGTTGTGAGCAAATGACTACCGTACACATATTCAAAAAACATTTTTTTTTAAGTTTAAATTCTTAGAAGGGTGGCATGAAATGGTGTTTTTTGTTTGCTTACTTGTTTTAAACTTCAGTCTAGGAAGTTACATGTTTATTATTCTAGTAGAAAAATAACATATGTTAGTTTTATAACTTGTTTAGCAGGTGTGATAAGAGTGAAACTCTTGGCAGTAAAATGCTTTTTGGCCTTTTTCTTTCTGTCTAGTTTCAGTGCCTTTTATGGCTAATTGAAAGCAGAAATTAGGAAAAATCAGGAGAATCAAACTTAATAAACAGTTCAAAAAATATTGCAAAGCTCATGTTTTTTATTGGCTACATAAGAATTTATTAGTAGTTTAAACCTGTATGTGTATGTTTATTTTTACTTACTTTTTCACTGACATATAACTTTTATACAGTGTAGTATACACTTATGAAGTGTACGGCTCAGTGGATTTTTACATATGTGTACACCTGTTTAATTGCCATCCAGACCAAGAAAGTCCCTCATGCCCCTTCAAAGTCAATATTAACCTATATTTTGACCAAATTTCTCACTGTATACTTCTGTTCAGTTGAATCAATGAAAGAAAAGATTTGGCAAAATATGAGTATTATATGAATGTTCTTGATTTTAGTATAAGGTGTTAAATTTGCTTGACTATTTTCTTCTTGAATCCCTTGAAAACAGGTTATAAAAAGAGTTACTCAGACTTGTTGATTTAGTAACTGTCATGTTATATTTGGTTTCCTTAATGTGTTCATGGAATTTGTGGTATTTGTTTCTATGATTTTTTATGGTAGTATAATAATTGATGGTTATGAAATTTTAGGGACGTCTTATACCATCTTGAATATAAGCCCTAAAAGCTCCGCAGCTTTTAGTGTTCTGTTTATAGTTTGTGCTAAAAATTCCTTTTTCTTAGATGCCTTAGTTTTTTTTTATTCTTTAAAAATATGTTATGGCAGCCTACAAAGAAGTACTTACTTTCTGTCTGAAACTCAGGAAAGAACATATTGATTTACTAACAATTTGAAAGTAAGATTTAGGTTGTTCTTTGTTAGTATGTTATGTCCTCCAAACTTTCCCTTTACATGCCGTGATAAGTCTAAATTTATTTCAGGTAGACGTAACACCTAGTTTTGCTTTTGTTTATAACTTGAACATGTCATGATGCAATATAAAAATGACAATGACCGTTTGGCACGGATTGTTCGAGGTTGGAGGCTCTTGCCCTGGGGGCTCCATCAGTCCTGAGTACGCAGAGGGATTCAGTGTCTCAGCAAATCTGTACTAGATGCGCAGCATGTGCCACAGCAGACAGGGAGTGCGTCTCTGATATATCATGGCCTTTTGGTGAAAGTGACTGATAACATGTTTTGATAATATAATTTCATTTGATAATCTTGCTAGTCTGTGCTGATGGTGTAGCTAGCATTTCGTTTACTTCATGTCATGTTTTCAGATTGGATCTGGTTCCTCTCGTCTTGGAACAGCAACAACTATTAAAGGTAGGTGTGATCTAACTTGAAAGTTACCTCTGACTTTGCATTTCTTTTTCGTTTGTAGTAAAGATAACTGTATCATATATTTACATGTAATGAAAAATCATTCTTGAAATTATTTGGTGGGTAAAATTATGTATCTTTCTTTATGGCAAACTTTTTAAAAAATTTATTTATTTAATGTATTTACTTTTGGCTGCATTGGCTCTTCATTGCTATGAGCGGGCTTTCTCTAGTTGTGGCGAGTGGGGGCTACTCTGACGCGGTGCGCGGGCTTCTCATTGTGGTGGCTTCTTGTTGCAGAGCACGGGCTCTAGGCGTGTGGGCTTCAGTAGTTGTGGCTCATGGGCTCTAGAACGCAGGCTCAGTAGTTGTGGCACACAGGTTTAGTTGCTCCGCGGTTAATGTATTTACTTTTGGCTGCATTGGCTCTTCATTGCTATGAGCGGGCTTTCTCTAGTTGTGGCGAGTGGGGGCTACTCTGACGCGGTGCGCGGGCTTCTCATTGTGGTGGCTTCTTGTTGCAGAGCACGGGCTCTAGGCGTGTGGGCTTCAGTAGTTGTGGCTCATGGGCTCTAGAACGCAGGCTCAGTAGTTGTGGCACACAGGTTTAGTTGCTCCGCGGCATGTGGGATCTTCCCGGACCAGGGCTCGAACCTGTGTCCCCTGCAATGGCAAGCAGATTCTTAACCACTGCATCACCAGGGAAGCCCAAAATTATGTATCTTATATTAAAGATTAATTGATTTAAATTGTGGTCTTTCATCCTCCAAATTTCATAAAAGTATTTGACCATTTGCGTTACATTGTATGAAATATAAATTTTGACCTTTAAGAAACTTCTCTGCCTTGAGGCAAAATACTTTCATGGGTTTTGATGAGGTTCATAGAAAACTAATTTAATGTGAAACCTTTAAATTGGGCACGAATAAGACACTAAAAAAAGTTTTTTTCCTGTACATCTTATATATCCCTTTTATTCAATACATCTATTTCAGATAAATTCATCATTATTTTTGCCCTATAATTTTATAACTCTCTAATTTTCCCTGGGAGGGAATTTTATGTTGTTTCAACTTGTTATTACATGATTTGCATTTCCTTTTTAAAACTTCTTTTGAAAGAAATAGTTGTATTAGCTAATATTATGAGGCTTTCCTTATTTGGTTTGTAGCACTATGAGAATAATTATGTGATCTGACAGTCCATGATACTTCCTGTTAGTTTAATGTGTCTCCCATCACTGTAACCCTTGATACAAAAACTGCTTTAGTTAATAAATATCTACTGTACTCCCTCATGTCCTTCCTTGTTATGCCACACTGTATGGCCTTTACTTTTCATATAATGTCTTCATGGGTCTCTCTTCACTTTGTAGGAGATACAGACACCGCTAAGACTTCTGATGATATCAGTTTAAGTCTGGGCCAGAGCTCTAGTCTTTGTAAGGAAGGAAGTGAAGAACAAGGTAAGAACATTTTACTTTATGATGCCCTTATGTATTATGGTGACCAGGGTGATTTTGTGGAATGTGCTGCTCATATTTTGGCAGAAGTTTATAATAATTTAATATGGTATTTTTTAGAAACATTAAAATAAAATGATTTGCTAGCATAACAGTAACACAGTGTTATAAGTACTTACAGCTTTCTGGAATTCAGCTATACATGTTCTGCCAAGTAAACAGGGAAGCTTTATGAGCATATGCCCCAGAATGAATGTGAGATGGGAGATAAGAATCTGCTATTCCTTTAATTGGTCAGAGCATCTTGCTTAGCTTAGTGATAACCTAGTATGTAAAACTGCTTTTCCATTCAGTATGACGTCTAAATGCCAGCTGCTGCATATGTTGCCCAACTGCAGAAACGACAATGTGTTTTCACAGATAAATAATTTGCTGTTGGACTTACTGAGAAACTGTCTGCTTCCAGCTTGGTGCCTTCCTGTAGCAGATTTTTAATTTTTAATAGAAATTTTGGTTTTAAGTGATATTTTTTTCCTCATTATTCAACTCCATTATAAATGAGTATTTTGGAATTTATAGAGTTCCTTTTTTTTTTTTTTTTTTTTTTTTTTAAGAACTGCTACATTTTCAAGTTTGGTTTTTAATTTTCAAACATGAAAGGATGGATACGTCATACCCATTTCAAGTGGACATTATCCCAGGTTATATAATCAGTGAGCCAAAATTGGATTAGAAACCTGTCTCCCTGTTTCCAGCCTGTTGTTTTTATTAGCTTATGGCTGATGTTTGGTAGGCAGGCAAGGTGATAAATTTCCTGTACTGAATTATGAAACTTATTTATAAAGTTACAAATAGATCACTGAATTGTGACATTTTCCCATTAATTTAGTGTTTTACCCAGGTTTAATTCTTGCAAGTATATTTTGTTCCTGGTACTTAGCATTCTAGGTTTATCACTGTAGCTGCTTTTTTGGAATTACAGTACCTCGTCACTGTTTGCTTCTGTGGACCACCCCTCACAACCTACCCCTCTCCCCTTAAAAATACTTTTAAACATACTATATGGTATGGAAGCTATTTTCTTATAAAAGGGAAAGGCGAATTAATTTCTTTGAGAATTACAGTATTCCTTTCTGTAATATGTAATCATTAGTGTCTCAGAAACTGGATAGTGGTCTTAGAGGGGCTAGTGCCACTACCATTACGGGTCATAGGTCTCTTTATTTTCCTCTGGAAAGTACCTTGTGCAAGCAGGTTGGGAATTATATTCCTATAAATCTACCCTGGCAGATACATATTGACATAGATAATGCTGTTTGACAGTAACTGAGTGCATACCGTTGCCCTGTAGGGGGTCAGCACACTTCCTCTGTAAAGCTTTGTTGGCCACGTGGTCTCTCCTGCAGCCACTCAGCTCTGCCATTGTAGAGTGAAAGAGGCTGTAAACAACATATAAATGGGTGGGAATGTCTGTGTTACACTAAAACTTTACTTACAAACAGGCAGAGGGCCTTTTTGGCTCTACAGGCCTTAGTTTATCAAACCCTGGTTTAGGTCTTTTTCTAAGCACTTTATATGCATTCACCCAGTTAATCTTCACAAGCATTAGAAGTTAATACAGTTATTATTTTCACTTTACAGATGAGCGTATCATAGCTTAGAGCCAAGTTATAAGAAACTCGCCCAAAGTCACCCATCTGCAAAGTGGCAGTTCTGTAGTTCAAATCGAGTTCTAAATCCTGCTTTTAATCACTATGCTATACTACTTTTACATAGTTTTATAACTTGCTTTTATCATGTAACATTTTCACACGTATTTCACATTTAACAATTATTATTGAGTACTCATGTATGCCTGGTACCAGTCTAAGTACTAGAAATAATGGGTGAACAGACAAAAATTTCTACCCTTGTGGCTTCCATACTACTAGTACGGAAACATACTATTATAAATCAAATATAAGTGTAGTAATAGAGACAGAGGATAGGGTGTGCTGGGGCCTCTGGCCATCGTAAGTTTAAATACAACGGTTGAGGGAAAACCTCGCTAAGCACAAAGACTTGAAGGAGGTGAAGGAGCGAGCTGTTGGGATATTTGGGAGGAAGGAGGCCTCCGTGCAGAGGTAGCAGCACAGGCAAAAGTCCTAAAGCAGGAACATGCCTGTCAGGTTTGAGAAATAGTGGGGCTGTTACAGAGTAAGTGAGAGGCCAGATTACAGTCTTGTAAGCCATTTTAAAGATTTTGCTTTTAATTTCCAGTGAGATGATGAACTGCTATATAGGGTTTTGAGCAGAGAAGTGTCATCATCTGTGTTACATTTTAACAGTTGTTCTGGCTCCTGTGTTGAGAATATATTAAAAGGGGCAAAGGCTGTTGCAGGGAGCTCAGTTATCAGATTATTGCAGGAATTAGGGCACAGATCAGCATAGTGAGAAGTGGTCTGACTGTGTGTGGCAGATGTTAATGAGAGATATGTGGATGGATTTGGAAATACCGTGTGAGAGAAATAGTAGTCATAGATGACTCTAAGATTTTGGGGTTAAATAATGGGGAGGATGGAGCCTCCATTAACTGAAAGGGGGAAGACTGAGAAGGAGCAGGTTTAGGAGTGGGGAGAGCATGGTGGAGGGCAAGAGAGGGAGTTCAGTTTGGTTATATCAAGTATGAGTTGCTGTTAGACTTCCAAGCAGCAGTAATTGGTAGACAATTTAGATAGGTCTGGATTTTGGGTAAGAAATCTGGGTTGAGGTTTTAAATTTAGGAGTTTTCAGTGTACAAATATCAAAAATAAAAATTCAGTTATGTCAAATGTGGGGTTGGGTTAACCTGAAATTCATGAACTAACAGGGAAAGCCTCTACGGTTAGCTGGCCTGGAGTTGAGGCAGCCTGGCTCCCTGAGCCAAATCCCTGTAGATCTTGGCTATGGTTAGGCACCACCTAGTGGCTGTCGTTCATTCTGGCTTAAATATCAGCGGGGGCTCTTCTGGCTCTCTGGCTGGTTTGGATTTACAGGACAGTGACCTTTAATTAGTTGTTAGTTAGCAGTTAGTTGACTAGTTGGCCCTCATTTTATCAACATGATTCAGGATGATTGGGAGAAAACTGAGGTTGCGGGGATGTGTCCTCTACATTTTCTAAGAAGGGGTTATCTACAGTTTCCCTCCCCAGCCTCACTCATGTCTTCCCTACCCAAGATCAGAACTCTAGTCCATCCCTGTACAGTACCGGGGCTGGGTAGAAGATGGAGGAACTAGTTACACGTATTTCTGAACTTCAGTTCAGGGCCAGAAAATTGGATGAGACCTACAAAAGAGAAAGTATAGATAGAAGAATGAAGAGTTCCAGCTGTTGAGCTCTGAGCCACTGCAGTCTAATAAATCCAGGAGACTGAATTGGAACAACTGGTGAGGTAGAGGTGTGTATCCCCACATTTCAAGGAGAGTACAGTGATCAGCTTTGTCAAATGTTGCTGATAGGCCAAGTTATATGAGACTGAGGCTTGACCATTGGACTTAGTGTAGAGGTTGTTGGTGACCTTGATAAGCTTCTTAATGGGGTGGGACTAGAATACGTGGCAGAGGACATGAATTGAAAACAGTGAATATAGACTACTTTTTGGTGACTTTTTGTAAAGGAGATCAGAGGTACAAGGTAATAGCTTGAAGGGGAAGTGAGGACAAAGGAGGAGATTTGGATTTTGTAAGAATGTAAGAGAAATAATGGCTTGTTTTTTATAGTTGATGGGGATGATCTAGAAGAGAGGAGGAAGATATGATTTTTGTTTGTAAAAGTAGTATGTTAATTCTGGAAAATACAGTTAAGTATGAAGAAGAAGATAATTTACACTTCTGCCATTGAGATAACTGTCGTTAATATTTTTTCGTATGTCACTTTTTTCCTTATTTTTTATTGTGATATAGTTTACATACCATAAAATTCACCCTGTTAAGTATACAATTCAGTGGTTTTTAGTATATTCACAGATTTGGGTACCCATGACCACTATCCAACTCCAGAACATTTTCATCACACCCAAAAGAAACCCATAACCATTATACTCCCCATTTCCTCCTTCAGCCAGCCCCTGGCCACCACTAATCTACTTTCTGTTGCTATGCATTTGCCTATTTTGGACATTTCATATAAATTGAATTATGTAATATGCGGCTTTTTGTGTCTGGCTTCTTTCACTTTGCATGCTATAGCATGTGTCAGGACTTTATTCCTTTTTATGGCTAAATATGGTATATTACTTTTAACATTCCTACAAACATATGTACATATACCTTTAGTATTCTCTTTAACTCTTACAGACTGGAGTTACGTATATATTTTTAATTAATTAATTTATTTTTGGCTGCGTTGGGTCTTCGTTGCTGCACGCGGGCTTTCTCTAGTTGCAGCGGGTGGGGGCTAGTCTTCGTTGCTGGGCGCGGGCTTCTCATTGCGGTGGCTTCTCTTGTTGCAGAGCACGGGCTCTAGGCACACGGGCTTCAGCAGTTGTGGCTCACGGGCTCTAGAGCACAGGCTCAGTAGTTGTGGCACACGGGCTTAGTTGCTCCGCAGCATGTGGTATCTTCCCAGACCAGGGCTCGAACCCGTGTCCCTTGCATTGGCAGGCAGATTCTTAACCACTTAGGCACCAGGGGAGCCCCCATATTTTTTATATAGTGCCATCTTTTTCACTGTAAGTATTTTCTCATATTACATAATCTTTGAAAACATTTGTAGTGCCTGCGTGGTGTTATTACTAGACAATTGTAATTTATTCAACCTCATTTTATTGGATATTTTTATAGTTCTGTGTTTTAAGGAGTTTTATAACAACCTGAGACAAACAGCCTTTTTCTAAAACCTTATTTGCATATCTGATTTTTATCCTTTAGTAAAAATTTCTAGAAATAGTTAGTGATCAAAGGGTAAGTATATTTTTGAAGGCTTTTGGCAACGTCGCTAAATTGCTTTGCAGAAGGTTGGTTGCACTAGTTTGCACCACCATGAGCAGTATGTGAGATGCTTTTCTTATCCTGAACACTACTGGTAGCTATCACTGGAAAAAAGTTTAATTAGATGAAAAATAGTATATCTCTGGGTTAATTTGAGCCTGTCTTTGACGGTATTGCTACCAGTAAGAAAAATGTCTAAAACCACCTAAAGTTCTTCCTGACAAAGTCAAACTTATTATGGTATATTTATTTAGCAACACTGAAAAAAACACATGTATTAAAGCAAGTTTGGCTGCATCTCTTAAAATGAAAAACTTAAATTTCTGCTTTATTAATGTCTTGGAAAGGAGTTGGTTTTGATCATTAGTATTTTTTAAAAAGTCTTTTATTGTATTTTAGAATTAGTGATTTTCAACTACTTAGTTAAGTTTTTGTTTTATGAAATTCATATCCTTGAAATGTGACTATTACACCATCCCATAATTGCTTATTAGGGATATAGAGAGTTTTTAGAAAAAACATTATAAATTAATACTACAGAAAAGTAAATACAGTACTAATTTTTAAATTTGGGTTTTTAGAGAATATAAGAACCCAAGTACAGTGGCACAGATTTGGACAAATGAAAAGAACATCAGTTTCACTTACCTTGAAGACTTTAAAATATAAGATAAAGCCTAATGTGTCATTTATAAATCACAATTTATATGGTACATTCTAGAGGGTACCTCTAAGTTTTTAATTACTTAGATCTAATCTACATTTAGATTTTTTTAAAGTACATAAATATTTCTTGTAGTTCATTTTTATTTTATATTAATCTTAAGGGAAAATGTATGCTTTTATTATTTAAGGTAACTCTACTGGGAAGAGTCTAACTTATTATAGAATCTGTTATTGTATTTTTCCTATCTAGTTATGACAAATAAGACAATAATATTTCATTTTATTGAACTAACAGCAGATTCAACCATCCTTATCTGTCAAAAGGTATATAAAAAATCAGCTATTGTGCAGTTTGGTTGTCAAGCTATATATTTCAAGATAAATTACTATGTAGGTAGGTGGGTAGATGGCTTTATTTATATTTATATCTATATTTATATATATAGTATATATGAAAACTCAAGTTACTAATCACTGCCCTAAATGGAGAATTAAAGGAATAGTCTTACAGATAGAGGAGGGGATATGTATTTTTTTTCATGAAGCATTTTGTAATTGTTGCATCCGTGGTGAAAGATAAAATGTAGTATTTTGCCCTGTAATTATTGTTTTAATTTTTTTCAACCACTGTGAACAGTAACATATCTTATATCATTATATCATATCTTGTCTGTGCATTGGTCAGCCTTTTGATTTTTTTGTTTGTTTCTGATTACTCTAGGTTTTTGTGGATTTGTAAAGCAATTATATTAGTTTTTTTAAAGATTTTTAATTTTGCAAAGTAAGATAATCATAGCTACCATACATTGTGCTAAGCAACGTTATGTTATTAACTCAGTTATTCCGTGGTACTAAGTGAGATTGATATCACATTTTACAGATGAGGAAACAGAGGCTTAGAAAGGTAACCCAAGGTTACCCAGTTAGTAAGTTAGGGACACAACTCGCACAGAAATCCAGGTTCATTTTAAGTATAATCCTTTGTTGCTTCTTATTTTATTGTTAATAATCTATAGAACTTTTTCTGAAGCCAGTTGAAGATTTGGAAATTGAGTTCATTCCGTTAGTAGAATGCTTTCTTTGTACAGCTGTGAAATAAAACCAGCCCTTTGGAATGGCTGGTCAACTGTTACTCAGTAAGCTACTTGAGAAATTGTTTATACTTTTATGGTACACTGTGAATTCTTTCCATTGTTAAACAGTAGAAAAACAGATCGTAGATGTGTGTTAACATTTCCAAATATATGTTTGAAACAGATTTGGCAACTGATCGGAAGCTCTTCCGTTTGGTCTCCAATGATTCCTTCATCTCCATTCAGCCGTCCTTATCCTCATGTGGACAGGACTTACCAAGAGACTTCAGTGACAAAGTGAGCCTGCCAAGTCACAGCCACCACCACCACATTGAGCAGTCTCTGTCCAGTGCCTGTGACACAGAAGTAGCATCCCTTGTCCCTTTACATTCACACTCTTACAGGAAAGATCACCGGCCGCGAGGTGTACCACGGACTTCTAGCTCTGCTGTGGCTTTTCCAGACACTTCACTGAATGACTTCCCTCTGTATCAGCAAAGACGTGGGTTAGATCCTGTTAGTGAGTTAGAATCTTCCAAGCCTCATTCTGGATCCAAAGAATCCTTGGTGGAAAATTCTTGTTTATCTGGGGAATTTCAGCTTGTCGGTGAGCTGAAAAACAGTAATTCTCAGCCACCTACCAAAAGTGGGAAGAGCAAACCCTTGAAAGCAGACAAAAGCATGGACAGCTTGCGGAGTCTGAGCACGCGCAGTAGTGGCTCAACAGAGAGCTACTGCAGTGGTACGGACCGGGACACTCACAGCACCGTCAGCAGCTATAGAAGCGAGCAGACCAGCTCCACTCACATAGAGAGCGTCTTGTCAGAGCGCGAGGAGTCTCCCCAAGTGGGAGAGAACGGTGGGCAGAAGAAAGAGTGCTGCGCTGAGCCAGAGGACACGAGTAGCTGTGCCAGTGACAAAAGGACTAGCAGTGAGAAAACTGCCTTGGAAGTGAGTACGAATAGTGGGGTTCAAGAAGCCAAGGATTCTAATAGCTCTGATAATATGCACAATCAGAAAGGTCTCAGCACCTCTGCATCTGAAGAAGCCAATAAAAACCCCCATGCAAATGAATTTACTTCACAGGGGGACACACCACTTGGGAAAACTGCTGAAAACAAAGAGGAGGAGAGTGATAAGTCAGCTGTTTCAGTGGATTCAAAAGTTGGTAAAGATGTTGGTGGAAAGCAAAAGGAAGGGGATGTACGACCTAAATCCTCTAGCTTAATCCACCGGACAGCCTCTGCTCATAAGTCAGGCAGGAGACGGACAGGAAAAAAACGGGCCAGCAGTTTTGATTCAAGTCGGCATAGGGACTATGTGTCCTTTCGAGGTATTTCTGCTACCAAGCCACATAGTGCTATATTCTGTCACGATGAGGACTCCAGTGACCAAAGTGACTTGAGCAGAGCGTCAAGCGTTCAGTCTGCTCACCAGTTCGGCAGTGACAGCTCTTCTAGCACCACTTCTCATTCATGTCAGTCTCCCGAGGGCAGATACAGCGCCCTAAAGACCAAACATGCCCCTAAGGAGAGGGGCACCGACTCTGAGCACGCACACAAAGCCCATCTGGGCCCTGAAGGAACTGGCAAAAAGCGGACAGCACGGCGGACTTCCAGCACAAATAGTGCCAAGACTCGGGCCCGAGTGTTGAGCCTGGACAGCGGCACGGTAGCGTGTTTGAATGACTCCACTAGGCTGATGGCACCCGAAAGCATAGAACCCTTAACCACTTCAAAATCAGATCTCGAGGCCAAAGAGGGAGAGGTGCTAGATGAGCTATCTTTATTGGGACGGGCTTCCCAATTAGAGACAGTCACTCGATCTAGGAATAGCTTGCCAAGCCAGGTTGCATTTCCTGAAGGCGAAGAGCAAGACGCAGTCAGTGGAGGTAAGTAAATTGCAGGAAGAGATTTACCCAGGAGTCACTGTAATTTTTGATGCTATTGATTGGAGTACCAATTTAGAGTGTATTTTGTGTTAATAGCCCCTCTTCCACTATGTTGGTAAAATAAACTTTCTTTCCATGAAGAGGGAGATGGTTATCTTAGAAAAGGTTTTGGTGTGAACACCAAGAAAATGTTTTTTCGTTGTATTATTTGAGTATGTCAGTTTGTTCTTGAGGGCATTCACCTTTTCTAAGCCATTTGCCACCTGTTAATGTTTTACCAGGAGTAACAAAAAATCGGTCCCCTTCCTCCTTTGTACAGCCATAGCAACAACAAAATGTAGAATTTTATTAGGGCGCCAAACCATTTTTAGTTCTCTCTTATACAATGTGTGCTACTGAACTTTCAGAATTAGGTCACTCAACCTGTTGTATAAGATTTGTCCAAATATTACTTTAGCTCTGACTGTGTACTTTGAAAACTTGTGGCTCTTTTTTTGTCTGTCTCTTTGGTTTTATTTCTTGCTTACTCAAGTTTTAGGCATTAAAAACATTTTTTTTTCTGTAACTTCACATTAAATTTATTAATCAGCGTTTATAGTTTATATTGACATTTATTGTCCATTAGTGGATATATGGTGCTCCCTATGATAACAGTGATGGTGTTTTGAGTAAAGTAATAGCTTATTTATTTCAGGTTTATGAGGCATTGTGCAAAATTTGACAGGTGATTTTATATTGTCAGTGTGTATTGGCCATTTTGTTTATTTCAGAGTTGTTTCTTGGCATTTCCTTCTGCCCAGAATAGTTTGCTTACTCTGGTTATTATGGAATCTCATTCTTGACTAGAATCAGAAGAATGAAGTCCTGTGTTGCTAGCTAGCACGTGGCTTTTTTATCCTCCACCTCATATCCTTTAATAAAGCTTATAGCTTTAGTTTTAAAGTTTATAGTCTGTTGGTATAGTAATGTTCAGTCTTTTATGAAAAGTTAAGCTGAGTTTTTGTTTGCACAAACATTCTGAAACAAGGAACAAGCATTTTCTCTCAAAGAATTCTAATTTCACCCACAGTGTTTTAAAAGTCCATAATGTGGTAAACATTCTTTTGGTATAGTTTCTAACAAAGATTAATTTCTAATGGGAATGTAAAAAAATAATCTTTAGTACCTAAGGAAGAAACTAGTCTGTCAGACCTAAATATTGAGAACTAATTATATCTGAAGTTATAATCTTTTGGTGACAATATAGTAATTAAATTCTCTCAAGTCTTTGATGTGGGTATCATTCTGTTTTTTATAAAAGGTCTGAAATGCTTTTAGTGATTTCTCACACAAATCATATCAGATATGTTCACAATGTGCAAGAAACCATTGGGTTTCAAATTATAGCTTAATTTTTATTAAAGTTGTCATTAAAATAAATTTTAAGAGTGAATATGCAATGATAGAAGAATATTGCTGTTCTAAATATTGTTGAAATGTAAATACTAAAATATGTGTAAGAGCTGTAGTAAATCTTATGTCTTTGTATTTAAAATGCCATTTCCTTTGCATAGGGATGTGGGGCGTTCTGTTTTTTAGGAAAAGTTATATGAAGGTCTTATTGGCTTCTCAGTGCTGATCTTTGACTAAGATGAGCCCTCATTTTTCCAGATTCCAGCTTTTCTTTTGTTTGTGTTCTTATTTTTTTTTAAAAAAACCAAATCATCGACTGTTAATAAGAAACAAATAATGAGCTAAAAATTTCCACGAACTTTAGTGGAATAAATGTAATCATCTATGGACTGCTAAAAAACATTTTTTGCCAAAGGAAGGCATTGTCGGGGCTATTTTTATTTGAGCTTCAGTGTGTTTAGAATAAAAATAAGATCAAAACTAAACTGCTTAAACATATTGGATTTATATTTAGTTGGTTTTCATGACATTTTATTAGGGTCTTGTTTGGGCTTTTTGGATAATTGGTGGTAGTGGGAGGGGATATATTTTGGTTTTCATTATTTAAAAATTATATAGACTCCCAAGTACTTTGTAAAATTTTTTAGATTGTTACTTCTTTTTGATAATTAGGAGAAATTTTTTTGGCTATCTATTCTGCTTTACGTACTCTACTCCTGAAATGTGTCAGCACAACAGAGGATACTGCTTGACCATTCACATGGCTATACATAAACCATAAGTAGATTTTATCCTAATGAATTTGGATGTGTTAATGAGCTCTCTGATGATTTCTTTTTGTCTTATCTTTAAGCTGAATGGGTGTTGGTCCTGTGGAAGGATGGAACTAAGGAAGTGTACTTTAAAGTACTAAAATAATATATTCTAAAATAGCAGGTACCTAATACAGTGACATGGAGTCTTACATCCTTGTTAGTATATGGGCTCATTGTAGTCGTGACTCTGGGAAAGCTGCTTACCTTCTTAAGCCTTGGCTTCCTCATCTTAAAATGGATATGATAGTAGTTTCTATCCCATAGGGGTTTGTTTTTTGTTTTTAATAGATCTTTGTTAGAGTATAATTGCTTCACGATACCGTGTTAGTTTCTGTGGCACAACAAAGCGAATCAGCCACATGCGTACACATGTCCCCATGTCCCCTCCCTCTTGAGCCTCCCTCCTACCCTCCCTAGCCCACCCCTCTAGGTGGTCACAAAGCACCGAGCCGATCTCTCTGTGCTGTGCTGCTGCTTCCCACTGGCTATCTGTTTTACATTAGGTCGTGTATGTATGTCGTTGCTACTCTCACTTCGCCCCAGCTTCGCCCATCCTATAGGGTTTTTATGAGGACTAAAGGAGTTAGTAGATGTAAAATGCTTACAACAGTGCCTGGCACATAGTAACAGCTTAATAGGACAGTATCCTGTCCTTAAAGTTGAAGAAAATGATTAGATATAGAAATACATTAAAGCTACTCTCATTGTGCCATTGTGAAACTCAATAATAGTAAAAATAAATAATCTGAATTCCTAATTTCTTACATAATACCAAAAAGAAAAATATTTTTATTAACATCTAATCTAGTAATATGGATTTTAATCTTACCTTGGCATCAATATGTCATATAACTTTTCTTTTGATACTCAGTCACATAGCAAATGATTGTTTTCATAGAACGTCTCACCATTGATCTAGTACTTTGGTTAAAATTGGATTTCATCAATAATATTCTGTGATTGCTTAGGCAGGAAAATTTTATATTCAGGCTAAGACATTTTCTATTGATGATCTCTTTTTGCATTTAATTTTTCTTTTATAATTATAAAGCGTATCTTTAATAACTTATGACTAGTATTTTAGGAATAAAAAGTACAGACAAGTTATATATGATAGAAAATTATCCTGTTTTCTTTTGGGTAACTTAAACTTATATATTGCCTGATTCAACAGACTATAAAGAGCAACCAGAATAGGAAGGTTTATATTCATTCTGTTATTCTTTGTATTTTTTTCTGAATTTCTCAACCTCTGTTTTTCTGTTTGAGAAAATTATTTTAAAAATGTAATGCTTGGGTCACTATTTTATAAGCATGAAATAGGATCCTATTATAATATTTTTGTGTTGGGAACCAAAGATAGTCTTTTTTTAAGGGAATATCACTTTATTTAAAGAAAAGCCAAATCTTCTTGATAAACAGTTTATGAGGGTTTGTACCATACATGTAAATTTGATCCCAAATATATAATTGAAAAAAAAAAGACAAAGACCACTGAACAGACAAGAATATGTGGATTAAAGCTGTTTTATTTTACTGAATAGAGGGACTCTAAATTCTAAGAAACTTAATTTTCTGATTTCCCAGTCAACATAGTAAGTGAGAAGAAGAAAATTAGTAGAAAGGGAGGGGTGCTTGTAGAGGCTAAAAATAATGGCAGCAGAAGAAATGCACTGCTAATTCTACAGAAGCTGGAATAACCATACACACCAGTGCCCAAAACGGAACGGTAGGGAGTCATTAAATGCAGGGCAAACTATCTTAATTTGTTCAGGGACATCATAGTATCATTATAGTATCATAACTTAATGCTCTATTACAGTATAACACACTAATAAATGTATGTGACTAAGGAAAGAGTGTATTATATTTAGTCTATACTGAGAAGAAAGCTTAGACATATAAAACCACATAGAAGAATGCTCATTTGATGTAGTAAACAGGTTTGTATGCTTCAGTTACTTGAAAAAATTATCTTCTCTTAAAGCAGTGTCAAGAAAAGAGGTATTTTATTGATGAGGCAAATAAGGGTTTGTGTATCAAATTCCCAAAAGCAGCCCATTCTTTCTAGCAGCAGTAAAGTTCTGTATAAGGAATCAAACAGTTACATCTTAATACCACCTCTAATTACTAACTGGATAGTCTGGCAAGCCATTAAACCTGTGTCTCAATTTCCTCAATTGTGAAACAGTAATAATAACTGTTTAAGCATGTCTCACAGTTAATGATCAGACTCTAACAAGCTTCCATGTGTCAAGTGCTTTTTAGATTTATTATGAAAACTAAGACACTGATGCCATTTGTAAGGAAGTTTTCCTTTTCAAATATGTCACTTCAAATATATATTCTTCACTAATGATCCCTTATTATGTGAATCTCCTGAAAATATATTCAAAATTGTTTCTGAGTACAGTTTTCCAGGAGAGAGGGTCTATCAGACCATTCACAAAGGATTCAAAAAGATTAGGAACCACCTATGAAAGTAAGTAATCCTTAAACTATATATCTTTTAGGAACCGTTCCTAAATGACTTCAGAGTATCATTTAACTTTGTCTACCCAACTGTATTTGTTTGACTGCCTGGGATTATGGAGAGTATCAATAAAGATATGCAAATTCTCTAACTCAAGATACAGCTAATAATTTTGTTGTTGTTTGCTACTGTTTGTTGGTTTATGTGTCAAAAAAGAGAGTAGACCTTTAAAATGTTTTCATAGATGGAAATTATTTTAATTCAGAATGAATGCTTAGAAATTGTGCAGCAGATTCTTGTTATTTGGCCTCCCAGAAAATGATGCTTATAAGCATTTGTTTCTATATTAGAACAAAATCTTTGCATGCTGATGTTAGCATCATTCTTGACTGACATGGAAAGTAAGAAAGGGAAAAGATGTTAAGATAAAACGGATTTCATGCCTAGACTAAAATATTTCCTTTAAAATTTTTTTTGCAAAATAATTTGAATGTTCATTTCTTCATATAGTAACTTAATTCTTAAGTAAAATAATTTTTACCTTGAGGAATATTTCAGTGTATTTCAGAATGTTTATATATATTTTTAAATTTTCTGAAATGTGTATATATTTGTTTCATATTTTCATCTTTTTTCCTTAAAGTGTTTGCTTAAACAGCTTGCTTCTGTGGTACCAAAACACACAGTTTTATTTTCGTGATCTTCCCAAATTTACTCCTTTTTTCCTACAATAGACACTCTCCTCTGAAAATAACACCTTTCTTGAGCAGTGTCTTCTGTCTAAATTTTTATCAATCCACTTACTAGCCATTGAGCTATAACAAGAGGCCAGCCATAGCAGCATGTAACAACTAGAAAGCATCTTATTACATATGAATCCTTTCACTAAGCAGTCAGCTGTATGATTCGCATCATTTTTAAGTGGGATCTTTTTCTATATGTATTTTTGCTCATAACTTTCCAATTTTTGAGATACAATATGAACAACCCTCACCTCCTGCCTCACCATATTGTGCTCTTTTGTGCCATCCCAGTCATCCTGAAAGTATATTAGTGCCTTTAATGCTTTCCCTGTTTCTTAACAGACTAAAACAAACTGGAAGTCTATTGTTTTAATACCCCCATATTAAAAAAAAATAGTGCATTAAAATAATTCACTATAGAATGTGTAGAATTTTCCTTAACTCGTTGAGATAAATGGGAAGTAACTCCTTAGGCGGGAGGTGTGTATTTTGTTTTCTCTGTGGTCTTCAGGAATAGATCAGACCACAGCTGTCTAAAATATCTTCGGATATCTGTGCCTTGTGCATGAGAATGTTTAAACTTAATTGAATGATTGTATCGCTACTCCAGAAATAGAGGTAAATTATCTGAACTTATGATCGTAATTCAGTCTCTTGAAGTTTTTTTAACACAAAGAAATTATTAGAAAGTCAAGACTCTTATAATTTTTAAAAAAATGTTAAAAAACTCACATTTGTCTAAATATATGTCCTTGAAAGTGCTTTATATCTGTCTTGCCATTCATGGTTTTTGAATCACTTGAATGTTTGTGATTTTTTTCTCCTTTACCTACACATGCATAAAATTTAGTTGTAACTAGAGTGCTGAAGTTTTACTGTTTGTATTTTATACTCTTATTATTATACTAGTTAATTTTATTCTTTGCCAGGGGATACTGAGTTTTAAGCAGTATCAACTTCAAAACCAGGTTTTAAAGTGTTTTCTTTCTCCTCCCTGGTTCCCTAGTTAAAAGATTTTGTTGTTGTTGTTTTCTTTCTTATAAAGTTAAAGGATTCCAAAAGAGTTTTTTGTAGTTGGATTGTGGAAGTGAATTTTCATCAAGTAAGGCTATAACTTATGTGACTGAGCATGCTTACAGCAAATTATTTTTAAGCTTTAGACACTTTTTCCCCCTCAGCTCTAATAGAACTGGAACCCCACTGGAACCTGTTCCAAATGGAAATGTTCTATATAAGTAGCACCTTCCCAGGGCGGGGGCATGGTTTAATCTTATTTGTATGACCATAAATAATAGCACAGTGTTTTCAGCCGAATGTGTGATCCTAGCTACTGTTAAAGGAGTGACTCTAGTAAACATTGAATATTCTTTTATCATTGGTTATTTATACCCTGAATATTACAGAGGATAACATGGGCAGTAATCATAACTCCATTTTAATACGTTGTTCTGTGGACGTCTAAACTTTTGATATGTTTCTAAAACTATTTTATTAAGAAAATAGTGTTAATAGTTATTTTGCAGTTAACAAAATGTAAGTGGTATGTTACTAGCAAAAAAAAAGAAAAGTGCCTTCTGGAGAAGCCAAAGAATATTTTGACTACAAATGGACACTGTAGTTTTGTTTTTTTGTCCCAATACTATGGAATAACTAGCTTTTATTTTAAATTAACCCCATTAAGTCCTCAGTAGAAGGAAGATAGTAAAGAAAGCTGTTTCCTATGTCCCTTCTTCCTCTTCTCAGTATTCAGTGATCATCTATCACTTTTTTCCAAATCCTTCTGAATAATTTTAGTACATTTTATGGATTAAATTATTCTCTATAAATTCTATCTGGGTAAATTTACTCTGTTATTTTGGTTGAAACAACATATCTAAAACTAGAAAGAATGTTTGAAAGTTTCTTAAGAGAAGTGAATTGACCTGTAAATTGAGCAATAGTTTATTACAACAAAAGAATAGAAATCTTCAATATAATTTCAAAAATAAGTCTTGAATTGCGGTTTAAAATAGTGACTTAAAATGTCATAACCCAAATTAATCTTACTGACGTCTGAGAACCATTAACAGGTACACGAGTCACTCATCTAATTTCTCATTTCTTCTTTCAAGTGGCTTGTTTGCTTTGTTTTATCCTTCATCCAATGACTGCCATGCCAATATTATATTTTCTTCTTAGTGACAGTGCTGGTTACTGCTTCCTTTGTTGAGGTCTTGGTTGTCAGGAATAGGCAAGGCACACAATATGCTCTGTAGGTTACAGTGACAAACAGGCATCCTTGACTCTCTAAATCAGCACCATACGATACAGCTTTCTGTGGTGATGGAAGTGTCTGTATCTGGCCACATGCAGCTGTTGAGCGCTTGAAATGTGGGTCATGAATCTGGTAAACTGAACTTTTAATTTTCATTAATTTAAGTTTAAATAGCCATATATGGCTAGTGGTTACCATGTTGGACAGCACAGTTCTAAATAATCATATTTAATCAGCATTATTTGTTCTCACAGGCCATATATAATTTTTGTATACATGAGCTTTTACATCACAAGCAACAGCCTTTTCACATTAAAGGAATTTTCATTATATCACAATAAAACTGGTGAAAGAAAAGAAAAGAAGTATTAGCTCCGGGAGTCAAGTTTGGTTTGGATTCAAAGCCCCAAAGCCTAATTCTGATTTAGTTGTCTAACTTTAGAATGTCACTGGAGTGCGTGAGCAGAAAAAGAAAGAAAGAATGTAAATTGTTGACCCGTTATTTGTGACTTACACTTTACCGGCAGAAGCTTGCCAAGCGGGTGAAATAATTCTGTGCTTGTCATCCTTTTAATAAAAGAAAACATTGCCTAAAGGTAGAGAAGTCCATGTCTTCTGGAGGTAATCCATATATTCCTAATTATAATGGATTAATTACACAAAGAACGTTCACTGGGGCAGCCTGGGGAAGAGATAAAAGTGTAAACATTTAAAAGAATACTTTATTAAAATCAACATTTAAATTGATGGAAATGGCTGTTGCTAAGTAGAATAATGATGAGAATTAGTAACGCCTTCAAAATGTCAAGAACGCTTGTCAGAGAACTGAGGTCCAAATACAACATTGTTGATTTTGTAATCCATTTCATACTTGCTAAAAAGAAAGTTTCATTTGTTGTAAAATAAAATGTCATCGGGACTAAGTTGTTTTGTCTTTATTCATATTTAATATCAAAATACCCTTTCTCAAAATCAAAATGATTCTTAAAATATTTAGATCACTATAGGAAACAATTGTTTTAGGTTCAAATGGATAAACATCATTTTGCGTTTTGTTTTAGAAACCCAAATCAGTAATGGTTTTATAAAATTTTATGTAATTCTATTAAGCCATAGTTTTGATTTTCTCATTGTTATATATTTGGTTTTAGTTTGTACTTTATTGCTTTTGGATTAAGCGATGGGTTTCTAATTTTTTTGGTGATATTTTGCCGACATTTGCTTCCTAGTGTTGAGGGGACCAGTGTGAGGGCATGGAGTTGAATAAAGTTTGATGGCAGCAAACTACTCTACAGTTAACATATACACATGCTACCTTGAATTGAGCATTTAAAAAGCTAGTTGTGCAGCATAGCAGGCAGCAGTTTCATTTAATGCTGCCAAAACTGTGGCACAGCGTAGTGTGAGATAAACTTACTGCCTGACTCCTCGTCATCACAAGTACTATCATTGTTGCTTTTACTGTCTTCATGAAAGGAAGAAATTAATGCCCCTTTACCATTGGTTGTAACTGACACATACATAAGGCTGACTTAAAGGACTAGTAGAGGAATATGGGACTAAATAAACAAGACTTTTAGAAAAAGATTTAAAACAACAGACATCTTAAAATAGAAAATTGAGGTTGAAGAGAAGACGGTGAGGCCAGATAATAGATCAGAAACATTATTTTTAAAGAAACAGTTATCTTTAATAAAAAGGAATGTGTGTAGTCCCTGACTTCCCACCCTCAAAGTAAAGGGAACTTGACTAGCTGAGCCAAAAGGTTTTCATAGGTTCACGGTTAATCTGTCGTATCTGGGGAGGACAGGCTCAGCTGCTGTTTACACCCCTGACCTAGGCTCCTGTTTGACCTAAGTCTGTCTTGATGCAGCAGCACAGGCCAGCGAGGAGGCAGTGTCATTTCGCCGTGAACGCAGCACATTTAGGCGCCAGGCAGTACGGCGCCGGCACAATGCAGGGAGTAACCCTACCCCTCCTACATTGCTCATCGGATCACCCCTAAGGTATGGTATTTTAAAATTCCACCAAGCTTAGCGTGCATGTAACAGACCTCTAACTTGTTCTGTCAGTCTCAAGAAAGCATTTATTAAATAGCTCTGTTTTTCTTTTTCTTCCAGTTTCTCTCCTATACCGTTACCCTTCTTTAGGCTTTCTCTGCATGTGACTGTGAGCTTATTGCATTATGCATGTCTTATATTGCATTATTTAAACAAAATGATCAGATTGGTTTAGCCAATTTTAAATCACAAAAATTATTTTAGGGCAGTTATAAAAATGTAAGTAGAGGCCTTAAGTCAGCTTTTCATTTTTTTTCCTACTCCAAATTAGTAATATTAATGCAGTATCTTTCCCGAACACCTTGAACAGTGTTCAGTATGAACAAATACGGACTGAGTGGTGAGCTTGTTGACGTCAGCACTGATAAACCAGTTTGATTATTTTATTTCACTAAAATATGATATATTTTATTTTGCATTGCTTGAAAATTAATCACCAGGACCTAGTAAATGACACGGAACTAGAATATTTAATTTTTGGTAACTTATGGTCAGTTGGAGATATATATATACAGATATATATATATTTGTATGTACATTTATGGTGAATTTCTCAACCTCTATAGTATGCTGAACAAACAAAAATTATTTTTCCAATATTCCTAATTAGGAAAGCATCTATTTATAATCTTGGGAGTAATTTTTTATTGAAATTCTTAAGCTTTTTTGTTCTCAATTAGGTCAAATCTAATGAGCCTATGGCTTGAATTAGAAATATAAAAAAACTTATTCAAAAGACTTATGCTTTATTTAAAGAATACAAATATGGACGAAAATATATGTGCTTGCTTAAGCAGTGCGTATGTTATTATACTGTATGCTTTTATTAATCTCTTGTGTCCAAAAGCATCATTACCCAAATTATTTTACACATTTTGAAATTCAAAAGGAAGAAAATTTGGTGAAATAACTGCTGTTGAATGCATGGTAGGTTTGAAGAGATAAATCCCTTCCCTTGTTAAAATCTTGTTCATGAAAGTAGCAAAATCCTTATATCTTTAAATTACTGCTTTATTTTATATTCCCCTTTGGATTTAAGACTTGATTGTTTTTCTGAGTTTTACATTACAATCAGGAACTTCATCTTTCATAGATCATGTTCCTAATTAATCCTGCAGTAATACATAATTTATAATGCAGTGTGGATTAGTTAAACCAATATTTAAAATATAAAAAGGGGAAAGCAACCATTGAAAAGAAACGTCTGGTCTAGAAATCTTTTCTGAGTGCCTTTACTTTTTGTGAGCCCTCCTCTTCTATTTCCTTTGCTCCCTGATGTAACTTTTTTTTGCTGATGGATTTGGGGTGTAGTCCCAACCTGCAGAAAGTGTTCACCATTTCATTTTACTTTTCCTATTTTGTGTTTTCTAACCTCTTCTTTTTTCCCCTTGAATAATACTTGCCATAGACATATTCTTTGCTTACCTTCTCACTCCATGTTGATATTTCTTAATCTTTTTTAACATTCTCTTTTAAGTCTTTAAAAATCCTTTCATTCTTTGGATCTCACTCACTAAACAAATGTAGACAAATTTGGTTTTTTTCTCTGCCTGGTGGAATATTAAAGAACTGTTCTAACTCCAGCCAACCACATAGGATTTCTCCATGTTTTTCTAAGGTTTTAAATACATCGCCATTCAAATGAGGATATGCTGTGAGCCCTTTATTTGTAAAGGGCTCACATTAGGATTTTTGGAAAGTAGTCTTCCAGTAATCAGTCAGCATGTAGATTTTGTTAAGGTTGCATGATATTTCCAGTACAAAGATTGCATGTATCTTAAAGAGGCTGACTTCATTATGAATGAAATAAGATAAAATTTAGCTGTGAGGAATTAGGAGAAACACCAATTGAATAAAACCATCTTTTTTAATTGCAATAATATTCAGGTAAAGTAATAGTGGTATTCTCAATGTGAGTTACATAATAATAATCTCATCTTTAAATAAATATAAGATAGCATGGTTATCCTTGAAAAACTTGTCAGAAAGAAATGGAATAGGTATGATAATATTTTAATTATAATTACTCTATAAATATCAGTAAAATCTATTAACTTATTTTAAAGTTTAATGAATAGTGTAAGTAATCGACAGTCTAAAAAGCAACTTGGTAAAGTATATGTCTCCAAAGATTGGGGGTGAATCATCAATTTCCTCACAAAGAGAATTTGAATGTATTTTTTATGCTTGTTAGAATATCCTATTTCAGAATTACTTTTTAAAGTTTTTTTGTTCATTAAGTTAACCTTGTAGGCCCTTATTAATTCTTCCCAGTTACTAGAGATAAAAACAAAAATGAATATTTAAAAATTCTATAATACTAATATTAAGAGTTAGTTCTATATTTATCAGCCTAAATGTGATATCTTTTAGAACTCTAGTTAATGGACTGGAATGAAAATAAATCATCAGTGCATTTGGGGGAAGGGAAAGAAGCTTTACTGTATTCTTAGATTTATTTTTTTAAATATAAGATTGAAAGACTTGTAATCAAATAAGGTCATAGTAATAACTGAGTCCATAATTGGAAATTCATATCATTTTGTGGTACTCAGGAAGGAATCCACCAAGTATTTGTTGCTTTTGTACTGTGTTCAGGATACTCTTTTGAGTGTTCTCTGGAATCTGGAGATTCATAGCAATAATGTGATCATACTCTTAGAGTTTATTGTTTATTTGGGGAGATACATACAAAGATAACTAACAGTGTCAGAATGTGTCAAATATTAAGTAAGTGGTACAGAGGAAGGAAAGACTAAGACCAACTATATTTTTTTATCATTTAAATTAGAAGAGTTAATTAATTAGTAAGACTGCGTGTCAGTGATGCTACTGATAGCCAATAGTTTAGAAACCTAAATTTCTACCTTTTGCTGTGTTGTGAAATAGTTGCTACCTTTTCTGAAACTGATAGTTTTGATATATAATTGGTATTGTAAAAAAGATTAATTTTTGTCAATTATTAGTTAGCTTAAGGTGAAGTACCATCCTCCCGGAATAGTTTTCCTAGCTATTTGTGCAAAAATAATACGTTTTTTTCTTGTTGAAGGATTCTTGAAAACAGGAATTCAAGGGACATAAATATTTTTTGTCTAGCTTTTGATGTTCAGAAACTTGACATTTACAGCTGCATAGATTTTGGCTAATTTTCTTGTTTCTTTATTCTGGAGTTGATTTTCTTGCATTGCCTAATATTTTGAAAACCTTTTATATACGGTTATGTTGAAGATTAGTGTATTCTCAGTACGTTCACATTAGAATACATCTAACTGCCGTATAGCACCTTTGTTTATGACTTTTAAGTGAAAAAATTGATGGAAAAATTTGTTGAGTATATATATACATATATTATAAAATTTTGTCTTCTGAATCTGAAGGATCATAGTACTTGAGCTACTCAAAATTTTCTCCCTTGTGAAATTTGGTCATTTTGGTAAGGTTTATGGATAACTTTAGATGGCTTCCAAGGACAGACTTACTATTTATAGTTATGACTTAAAAAGTTAGTGCTGGTAAGCATTGTCAGTGTTTTGCAGACTTATTTTTTTTAAATATGTTGCATACATTCCTGTGCTCTATTTAGATTATGTACTTTTTATTGGCTCTAAAAGAAGCCTGAAAAAAAATTAATGTTTCAGGTAGTGGTGATTAACAGAACTTTTGTGGTGGTGGAAATATTTTATATTCTGCACTGTCCATCATAGAAGACACTAACTACTAGCTTCTGCCCACTCTAGTAGTTGTGGTAGCCATGGTAGCCACTGGCTGTGTTACGTGGCTCTTGAGCACTTGAAATATGGTTAGCATGAATGAGGAACTAACATTTTAGTTACTTTAGTCATGTGTGGCTACTGTATTAGACAGTACAGTTCCAGAGTGTGTTCTGTTACCGTAACCACAGCTTTAAGCAATATATGAAGTATTTTTTACTTAGTCTTATTTCATGGTTACAGTTGACCCTTAAACAACATGGGTTTGAACTGTTTGGGTCCAATTACATGTGGGTTTTTTTCGATAATAAATACTATAGGATGACACGATCCGTAATTGGTTGAATCTTTGGATGCTGAACCGTGGAAGGGGCACTATAAGTTATACGCGGATTTTCAACTCTGGAGATTTGGCTCCCTAACCCCCGCTTTGTTCAAGGCTCAACTCTACTTCAAATTACAGCTCTCTTCCCAGTCTGCAGCAGGATTAGTCTTGTTTTATAGACATCAGAGAAACCACTGCATTTAATTCAAAGGATTAGAGAGACGTTGATACTCATGAAAATGATAAAGTTACCGAATAAGGCCATTCTAAGTAGCATACTTCTTTTAATTCCTAAAAGGTCTAATAATTTTAATTATAGTGCAGAGTTGCATTGAACATCATGTAGAGAACAACATATAATAATTATACTCAAAGTGTTTTCATGAGTTTCATCAGTTTAAATTTGAGTGTTATACTAAGAAAATTAAAATTCATAGTGTTTTAAAATGCATATAAACATACAAAATGAGCTAAGAATATAATATAGTTCCTTAATTTTATCTAATTTTTAGATAATTTAGATAATTTTAATAACATTCATAATCACAAAATACTAAGTATTTTTAAATTTTTGTAAAATTCAGAAAAGACTATAATATCCCTTGAGAAATTACTGGTTTCCAAATTATTTTTATGGTTTTCTAAAACGATGGATTCTTGTAACGAAACTTCGGTATGAATTGGAAAAGATAAGAACAAAATTCACTAAGGGAACATAATTGTTAACTAACACCTGTATATAAAGCCTGTGGCCTTATTTCAGAACTATGTAGGCTTTTGATAGAAAAAACACTTTATATATGAATTATATTTCTTCTAGCATCTCAGCAGTCATTTTTATTTCACTTGATTGAGTCAATGTTTTTTATTCTGGTTTTCTTCACTAGTTTGTGATTTTCTTTTGATTCAAAATTGTCATCTTGGTTGCATTTGATAAAGATTCTTTGGTTTTCAAGTGCATAGAAATTTTGTCTTATTGTGAATTTGAGATGCCAGAATATTTGAAAGAACAATTCTAGAATAATTATATCAGGGTTATTTATAAAAATGCATATTGAACTAAAAAATAGTTTTTTTCTATAAGGGACCAGCTACAGCCTACATATATTTAGTGTACTTGTGACTCCTCTTTGCTACTTTTTTCCTTATACTAGAACTTTGTTGACTTGAGGTGGAAAGGTGTCACAGATTGGTTGCTTTACATATACATTGAAGTTTTTCTGTGTTCATCACCATGAATCAGATTTCTAAAGACCAGAAATTTTAAGCCAGCAGTATGATCTGCATATTTTACAAAGTTTGTTGGCTCTTTCTTAGGTTACATTGAAATCTTTTTTTTTTTAAATTAGTTTTCTGTATTGACTTCTAGCTATTGTTTTCTCTTTTCTTCCCTGTAATGTCTCCCCAATCCATGTTTTTTCCTAGCCTTCAAGATGGTCAGCAAGACCAGCAGTCCACAGCCCAGGTCAAAGTCCAGTCCCGCCCCCCTTCCCAGGCTGCAGTGCTCAGTGCTAGTGCCTCCTTGCTGGTGAGAAATGGGAGTGTCCACTTAGAAGCATCACATGACAATGCATCTGCTGTAGGCGGCAGCAGTTTGCACGATGAACTTGGTACGCAGGCCTTATACAATCTTGGTGACATAAAACTTTGATGTGGCAGATAATGGGTAACAATGATTACACTTCTTTCCTGAGATAGCTTCATTTTGGAACTATGCATAAGAGCACTTTTTTTTTAGGATTTGCCCTGTGTATAAGGAAAATTTGACATTTGCTTTTCCCTTTTCTGTTTCTTTCAACTCTTACTCTACATTTTCTTTTGAGCATGTCCGTTATTAATGGTAAAGTATTAATAAATGTTCATGCTTTACTGTCCTCTTATAACGATCTGGGCAATTTTTATTATTTCTTGGCATTTGTACCATGTGGTGAAATGTTGAGTTTTAAAACATTATTTTGATTGAACCTTAATTTCTCTGAATTCTCTGCTGCAGGAAAGGCAAAAGTACTTTCTGATGGCCTATTACTGTATAATCTTTCTTTTAAGTATTCTATATTTTACTTCAATGTCTATCATCTGAAGTAGGACTTACTGTAATTCTAAATGCAGTATTCTGAGGACATCATGGCTCTATACCACTATCAAATAACTTTATAAAGTTTTTTCTTTTTCCTGTTAATACATCTAAAAATAGAAATATAAGTTATTAAATAGTTAATTCTCAGAGAGGTGGTATAGTTTAAAGCCTCAGTTATGCCTTAAAAAGACGGTATTTTATACTTGTTTGTTTTCTATTTCTCTGTCCAGTTCAGCTTTCTCGTGCTCAAAATGCAGATTAATAGCAATTTAAGTAAATATAATGAAGAAGAAAATCTTGTTATTCAGAAATACACGTTTCAAAGTATTATATTTGCTTACTGTGATTTTGTTTCTCCATGTTATAACTGCCTTTCATTTATAAAGAAGATAATTTAGTTGATGCTTTTACTAGAAGGATGTATGGTACAGGGTGCCCAAAATAGGTGTAATAAAATTTCATATGCTGTTTATTGACTCTTTTCCCATTTTGTAAAAACTCTTAGTTACAGAGAGAATTAATAAGTATTAGATATGCATATTGATGAAAATTGTCATCTTTAGCAAATCTTATAGAAAGCTGAAAATGGTCATCTAAGATATTTATACATTAGAATGTACGGTGATTTTAACTAAAATGAGAAGGCAATAAAACATTTTAATTTTAGAGTGCTTTTGCTTTTGAGTTTGTAATTTGAAGAGAGCAGGGAGTCTATAAAGAGCGTGTTTGAGAAGAATAAGGTAAACTTTAATTTAGTTACTTGCTTTGACTGAAAGTAGGGATGCTTCCTTAGTTGCAAATATATTGAGTAAATAGTATCTTTTTATTGACATTTCTCTTGGGTTAACCCAAAGTTCCTATGAACAGAGGACTTGTCAATTTGTATGTGTAAAATTACAGTCACTATCACCATTGTCCATTGATCATTTGGTAGTAGATTAGCTAAACTTAGTTTTAATCCATTTGGGATTTTTAAACTCTTGTCAAATCTTCATAAATTGAACCAGTAGGTGATTTTCCTCTGTAAAAATTCTTAATTTGCTCAAAAAACTTGCTAAGCACGATTTAGTTATAAAGTTCCATGCTTAAACCACATGCAGATTATTGAGAATATGTACATATCAATTTAGCATCTACTGGTGAATATTCAGGATATTCTCTTAAAATTTGGATTTTATCTTTTGTGTTAACTGCTTTCTGATAGTTCTTGGCCTGTGGTAGTTGAATGTTGCCAAATTGAATGAGCACAAAACACACAATCAATAGACTGTATACCTGTTCGTTTCATAGCACATAAGTTTGGCCAAAAAAGATTCTAAAAATGAACTGCAGCTGAACTTGAAGGAATTGGTAGAGACACTGATTTTTTAATATACTCCACTAGAATATTTTTGTTGCATAGTTTAATTTTCTACATGATTTTAATTAACAGTAGTAAAATAATTTTGTGTGAATGAATTTGTATACTGTATACTCAGATATGTTGAAGTTAGCCATGATATTCCCTGAAAGTATGGAGTATTTACAAAGGATTGCTTCCTTCCAAATTTAGCTTCTTCAACTGAAAATTTTAAATGTATCATTTTTACATGTGAAAATTTATAAATACACAATACATTTATATAACACACTCATACACATACACACTCAAACTTACATATATCCACTTATACATATATGTGTTTGGGTGCATATAAATGTTTTTATGTGTATACACGTATATGTTGTAATTGTGTGTTTCCTTTTTAAAATGAGGAATATTAGCATTTTTCGATTAAAGGAAACTTGCAGTCAGGCATTATTTAATTCCAAGCCTAGGTAGTTTTCCTTAACTATGTTTTTGACATTTTTACTCTGTGGTGTCATAACAGATAACCACATCCATTTCCTATACTAAACCCTGAGAATCCTTATTTTTCTGTTGCATTTTATCTAGCATTTCAAGATTATCAGGTAGCATTGCACGTGGTGGAAAAGTTAATTGACGATGGCATTATAAGGTTTTATTAGTAGCTTAATGAGCAGAGGAAAATGCATTTTCATCATCCATTTTCCACAGGCATAATTGTTCGTCATAATTTTAAAAACTGAATTATAAGTGTATAATTTAGAACCTGGTTGGAAAAATTTGGATGGTTTCCTTTCTCATTTATAGACTTCATTTCCATGGAAACTTTGTTTAAATAATTATGTAAGTGATGGGTAAGTTTTGAAGTTAAAATCTTTGAAAAGGAAATTACTATCAAAGAATTTCTCAAATCCTTCAATGTAACATGTTATTCTTTTTGTAAAAACCACATTCTAAAGGTTAATTTTCTTTTTATCAGCCTTTTGTTGAACTTATTTGCAGTTGATTTCATACTATAGTCTGAATTAAACTGCAGTTTTACTAAATAAAACAAGCTTTTGCTTATTACCCAGGTAAGTCACACAAGAGACAGTTTTTATGTTAATCCCGGCTTCCGCTTGTGAATTAAGACTGATTTAGTGATGAAACAGGTTATTGTAATTGATAGTTAAACTCTTAATAGATGGCACATCTCAGAGGAAGTATTCTAGATAGGATCAAACAGGAAAATTTGTCTTTTTTTTTTCTTTGTATGAAATTAGTGGTGGTGAGGATATGTTTTGAGAAGTATATATAAAATTCATGTGAAAAATAAAAATACTGTTATAGGCAAGAAATGAGGACAATAGAGTTTTATGTTTATCAAGACATGAATGTAAAATATATAAATATCATAGGTAGTGTTCCTCTGAATTTGAGACTTTCTTAATTTCATTAATGTATTAGAGGCTTAAAGAGTAATGAATTGGGCTTCCCTGGTGGCACAGTGGTTGAGAGTCCGCCTGCCGATGCAGGGACGCGGGTTCGTGAATCTGGCAACACCCCATTGACCTTCTTAAGCAGTTTATAGCAGCTATGCGTTATTAAGGAGAAATACAATTTGGAGGCTTTTAAATTTTTTATTTTAAAAAGCAGAGACTCAAATGATCTGTAATACTTTCAGTGATTTTTATGTTAGTCTTAGTGTTTAAAATAGATTATATTATTATGGACTACTCTAACATTTTGGGCTCTGTCATTAAGTACTTCTCATTACTATAAATACAAAGTCATTTAAATACAGTCTTTAAAGGGACCTTGGAGTCCATACTTTAGTCTCCTATGTCATGGTAGATCTTTTTCATTCATCTAAACTAAAAGTTATATTCTTTTTTGCAACAACCTTGATCTTACCCTTTATCGTTGTTTTTGAATACAAATTCTATTTTTTGTACCTTTTTGCAGGGGAGGGCAACACAAAGTATGTATTTAACATCTTTATTGGAGTATAATTGCTTTACAATGGTGTGTTAGTTTCTGCTTTATAGCAAAGTGAATCAGCTGTACATATACATATATCCCCATATCTCCAGTATTTATAAATGAAAGTAAAATGTTATTTTTATGGAAACAGTAAAAATGCTTCATTATATCTAGAAGGAAGAAGTATTAAGAATTTAGGGGGATGTATTCTATTTATACTTTTTGGTATAAGGATGGGAAAAGCATGTTCTAATACAAGTTTACAAATACTGGAAAATAAAATGAAGAAAATTAAGTCATCTGCAGTCTTACCACTCAGAGATAGTCACTATTAACATTTTATTTTTTTTTTCCTTTCTTTTTTAATGCATACATATATATGCTTTTCTAGCACAGAACTGGGATGATGTTGTATGACTTTTATGTCACTGTATGAGTTTTGCTTCTTGCTGTTTTCTCTTAGCACATTTGAACATTTATTCATGTTGTTTTTTAACTTGTTCTTAAGTGACTGTGTAATATTTTATCACTGAGAGCTACATGAAAGGTAGTGTAGAATAGTGAACTCTAGAGTTAAACTCCCTGGCCTCAAATGCAAGCTCTACCACCTCCTAGCTGTGTGACCTTGGACAAGTTATTTTCTCTCCCTGTGCCTCAGTTTCCTCATGTATCAAAGGGGGGGATAGTAATAATACTTCATAGGTTTGTGGTGAGGATTATACCTATTAAAATATTGAAAGCAATTAGAACAGTGCCTGGCAATAGTAAATTACATAAATAATCATCACTATTATTGTTAACATTATTTATTACAATTTATTTAACCAGTTAACTAACCCCATTGTTAGTCTTCAAGATGATTCCTGATATTTTCTATTGTAATAAACACTCTGCTGAACATCCTTTGCATGGCCCTTTCTGTACAGCTGTGATTATGTCCTTAGGACAAATACAGTGAAATGGAATCATCCGTCAAGGGGGAATAAACATTATTGAGACTTTGATGTATACTCTTAATTGCTTTATGGAAAGCTTGTTTACACTTTATCTGGCAGGGTTTGAGAGTGTCCGTTTTATCCCTACAAATATTAAAATTAAAAATAAGCCTAGATAAATTTTATTTTATCTACTCTAACCCTCATTTCCTGGAAATGCTCAGAAGTTTATCATTGTTACTGTGGAAAGACTACCGGCATATTATTTTTGAAAGTTTGGGATGCTTGAACTACTCTAGGAATTTTACAGACGATAACAGAGACTGGTTGAGATATCTGATTTGTCTCTTGCCAGTCTGTTTGTAAAGAATTCATTGAAGCACTAGATTAACTGCTTTCTAACATTAACATTCTTAAGATTCTAAATTAAATTTGATTAGTATGTGCATTAGTTAGAATATAGGTAGAGTCTTTAATGGAGAGACTTGCCCTCCCTCATCCCCCATCAGGAACTGAAATTAGAGAGTTTACATTTCTCTCATAACAGTCTGTTGGGAGCTGTCCCTAGCAGATGGCTTGGTTCTTTTATCTTCCACATATGGCTTCCCTGCTTGGTCCACAGTGACTGCTCCAATTGTTGACATTTCCCCCCAGACAGGAGGGCAGTGGGGAGGGGGGTGCTAAAAAAAGGTCAAGGACAGCTAGCCTTTATCTTTCAGACTGTGACTTGGGAAATGTGCCTGTCACTTTCTCTTGCCTTCCATGGGCTCTTACATAGTCACATGGCAACTTCTAGCTTCAAGAGAGGCTGGGAGAGGTCTCTAAGTAGATAGACATAGGCTCAGCTGAAATTCAGTGAGGGGAAGGTCCTATTTTTAAAAGGGATAAGGACAAGATGCATACTGGAGGCCAGTCATCAGTCTTTGCCACAGTAAGAGAAACACTTCAGATCAGTAAGATTAAGATCAGTGACCTACTAGAAAAGTTGAGAGTTACAAGTAGCTTGCAATTATGGGCAAACAGCTCAACTTTGCTCATAATTTTTAAAATTGCAAATTAAAAATAGGATTATGATATTTTTCATCTACTGAATGTGTAGTGATATCCATTGTTGGAAAGGGTCTGGTGAAATAGACCACTACAAGATTGAACATTTTTGGAGGGAGGTTTAGAAAAATAGACCAGAAATGCCGATATATTTTAATCCACAAGTTTCACAAACATGCAAAGATATATGTACGTGGATATTCATTGTAGCATTGCTTGTAATTTGGAAAACTGTAAGCAATCTAAATGTCTGTTACTAGAGAACCCCTAGTGTATTATTCATGAACATAACTGTAATGTTCAGAACTTGATATATATGTGTTATCGACATGGAAAGATAAGCTATTTAGTAAGCAAAAGAAGTAAATTTTAGAAAGTGTGTATGAAGAGAATGATCCATTTATTTGGGGACAAAATGTAGATAAAAATTGTTCAGAAGAACACAAACTGCTCTTGGCAGTGGCTTTCTGTGGGGAGTGGGGAACTTTCTTCGTTTTATGTACTGCTTCTGAATCTTACGATGCGTCATATTTTTAAAATGAAACACAAAAACAAAACAACAAATGTCACTCATTCTCCAAAACCTTGGTTAGTAACTTGTGGGAATTTCACTGACTACATGCTGTCTCATGTTCATCCATCTACTTGGTCTTTTACCTGACTAGTCTTTTTTTTTTTCTTGTTTATTTTAAAATCAACTTTATTGACATATAATTTTGGCATGATAAATTGTGTTCATTCAACATGTACAATTTGGTGAGTTTTAACAGATGTGCACGCCTGTGAAATCCCACAGTCAAGATACAGAACATTTTCATTATCTTCAAAAGATTGTGCCCCCGTAGCGGTCTGTGCCTCCTCTGCTCCTGGCCACAGACATCCACTGTGTGCTTTTTGTCATTATGTTTTTCCTCTCCTAGAAATTCATATAAATGCAGTCACACAATATGTCGCTTTTTATGTTTAGTTTTGCACTTAGCATGGTGCTTCTGAGATACATTATGTTGTTAGCAGTATGTTCCTTGTTGCTGAGTATTCATTCTGTGAGCTTACTATATATTTTATATTCATTCATCTGTCCATGGACAAGTTTGTGTTGTTTCCAGGTGTTGGCTCTTGTGAATAAAATGTCTAAAATGTTTTCGAAAGTAATTTTCTATTCCCACCAGCCTGTATGAGTTCCAGGTGTTCCCATTCTCACTGACATTTGCTATTTTTGGCCTTTCAAATGTTCGCCCTAATGGGTGTATAATGATATCTCACTGTGGCTTAAATCTACATTTCTCCTATGACCAGGGATGATGAGGATCCTTTGGTGTGTTTATTGACTACACGTATATATATATCTTCTGTGAAGTGTGTCCAAATCTTTTGCTCACTTTTAAAATCAAGCTGTTTGTCTTATTATTGACATTTAAGAGTTCTTTTGATATTTTAGATACAACTAACTTGTCAGATACAAATTACAAATATCTTCTCCCATTCTGTGACTTTTCTTGTTTATTTATCTGATCATTTGTAATGTCATCAGTGTCATTGTTATGGATTATTTTACCAAGATGAGGAAGACTTGCCCTTTTGAAGGAGATGTGAGATGATGAAATTATATCAGAGTATGAACTTGTACATTCACTTCTGGAAGGTTCACCTGATCTGGGGATTCCACTTAATGAACTGACATGTTGTGTTAAGTCAGAACTAGCGAACAGTGACCATGGCAGTAAAATATATCAGTATGTGAATCTCTTTCACTGTTACCAAGCAATAGAGTTTATCTGTCTTTTCTTACCAGTCCTCAAAAGCTCTCTTCTAAACCAACCTCTGTCTTCTCATTTCTACCCTTTTTCTTATTCTTCTCCTGTTTTAAAAACCTAGCACAGCATTGCACATTCTAGGAAGAAGGGCAGGTTGTTGGTATTGAATAGGAGCAGCATAGTGACTTGATTTCCATTTAGCACAAGAATTAAAGAGATTTTATAAGAGTAAGGCTTTTGGTCTAGGACAGGGACTAGCCAACTATGGCCTGGTGACTGTATCTAGCTTGATGCTTGTTTTGTAAATAAAGTAAATAAATATTTATTTTATGTGTTTTCTGTGGCTGCTTTCATGCTACAATGGTAGACTCGAACCGTTGCAACAGAGACCATCTGGCCCACAAAGCCTAAAATATTTATTATCTGTCCCTTTACAGAAAAAGTTTGCTGATCCCTGGTCTAGGGAGAAACAGGTCCATAAACCTGTAAACAGCAGTAAAATGAGTCATTTCTGTCCGGGTGAAAACTCATGTTTCTTCAGAGACTCACAGGCACCACTCATAATAAGGGGAGTGCTATCCAAGAAACTGGAACTTGTCAAGGCCTTCTCTCTTTAAAAGTGTCATGTATTCATTAGAATGGCATTGTGAGCACAATACTCATCACCCCCAGAAAAAGACACTTTTCGTAAAGTACTCAAGTTAGTCATAGAGATGTATGTAGTCCCCCAGTTGTCTTCTAAAAACACTTTGTAAAGCTGCCTCCCTTGTCTCTATCTCTCTTTGCTCTTGTAGCCCCTCCTTGCGCTAAGAATAATGCTAGAAAAGTGAGAAGTCAAGCAGTGTATCAGGGTTAGGCTTGGAGAACACTGAATGAATGGGGGTGTAGGGTGGGGATCTACAGAAGGAAATCGTCCAAGAAATTTAAGAGGCCTTCTTTGTCGTTGGTGCTGGGAAGATTGGAAGAACCCTACGGATGATTTGTCCTTCTGGTAACCACCTCTTTCTAAGATAAATAAGTGAAATGAGAGTGACCTTAAGAATGCATTAAGGGGGCTTCCCTGGTGGCGCAGTGGTTGAGAGTCCGCCTGCCGATGCAGGGGACACGGGTTCGTGCCCCAGTCCGGGGTGAGAGGCCCGCGTACCGCAAAAAAAAAAAAAAAGAAAAAAAAAAAGAATGCATTAAGGGTTTCTCACAACATGAACTGCACTTTGTGTTACGTGGTGAGGATTTTTATTGATAGGACTAATTAGAGAATCTCATTAATTTCTATGTCTTTTATCAGTGTTTTGCCAGTGTTTATTTTGGTTTTTGGTTTTTTAATTTATTTAATGTATTTATTTTTGGCTGCATTGGGTCTTTGTTGCTGCGCGCGGGCTTTCTCTAGTTGCGGTGAGCGGGGTCTACTCTTCGTTGTGGTGCACGGGCTTCTCATTGCAGTGGCTTCTTTGTTGCAGAGCACGGGCTCTAGGCGCGCGGGCTTCAGTAGTCGTGGCTTGCGGGCTCTAGAGCGCAGGCTCAGTAGTTGTGGCACACGGGCTTAGTTGTTCCGCGGCATGTGGGGTCTTCCCGGACCAGGGCTCGAACCTCTGTCCCCTGCGTTGGCAGGCGGATTCTTAACCACTGTACCACCAGGGAAGTCCCCAGTGTTTATTTTGAATTTGTGGCTTCAGGGAAATGCTTCAAGTGTCCTTGTTCCTTAAATCAGTTTTACTTACCTTCTTGTTCATCACTTATGTATTGACCTGTGGTTACTGGAAATTCTCCCACCTCAAGAAAAATAGGGTTTTTTGTAATTAAATTGAATTTTTGAAGACAATAGCAGTCATTATTGAATATTTGAAACAGAAATACCAGGTGCCTTAACTTTTCTTTATCTTAAAGATGGTATGTCATGGCCAATGTCATTATTAAGTCTGAAATTCCAGCGTCCAGTCTTGTTTGTCAGAAATTAATGTTTTTCTTTTAAAATCATGACAGAGCCATACTGTTAGATATAATTAGTTATGACCCTGGGAGTTGAATTATGAGGAGATAACTTAGTTTATAATGATAATACATGTGAGGAGGACATATTTCGTTGATGTTCTACTTTCTTCCCAATTAATGTTCATTAGAAATAATATTTAAATGGAAGTCTTTTTCTAAATACAGAATACTTATTAAAATAGGGTTATTAATAAGGGCACATTTACTTATTAGTTCAGAAAGGTTAACTGTGATTATGGTTTTAATCTCAAATAAGATATATGTCAAGTTATTATGTTTGCTAAGAAGATTCGTACAAATTTAAGATATTATTAATTTTTATAAACCAATAGCAATATGTAGTTATTTCTGTTTTGGTTATTTTTGAAGATGTCTTTAGATTATTATATTACTATATTAAAATGTTACTCAGTTTTTCACTGAAACCTTAAGCTAAACACTTTTTAGTGTAATTTTTTTTTCTGAATTATCTTCTGAATAAAATTTGTTACTTCTGAAGTGCTGTCAGCTGCCAAGCCTAAAGATGTGAGACATAGAATCTGTTCTTTTGGTGGAGTTAAGTTGGGAATACACCATGAAGCCTTAATACAAAGTTAGTTTGTTCTGACATATGCCATGTATGTTTTTATGAACCTGACATGTTTGTAAAGTTAGGTAGACAGAAGCTTCTTAGGGAAAAAAAAAGCACTGTTGAAGTCATGCCCATTTGTTGAAATTATAACTGCCCTTTTCTTAGACATGTTTTATGCCTTGTTTAAATTTTTAAATTTTATTCCTGTTACTCAGTGGTTTGTATGCATTCAAAGTTGTAGATTTGTAGTTGTAGATTTATGTAGTAATAAAACTACTCAGTTTTTCCAGCTTTCTTTCTGAAAAGCTTTTGGGGGGGTGTTTTATTTTTATTTAAAAATGCACCCATTTCTATATGTTTCATACTAGACATCTATACATAAAAGACAACATAGTTGCAGTAATGACTTAATCATCTTTTACTGTTTCGTTTGAAAATTACAAAGTAATATTTTAGTTGATTTCGGTTGCATATAAATATTTATTATTTTTAATATCCCAAGAATAAGACTTATAGTACTAAAAATCCCATGGAATGCTTAAATACTCAGAATATACTCCAGTAATTTAAATTCTACTGAATATAGAATTAACTTATTTCAAAAATACACACAAATTATGTGATATAAACACAAATATTTATGCATTCCATTCTTACTGGATTTCATACAAGCCCGCCCAGCTCTGTTACTCTGTGATTAGTCATTTAATATGGTTTTATAATTCTTCTGCATTTATGCAATCTGTGATTTTGATCAGGTGTTTCTTTTTTTCTGCTAATCTAAATTAATTTTAGCACAGCCAATCTCTGATTATCCATGCTAATAAGTAAGGAAAGAGCACAGCATAAAAAGTTACAATTTAAAAATAATTTTAAAATCTGAGTCAAGGCAGTTTTTAACTTTTTTCTTTACTAACAATTTCTGCAACCCACCCTATCACTTCAAAAAACTCTGTCATTTCATTTTAGTTCCCTACTCTGGTTTCTGTTAGAGGTGCTAAGAGTGAGTAACTCATGGCTAGAAGACAGGGGAGTTTTAGATAATCTACATGCTCAGTAATCCTCCCTTGAAAAACAGCAAATGAGCTGAGCATTTCATAGAATGCCTTTTTCACTAATTTATCTCAGGAATATTTTGACCAAAAAAATGCTACTACAGAAAACACCATAATAGGATAAAATATTATGACTCATAGAAAGTACTCAAATAATCCTATTTTATAAAGTACTTTTTCTGATTCTAGTCCTTTTGACGAAAGAAGTAATAGTTGAAATGTTCTGTGAACCCTTGGTTATATTAGAATATTATGGGGGTCTTTTATTGTCATTTTTCAAGGATTTCACTTAAATAAAAATTATTATTGTATACTGTTTTCATTGTAGTCATGGAAAAGAAATCTTTTAGCCTTGTCATCAGGTTGAAATTGCCCTTTAGATTTCTCATATTTATAACCTCAGTAGTTCTAGCTAGTAAAACAAAAACCTCATAAGTACTCAAAAGGCAGTCTGGACTAGATCCAAACAGTTGCAGTTATATACCTCATCTTATTGTGCTACTAGAAATTTATATTCATTTATTTATGCTCCCTACCCACCATTGATATGGCTTACCATAGATCTTCAAAGTACAGCATGCATTTCAGACAGTATTCAGGTTTCTAAAATTCCATTATCAGAAATCATTTTACGTTATACAGTTCATTTTAAGAGAGTTTTTTTTTTCAAACCTATATTCTTTGCAACCAATAAAATTTCTGAGCCTTTTATCAGTTCTGTAGATACATGGCTACAGCAAATGGTGTTCCTAAATTCTTTCATAGGGTTCTTGTAGAATCATACAACTATTAATATTCATTGAATACTGTAGTTTGTCACCAACATTATTATACTTCATTCATTGAATTTCCTTCGATCCATTTTGATACTTTTCATTTCTTCTTAAAAGTAAAACAAAACCAAAAAACTCTGAAGGTAATCACATAAATTTGTTGTCTTGCAGTTTGAGCTATCTTAAAACTTAAGCAGCCCTCCAAATGGCTACTCACCACTTGTAAGTAGTGGTCAGGTGACCTTTAAACAACATTCAGTTTGTTTGTATTATAATTTGAATTGAGAATGTGCTGGGAGGAGAAAAGAGGAGACTGCTATTACGAAGCTGACTTAAATCACTTTTAACACCTGATTATGTATGTTGACATTTTGCCCCACTGTTTAGCATTCCTTTTCAATTCACATCATGCTGAATTACATGTAGATCATTGTTTTTTAAATATTTTGGAAAAAGAAGGTTATAGTACATTTTCTTAGATTGTAACAACCTTAAAATTAGTGTTTCATGAAGGAAAATTTCTGAGTATTCTAATGGCTTTTTTAAAAAAATCATTTATTTGCTAGGTAAGTTCTCTTCCACGCTTTATGAGACTGGTGGCTGTGATATGTCACTTGTGAATTTTGAACCAGCAGCAAGAAGAGCATCCAATATCTGGTATGTGTGAAGTCATATTAGGGGAGTGTATGTACTTGCATATGTTTGCCGTTTTTAAAGTTTGTAAGCTGTTATTCTTAAAACAAAAGCTATTATGTACTTTAAAAAAAAATTAAGTAAAAATTTCCTGTAGGTCTTACCATGGGACAGCGGTTTCCTGCAATTTCAAATTTAACTATGTATATATATTGCATGATGGAAAAAACTTATTAGAAAAATATTTACACAGCTAAGTTCAAACCCATCGATTCTCTTTCTTTGTGTAATTTCAAATTTTTATTTCTGTGTGAGGGTTTTGGTCAAGTGTCTTTTTAAATGATTATCTTTCATTTTGTTTTAAAATGTGTTTACCAGCTGTAAGACGGAGGAATTTCTAAAAATATGGGTCATATGTTGCATTTAGTTTCTTTTCTCTCCTTCCCTCAGGAAGGAATTATGTAAGATAACAGAGAAGTTAGGAGGAAAGCAAATAAGAAATAGAAATCTTGATTGTATAACATAATCAATTATAGTTTAGAATGTGTTAAATTTTTTTCTGAAATTTTAATCTTACTCATCTATTCAAATTGCTGCATTGAAATTCATTGTTGATTGATTAGCTCACTTTTTTTCCACAAGAGTCATTTGATTCTTATTTTATGACTTCCATTTAAGAGCGGGACACACCTATTTATATGTTACATATCTATGGGCAGTTCACTTAGTTTTTTCAGTTTTGAGGGTCTCTTTAAAGCAATAGGGTCTTGTGATCACTTAGCTTAGCATGCTGAAAAGATAGAACATTTCAGGAACTGTACTCTTTAATAAAGCTCCGTTAGTCCAGTTTCAGAATTCACCCCCTCAAAAATGATTGGAGTGTTTAGATGGTTTTGTAACAGTGGAAGCAATAAGAGGATGGAGCAATGGGAATACTTTATTATGTTTAATATAATTCAAGATAAGAACAATTCCTTATACCATAAATGTGGTAAGGTCTTAAGTTTTTAAATCTAAATTTGACTGAACTGTGGAAACGGAATTGTCACGTTCTAGACTATTATATCATAGGTTAAATTTATTATGGCTCCTGGCAATATGTTAATTGCTTTCTTAAACAATTTTCATAAGAACTTTGTGATAGAGGTACTTTTATCCTATGTTACCAACGAGGAAACTGAGGTATAAAAAGGTTAGATAACTTGTCCAAGATCTCATTCAGTTGATGAGGAGATTTGAATGTAGATACTTTGACCCAGAGACTATACTCCTAATCACAACTCTAGGAAAATTCGATTTTGTACTTTGAAGTTTTCATGGAAAAGTAGACAGTGTAAATATCATGTAATTGTTAATACTTATTTTTCTTTCTACTACTTGACAAGCTGTTTATTCCCTAAAGTCGTCTTCATTTTTCTTTAGTGACACGGATTCACATGTATCCAGTTCTACCTCAGTTCGATTTTATCCACATGATGTGGTAGGTTTTCCTTTATTTTTATAAAATACTGTATTTTCAGAGTAAGTAGCTATACAAATCAGAAAATTGATGAGGTTACAAAATATCAATTTTGTTGAAAACTGGCAAAATCACCTTTGCAGCCCCATAGTGGATCTCTTCTCATAAGTCCTTTGTTAAGAAACAAACAAGCGTAAAGCACCATGAAAGTTTAATAAGCTATTTATGAATCAGTAATTACACTTTTGAGGGTACGTAGAGGTCTGTTTACTCACCCGTGTCATAATCGGGGTGCCGTTTTTAATTGTACCATTTTAAAACTTCACTTTGAACATTATGATTTTGGTACATAGCTAACTGATTTGGTACTTATCTACTAACTGTTGGTTAACTGTTAGCTATTCGTATACCAGTGTGTGTGCTTAGTGATGTTATCGCTGTATAAAAAAATGCCATATGAGATGCAGTGGGTATATTTTAAAAAGATAACACTGTCTTTGTATGATGTATATCAAAATATATATATTGAGGTTAGAAAAGATAAAACAGTTGAAATCCTTATAAGCAATATTTAAGAGATACGAGGTACATGTAGATAAATTTAGTGCCAAAGAGATTAATTATTAGCGGCTTCTTGAAGATGATGAGTTGTGAGCAGGGTTTTAAAACCATAGATGTGAATTGGCACAGAACAATAGTTTTCAACATTTGGCAATGTCTGGAAATATTTTTGCTTGTTACAACCAGGGGGATGCTGTAGGTATCTAGTGGGTGGAAGCCAGGGATACTGTAAAACATTCTACAGTGGAAAGCATAGCCCCCACCCAAAGACTTATCTGGCTTGAAAGTACCTGTAGTGCCAAGATTGAGAAACCCTGGCATAGAGGATAAGGGAAAAAAAGTGTTTGGGGAGATATTTGTCAATGCTTAGAGACAGAAATGGCTGTTATATATAAGAAACATATTTTCTTGACTATACCCCACCCCTGTGTAGGAAAAGTAAAGACTGTCCCTACTCTTTTGCTGCAGTGTATTCCTGGAAACTCCACAGGAAAGCAGAAATGGGGAAATGATTACAGTGATCCCTTGGTATCCGCAGGGGATTGGTTCCAGGACCCTGTGCAGATACCAAAATCTGTGTTTGCTCAAGTCCTTTATATGAAATGGCATAGTAGTATTTTCCACTGTTAAATGGTATGAGAGCCTTGAGACAGCAAAATGCTGGCTAGTACTATGCTAAATGCAGTCAACTTTGGATTCTTTCAGAGGAAGGGGAAACTGGTGAATGGATGAGTTGAAGCTGAAAGAAATGTAATGTGGTAATATCCTGTATAGCCTCTTAGGAGCAGCCTGCCAAAACAAAAATAAAGGAGTGTGGGAGGGATTTGAAAACAGCAGTAACAGTGATAAGAGACTGTACGAAGAATTGAGATTTGAAGGCATTGAATGCAATGCAGAGGAGCTTAGATTTGACACAGTAGTGAGGTTCATAGCTTAATGAGAGAAGAGAAGGGGTAGGGAGAAGGGAAGCCACTAATGATTCCCTGTTGGTGATTTTAATGGATTCACTAACTATACAATCATAAAATACTAAAATTTCAGATACTTCCTAGTAAAATCTTTCCAAAAGGCCTTTGTTGTAGTTCACTTCCTTTTGTCACCTTCTGTAGTTTCTAACAATCATAAAATATCCACAAGAGTGCACTAGTATAGAGAATTAAGGAGGTTTAGATAATTTGCAAGCTGATTTTGTAGCCCTTGAAGCATGACTTGATTAAAGATATTTTAAGCCTTTCAATGCTGATTTTCTTTTAGCTCTCTCTTCCACAGATTCGATTGAACAGACTATTGACCATCGATACAGATTTGTTGGAGCAACAAGACATTGACCTAAGCCCTGATTTGGCAGCTACTTATGGTCCAACAGAAGAAGCTGCCCAAAAAGTTAAACACTATTATCGCTTTTGGATCCTGCCCCAGCTGTGGATCGGCATTAACTTTGACAGACTCACACTTTTGGCCCTGTTTGATAGGTGAGAATATAGTGTGATATTAAAGATTTATGCAGATTTTATTTTTAAATTGAAATGTATTAAATTATCCATTGAGTATTTGACTTAGTTTCCACGTTGGAAGGTGTTTTCTATTTTGGTTCTCTTGAGATAAAATTTAAGTTAGTAAGCCTCCCAAACATTGACTCTCCTGAATCCATTAAAAGCTTTTTTTGTGGCAATTTTAATATGTTTATTTAAAAAATTGTTTTTATCATTAAGAATCATGCAACTGTACTTAAAAGCCAGAGAATTTGAGGTGTTAATGACCATAAGGTTATATGTAATAAGACTAACTATAAAAGGTATAATAGTAAACAGTATTAGTCAATTATGAACTTGGTGACCAACTGCTGCTTCTAGTTGGCATGGAGTAACAAAGACTGGGTTTACTCTTCTACCTGAAACAATGAAAAACAGATAAAATGCATGAAACAGTGGTTTTCAAGACATTGGAAATAAGACAGAAAAGGACCGTGATTCCTGAGGGATGGGAAGCAAATTACGTGAGCCCACCTTACTGCCTGAAGAGAGTCCCCAGGCTGTGGTACTGAAGTAGAGTCCAGCAGACCTCCTGAGTTGAGGAGATGGAACTCAGAGTCCATGGAGACTAGAGCAGCTCAAGTCTGTAGGATAGAACATCAGAGAGAGGATTGCTGCTCAGAGAGAGAACCTCAGAGATTTTTAGTGGGTCTCCTCAACTGTTCAGCAGAGTATTGGTAAGAGAATGTATATGAGGAAGCCAGGGTAAGAATGATGTGAAAGAAACAGAGGAACAGTGCCTGGCACACAGGGCTGGGGATAGTGCCTATCCCCACCCACCATAATAATTCATACTTTATGATGCATTGTGTAGGGTACTCAGGAAAGTCTTGCCTTAGAAGTGGGGAGTAATTAGTCCTAGCATGAGCACTGCTCCAGACCCACCTAGCAAGTCATAAAAGCAAGACCTGAAAGGATCAAACTGTTTCCAAGTAGCGTAACAAAGCTCAACAAGATTTATAGAAATCCAGAAATTCTCACCACATAAAAAGTTAAGATTCACAATATCTGGCATCCAGTCGGAGATTGCCAAGCATACAAAGAAATGACAAAATGTGATTTATAATGAGGGAAGTAAGGAAACCAACCTGTAACTGTCACTGATATTAGAATTAGCAGTCAAAGACATTAAACGGTTATAAATGTACTTTGCATGTTAATAAATATTAAGTAGAGATATGGAAGATATGAAAAAAAAGACCCATGGAAGATATGAAAAAAAAGACCCAAGTCACACTTAGAGATGAAAACCAAAATGTCTGAGATGAAAAACATAATGGATGAGATTAATGGGAGATTAGACATTACAGAACAAAATATAAGTGAAGTTGACAGCATGGCAGTAGAAACTATTGAAAATGAAACAAAGAAAAAGGAATCATTCTCCTACTCCCATCCCCCAATGAAAAGAATATACAAAATGAAAGTAAGCCAAGGGAGACAGGAAGAGAGAAAAAATGTTGAGGAAGTAATGGTGGAAAACTTTCTAAATTTGATGAAAACTACAAATGTACACATTGAAGAATCTCCATGAACCTCAAGTACAAGAAACATGAAAAAAACTATACCAAGGCACATAATTGCTCAAAAGCAGTGATAAAATCTTAAAAACTGCAAGAGAGAAAAAGATGTAGTTTGTACAGAGGAACAAGAATAAGGAAAACCTCAGATTTATTGTTGGAAAAAATACAAATGAGATGATGGAGCAGCATTTTTAAAGTATTGAAAGGAGAAAAAAACTCAACCTGGAATTCTATAGCCAACAAAACTGCAAAAGCCAAGATGAAATAAAGACATTTTTGGACTAGGAAAAACTGAAAGAATTTTTTTCAAGCGACCCACACTACAAAATATATTACAGGATGTCTTTCAGGCAGAAGGATAATAATACCAACTGGAAATATGGACCTACCCAAAGAAATAAAAGATCACTGTAAATGGTAAGTAACTACATGAATAAATATATAAAATTTTTTCTTACTAATTAAATCTCTTTGAGACATAATTGGATGTTTAAACAAAAATAATAATGACGTACTGTGTGATTTATAAGATAAGTAAAAGTAAAATTCATGACAATAATAGCATAAACGCCAGGAAGGGGCATATAAGAGTATACTACTATAAGTTTCTTATGCTGTATATGGATTAAATATAAGTTGCTTATACTGTATGTATACTTATACTACATCACTTGAAGTAGACTGTCATAAAATGTATACTAAAGCAACTACTAAAGTAACAAAAGAAAGAGTTATTACTAGTAAGTAAAAAAAATAAAGGAGATAAAATAGATTCATAAAAATTACTCTCTTAATCTAAAATAAGGCAGAAAAGGAAAGAGATCAAAAACAGATTGACAGAAGATAAATGACAGGATGATAGTTGAAAAAGTCAGAAATTGTCAAATTGGAGAAAAAAAGCAAGACTCAATTCTTTGCTGCCTACAAGAAATGCACTTAAATATAAAAACAGAAAAGATATACCATGCTAACACTAATCACAGTAAAGCTAGAGTGTCTGAATTAATGTCAGACAAAGTAGATTTCAAAGCAAAGAATATTACCAAGGTAAAAGGAGGTCATTTTATAATGATAAGTGGTCAATTAATGCATAGGATTTAACCATCCTAAATGTTTCTACATCTCAAACAGTGCTTCGAAGGAAAAGCTGATAGAAATAGGAGAAATGGATAAATTCACAATTATAGTTGAATTCAACACACCTCTCTCAGTAATTGATAGAACAAGTATGTAGAAAATCAACAAAGATATAATTGCCAGCCAACCTAAGTTGATTGACATTTATGGAACACTCCACTCATAACCACAGAATACACATTCTTTTATGTGCACACAGAACATTTACCAAGATCATATTCTGGACCATAATATAAGGATCAAATTTAGAAGGATTTGAGTCCTGTATAGTGTGTTCCCTGACCACGGAGTTAATTATAAATCAGTAACAAAAGAACTTTGGACAATCCCTAAATATTTGAAAGCTAAATACATCTAAATAACTCATAGATCAAAGGACAAATCAAGAGGGAGATTAGAAAATATTTTGAACTAAATAAAAATGAAACAGTCAGAATTTTTGTGATGCCACTAACACAGTACTTAGAAGAATTTATAGCACTGAATAAGAAGAAAAGTCAATTCAGTGACTTCACCTTCCCCCTTCTAGGAAACTAGAAAAAGAAGATCGCATTAAGCCTAAGAAAGCAGAAGAAAGAAAATCATGAAGAACAAAGCAGAAATCGGTGAGGATGCAGAAGACAGTAGAGAAAAATCAAGGAAACCAAAAAGCTCAATTAAAGTAATATACTTTAGCCAGGCTGATCAGGACCAAAAAAAAAAGTTACAGATTACCAATATCAGGAATGTGAGCTAGGATATCACTACAGATTCTACAGGTAATAAATGGATAATAAAATATTATGAGCAGCTGTATGTAAATAAATTTGACAGTGGACGAATTTCTTGAGAGATAAAAATTATCAAAGTTTTGAAAGAAATACAATATCTTAATGTTCCTATATCTATTAAATAAATGGGCATTGTAGTTAAACACCTTCCCATAAAGAAAACTGCAGGCCTAGATAGTGCCAAAATAATATCCCAAATCAGTGAAGTGGAGAAAGGATAAGCTTTTCAACAAGTGGTGCTAGAAGCATTGGATTTCCATATGCAAAAAAAAAAAAAAAAAAAAAGAAGAAGAAAAGAAAAAGAAATAATTTTATTATTACCTTGCATCATATTACAAAAATTAACTCAGAGTGGATCATAGGCCTAAATGTGAAATCTAAAACATAAAATTCAGAAAAAAGCAAAACATAGGAGAAAAGATTTGTGACCTTGGCTTAGGCAAAATTGCACAGATGTGGCATCAAAAACAGATCAATGAAAAAACAAATTGATAAATTGGATTCATCAAAATTAAAAACTAACAAAAGCCGAAGGGAGAGCACATGTTCAGTGACAAGCGACATGGACAGAATATAGTGTAACAGGGCCGACAGGGATCATTGGATTCGGCAAATCTGGAATTCCACAGCTGCCATATAAGAACAAATGAAAATACTAGTGTTTCATTTATTGATTTGAAATTACTACTGAACTTGTTTTAGTCTGGGAGAACTATCAAGTGAAATAGTACAGAGATGTTTGTGAATTTTATTTTTTAGGTCAATTGATTATAAATTGGGCATTGATGTAATATAAAGAAATAAAAATCTTTTTATGATTATGAAAGCAATTCTTTATGAAATACGTAGAAAGATTTTAAGACAGAGGCCAGCCAAAATCCTTCCACCCAGAGAGAACCATTATTAGTAGTACCGAATTGATATATTATCTTTTTAAACCTGAATATGTAATGTTTCTTAAGTAATAGAACTTGTATCTTCGTATACAGTTTTGTGTCCTGCTTTCTTTGTATAGCAAATGTACTGAGCATGTTCCTTCCTGTGTCAGTAAATACTCTTTAAAATCAAGAGTTTTAGCCCATACTTAACATTTAGTGAATAAAATTTCCCCAAGAAGTAAGATAGATTCTTATTTTTTGGCATGATTTATAAAAATCATCTTCAGGGACTTCCTTGGCAGTCCAGTGGTTAAGACTCCACTCTTCCAATGCAGGGGGTGCAGGTTTGATCTCTGGTCGGAGAACTAAGATCCCATATGCTGTGCAGTGCAGCCAAAAAATAAAATAAAATAAATTTTTAAAAAAATTATCTTCATTGCTGTATGTAGTATGTTGAACATCATACTGCTTCTTTTACAGTGTCAGTTTAGTAAAATATAGAATTGTCTCAGTAACTTTGATAGAGGCAACATTGATGGTCTATCACTGCCTTCATTCTCAACATATGTAAGAGCCTGTGTTTAAGTAATTTTAGTAAGATTTCTGATTATTTCAGATGATTTAGACATGGGAAATGAAACCACTTGGTATCAAAATTTGGTTACAAACTTTGTCATATAAATGTTTTCAATTTAATTTTCTAGAAACTCTTTTGAGATTTTGTTTTTCGAACTTGTTTCTTTGTATATTTCCTTTTTTTGCCATTCAGGTTGTTTAGTTATTTGGCAACAAACTTGACAGAGAAGCAGGTGATAAGAAAAGTAAAGTTATAACATAGAAATTGAAACTGTATTATGTATTATAATAAGAACTTCACAATCCACTGTAGCATGCTTTATTTGCACACAAGAATGTGTGCCAGTTTTCCATCTAAAGTGAACATACTTTTTCAGTAGGATCCAAAACCTTGTTCAAACACAGTACTAAAAAAAAATCTTAACAAGCATAGTATGAACTTCATATTGATGTCTTCCCTTTTTGCACTCTGATTAATTTCTTGTATTGATGATATACGTACTCATAAATTTTTCTGTCTACAGAAATCGTGAGATCCTGGAAAATGTGTTAGCTGTCATCTTGGCTATTCTTGTGGCTTTTTTGGGATCTATTCTTCTCATACAAGGCTTCTTCAGAGATATCTGGGTCTTCCAGTTCTGCCTGGTAATAGCCAGCTGTCAATATTCACTACTTAAGGTACCAGCATCTCCCTTCTCTTCAGACTTTGGCATCATAGTTATGTTAAAAAGCAGAAGGTTTTGTATCATTCATTGAATTATAGTAAGAATATAATTTTTAGATTTATTTTCCTTGGACGTTTACGTTAAGATTGGGAAAGGAAGAAGATGGACATATAAACTTTAAAAAATAATGACATGTGAATGAAGCTTCCTAAAAACTTTTTTTGTATTAAAATACAAAATAAAAAAATAAGAATTCGAGTTCTTTTTTTTTCTCTCTCTTTTTCTTTTCTTTTTTTTTTTTTTGGCCATGCCACATGGCTTGCGGGATCTTAGTTCCCTAACCAGGGTTATAACCCGGACCCTGGCAATGAAAGTGCCAGGTCCTAACTACTGGACTGCTAGGGAATTCCCAAGAATTCGAGTTCTTGAAATTCATTTTCTTTTAATTTATCAACGTTAACTGTCCTACTCTCATATTTTAAGTCTTCTATTATGTAGGTGAAATTTATTAAGATCCATCATGGGTAGATAGAATAATGTCAAAACTAGCATATACATTCTTTGTGGACACAAGAGAGCAGAAGATCAGTGTCCCTTTGCTTTTGTTTAAATAGTGGTTCTAAAATACCAAATGTTATCAATTTTAAGCTTTCCATAAATGGGAGAATCAAATACCAAATTTTTCACTTTCCGTGCCACATCAGTGTGCACTGGTAACATGGACTGTTTTCTTTCCTTTCTTAGCCACTACTGGTTATTTGCCTGATACATACTAACATGCAGAACCCTCTCCCATCCTGAAAACTATTTGTTTAGTTCTGTTTATACCATCAGCAATCCTTTCTTTTTTCTCTCTCCGTTTATAGACATCTGGAGTAAGCCACCTTTGTCAACTGCTCCATTTCTTTAAGATCCATCCATACTTTTTTCCTCATTACAGTATTGAAATTACAGTCTTTGTGGGCTACTAATCTCTAATTGCCAAATCTATGTTCTTAGTCTTCATTCTCTGTGAGTGCTGCATCATTTAAATGCCTGTGAATACTTTGTTCCATTTTTATGTTTTCCTCATTGCCGATCTGTGACTTTATACTACCCTCACGATTATGCTACTTTTCAGGTAACTTTATTTTCCTTTGTTGATGCCTCTTTGTTCTTTTGACTACCTCTTAATTTACAAGAACTCTCTAGGGTTTTATTTGGCCCACTTTTCAGTTTGTAATTCCTTGCCAGTGAAGTCATCCTCTTTTATTACTTTGTTGCCCCTGTGTATGAATTATGTCCAGATTTATGTCTCACAGTCTTCATCTTTCTTGTAAGCTTTAGTCCTATATATCTAACAGGCAGCTGGGCACATTCTGAAAATGGCACATCATCATCTTCTGATATTTTCCTTTCCCAGTTCCTTTTCTTTTTCTTTTTTTTTAACACCTTTATTGGAGTATAATTCCTTTACAGTGTTGTGTTAGTTTCTGCTGTATAACAAAGTGAATCAGCTATACGCATACGTATATACCCTCCCACTTGCATCTCCCTCCCACCCTCCTTATGCCACCCCTCTAGGTGGTCACAAAGCACCGAGCTGATCTCCCTGTGCTATGCAGCTGCTTCCCACTAGATATCTGTTTTACATTTGGTAGTGTATATATGTCCATGCTACTCTCTCACGTCATCCCAGCTTACCCTTCCCCCTCCCCGTGTCCTCAAGTCCATTCTCTACGTCTGTGTCTTTATTCCTGTCCTGCCCCTAGGTTCTTCAAAACCTTTTTTTTTTAAGATTCCATGTATATATGTTAGCATATGGTATTTGTTTTTCTCTTTCTGACTTACTTCACTCTGTATGAAAGACTCTAGGTCCATCCACCTCACTACA
>NC_041224.1:151589316-151590807 GCF_002837175.3 Physeter macrocephalus
ACTGTGAAAACTACCAATGTCATTTTCACAGGACTAGAACAAAAAATTTCTCAAGATTGTTTTGGCTATTCAGAATCTTTTGTGTTTCCATACAAATTGTGAAATTTTTTGTTCTAGTCCTGTGAAAATGACATTGGTAGTTTGATAGGGATTGCATTGAATCTGTAGATTGCTTTGGGTAGTATAGTCATTTTCACAATGTTGATTCTTTCAATCCAAGAACATAGTATATCTCTCCATCTGTTTGGATCGTCTTTCCTTTCTTTCATCAGTGTCTTATAGTTTTCTGAGTACAGGTCTTTATCTCCTTAGGTAGGTTTTTTCCTAGGTATTTTATTCTTTTTATTGCAGTGGTAAATGGGAGTGTTTCCTTAATTTCTCTTTCAGATTTTTCATCATTAGTGTATAGGAATGCAAGAGATTTCTGTGCATTAATTTTGTATCCTGCTACTCTACCAAATTCATTGATTAGCTCTAGTAGTTTTCTGGTAGCATCCTTAGGATTTTCTTTGTGTAGTATGTCATCTGCAAACAGTGACAGTTTTACTTCTTCTTTTCCGATTTGGATTCCTTTTATTTGTTTTTCTTCTCTGATTGCTGTGGCTAAGACTTCCAAAACTATGTTGAATAATAGTGGTGAGAATGGGCAACCTTGTCTTGTTCCTGATCTTAGAGAGGATGGTTTCAGTTTTTCACCATTGAGAACGTTGTCGGCCGTGGTTTTGTCATATACAGCCTTTTATTATATTGAGATAGGTTCCCTCTAGGCCTACTTTCTGGAGCGTTTTTATCATAAATGGGTGTTGAATTTTGTCAATAGCTTTTTCTTCATCTATTGAGATGATCATATGGTTTTTATCCTTCAATTTGTTAATATGGTGTATCACATTGATTGATATGCGTACTGAAGAATCATTGCATCCCTGAGATAAATCCCACTTGATCATGGTGTATGGTACTTTTTTTTTTTTTTTTTTCTTTTTTTAGGGTGATGGTGGCCTCGTAGAATGAGTTTGGGAGTGTTCCTCCCTCTGCTATATTTTGGGAGAGTTTGAGAAGGATAGGTGTTAGCTCTTTTCTAAATGTTTGATAGAATTTGCCTGTGAAGCCATCTGGTCCTGGGCTTTTGTTGGTTGGAAGATTTTTAATCACAGTTTCAATTTTAGTGCTTTTGATTGGTCTGTTTATATTTTCTGTTTCTTTCTGGTGCAGTCTCGGAAGTTTGTGCTTTTCTAAGAATTTGTCCATTTCTTCCAGGTTTTCCATTTTATTGGCACATAGTTGTAGTAATCTCTCATGATCCTTTGTATTTCTGCAGTGTCAGTTGTTACTTCTTTTTCATTCCAAATTCTGTTGATTTGAGTCTTCTCCCTTTTTTTCTTGTTGAGTCTGGCTAATGGTTTATCAGTTTTGTTTATCTTTTCAAAAAACCAGCTTTTAGTTTTATTGATCTTTGCTATTGTTTCCTTCATTTCTTTTTCATTTATTTCT
>NC_041224.1:151591309-151627747 GCF_002837175.3 Physeter macrocephalus
GTTTCTAGGTATTTTTTGATTTCCTCTTTGATTTCTTCAGTGATCTCTTGGTTATTTAGTAGCGTATTGTTTAGCCTCCACGTGTTTGTGTTTTTTACTGTTTTTTTCCTGTAATTGAAATCTAGTCTCATAGTGTTGTGGTCGGAAAAGATACTTGATATAATTTCAATTTTCTTAAATTTACCAAGGCTTGATTTGTGATCCAAGATATGGTCTATCCTGGAGAATGTTCCATGAGCACTTGAAAAGAAAGTGTATTCTCTTGTTTTTGGATGGAATGTCCTATGAATATCAATTAAGTCCATCTTGTTTAATGTGTCATTTAAAGCCTGTGTTTCGTTATTTATTTTCATTTTGGATGATCTGGCCATTGGTGAAAGTGGGGTGTTAAAGTCTCCTCCAATTATTGTGTTACTGTCGATTTTTCCTTTTATAGCTGTTAGCATTTGCCTTATGTATTGCGGTGCTCCTGTGTTGGGTGCATAAATATTTACACTTGTTATATCTTCTTTGATTGATCCCTTGATCATTATGAAGTGTTCTTCTTTGTCTCTTGTAATAGTCTTTATTTTAAAGTCTGTTTTGTCTGATATGGGAATTGCTGCTCCAGCTTTGTTTTCATTTCCATTTGCATGGAATATCTTTTTCCATCCCCTCACTTTAAGTCTGTATGTGTCCCTAGGTCTGAAGTGAGTCTCTTTGTAGACAACATATATACGGGTCTTGTTTTTGTATCCATTCAGCCAGACTATGTCTTTGTTTGGAGCATTCAATCCATTTACATTTAAGGTAATTACTGATATGTATGTTCATATTACCATTTCCTTAATTGTTTTGGGTTTATTTTGGTAGGTCTTTTCCTTCTGTTATGTTTCCTGCCTAGAGAAGTTCCTTTAGCATTTGTTGTAAAGCTGGTTTGGTGGTGCTGAATTCTCTTAACTTTTCCTTATCTGTAAAGGTTTTAATTTCTCAATCGAATCTGAATGAGATCCTTCCTGGGTAGAGTAATCTTGGTTGTAGGTATTTCCCTTTCATCACTTTAAATGTGTCCTGCCACTTCCTTCTGGCTTGCAGAGTTTCTGCTGAAAAATCAGCTGTTGACCTTATGGGGATTCCCTTGTATGTAAATTGTTGTTTTTCCCTTGCTGCTTTTAATATTATTTCTTTGTGTTTAAATTTTGATAGTTTGTTTAATATGTGTCTCAGCATGTTTCTCTTTGGGTTTATCCTGTATGGTTCTCTCCTTGTTTCCTGGACTTGATTGACTATTTCCTTTCCCATGTTAGGGAAGTTTTCAACTATAATCTCTTCACATATTTTCTCAGACCCTTTCTTTTTCTCTTTTTTTCTGGGAGCCCTATAATTCGAATGTTTGTGCGTTTAATGTTTCCCCAGATGTCTCTGAGACTGTCCTCAATTCTTTTCCTTCTTTTTTTCTTTATTCTGCTCCCTGGCAGTTATTTACACCATTTATCTTCCAGGTCACTTATGCTTTCTTCTGCCTCAGTTATTCTGTTATTGATTCCTTTTAGAGTATTTTTTTTTTTTTTTTTTTTTTTTTTTTTTTTTGTGGTACGCGGGCTCTCACTGTTGTGGTCTCTCCCGTTGTGGAGCACAGGCTCCGGATGCGCAGGCTCAGCGGCCATGGCTCATGGGCCCAGCCACTCCGCGGCATGTGGAATCTTCCCGGACCGGGGCACGAACCCGTGTCCCCTGCATTAGCAGGCGGATTCTCAACCACTGCGCCACCAGGGAAGCCCTTAGAGTATTTTTAATTTTAGTAATTGTGTTGTTCATCACTATTTGTTTGCTCTTTAGTTCTTCTAGATCCTTGTTAAATGTTTCTTGTATTTTCTCCATTCTGTTTCTGAGATTTTGGATCATCTTTACTATCATTACTCTGAATTCTTTTTCACGTACATTACCTATTTCGTCTTCATTTATTTGGTCTTGTAGTTTTTTACATTGCTGCTTCATCCGTAACACTTTTTTTTGTCTTTTTTTGGTTGTTGTTGGGTGTTGCTGTATTCCTGTCTTACTGGTTGTTTGGCCTGAGACGTCCAGCGCTGGAGTTTGCAGGCAGTTGGATAGAGCTGCGTCTTGGTGCTGAGATGAGGACCTCCGGGAGACCTCACTCGATTGATATTCTCTGGGGTCTGAGGTTCTCTGTTAGTGTGGTTTGGACTCATACCTCTCACCACAAGAGCTTGGGCCCAACGTCTGGCCTGGGAGCCAAGATCCCGCAAACTTTGTGGTGTGGTAGAAAAAGAGAAAAAAAAAAACAGGAAGAAAGAGAGAGAAAAAAGCAGTATAATATCAAAGAATAAAAAACAAAATAAAATGAGAAGTTAAAAAATATATTAAGGGGCTTCCCTGGTGGCGCAGTGGTTGCGAGTCCGCCTGCCGATGCAGGGGAACCGGGTTCACGCCCCGGTCTGGGAGGATCCCACATGCCGCGGAGCGGCTGGGCCCGTAAGCCATGGATGCTGGGCCTGCGCGTCCAGAGCCTGTGCTCCGCAACTGGAGAGGCCACAACAGAGGGAGGCCCGCATACCACACACACACACACACACACACACACACACAAAATATATATATATATATATATATATATATTAGGAAAAATAAAAGTATAATTGAAACAACTGCAACAGGGTAAAATAAAACCACAGCAGAAAAAAAAGGGGGGAGGGCACAAGCGAAAAGGAGAGATCACTAACAAAGGACAAAGAATAAAATAAAATTAGGAAAATAAAAGATTTATTAGGAAAAATAAAAAAATCAACAACAATGAATCAACAAGGTAAAACAGAACCCCAATCTAAAAGAGGAAAAAAGAAAAAAAAAAAAGCCTTGGCTGTGGAGGTGGAGTTTAGGTGGGGGGTGGAACTTAGGCAGGGGTGGGTTTAGGGTGGGGTGGGACCTAGGCGAGTGGGGGAGGTGACGTTTGAGCGTGGGGCGGGGCCTAGGCAAGGTGGCTTTCAAGTGTGGAGTGGGGCCTCTGCTTAGGACCTGGCAGAAGGGGGGAGGCAGCATGTGGAAAGGAGGGCCTCTGGAGAGTGGAGTTCTGGAGTTTGGAGGTACGGCCCTGAGTGAGGGTGTGTGGGCATGGTTTAGGAGCAGCACGGTTGGAGGGGGTCTTAGAGTGGGTCTCCGAGGGTAGAGGTTGGGCCCTGGGTGTGGGTGTAGGGGCGGGGCTTGGGCTCTGCGTGGCAGGAGGGAGGCTCTGAGGGCAGAGGATTAGGTCCTGGAGCCCAGCAGGCTTCCCAGTGCCTAAGTGGACAGGGAAAGCACTGGCCCCGTTCCCTTCCGTTCCTTTGCGCCCCTCCCCCACCATCTCTCCCAGCATCTCCCCCGTTGCTGCTGGACCCCTAACTGTGGGTGGGTCCTGTTGGGTGTAGGAACTCCTCCCCTCCCCCAGCCACCCCTCAGGGGTGCCGGTCCCAGAGGTCTGGCCTTTACTTTTGCTCCCCCTTCCCTCCCTCCCTCCCACTCCCTTAGGACCCGCACGGCTGGAGGGGGCCTAGGTGGGCAGAGGATCAGGCCCGGCATCTCAACAGGTTTCTGGGGGTCCAAGTGGGCAGGGGAAAGCTGGCCATGCTCCGTTTTGATCCTCTGCCCTCCCAATGGTTCCCCAGTTTCCCCCTTTGGGCCTGGGATCCCTTCCCCTCCCCCAGCTGCCCCTCAGAGGCGCCAGTCCCATCCCGCCTCCACTTCTCCCCCTTCACTCCCCCCACGTGCCACGTCCTACCCGGTTGCTTGGGGTTCCTCCCGTCCCCTTAGGTGCCCTCCCCCACGCGTGCCTGGTAGGTGCCCTAGTTGTGAGGAGACGAGAATTCCGCTTCCTCCTCGTACGCCATCTTGACTCTGCCCCAGTTCTTTTGCTTTTTTTTAAATTTTTTTTTATTTTTGTGGTATGCGGGCCTCCCTCTGCCGTGGCCCCTCCCGTCGCGGAGCACAGGCTCCGGACGCGCAGGCCCAGCGGCCACGGCTCACGGGCCCAGCCGCTCCACGGCACGTGGGATCCCCCCAGACCAGGGCGCGAACCCGGCCCCCCTGCACTGGCAGGCGGACGCGCAACCACTGCGCCACCAGGGAAGCCCTCTTTTGCTTTTGATAGTTGTATACCAACCCAGATCTTAGAGCCTCTGCTCCTTCTTCTTTACCCCTAATGACAGTGACTAAGTCCCTCTGATTAAATTTGGTGATTCTGTGTTACAATTTCTGGCCTATCTTCTTGCTTTTCATTTCATTTCCCCTTAATTCATCCCTTTATTGCCTTAAACCATTTAAATTCATTCCCTGGATCCAATGTCCCTTATCCTGTTAATTTTGTCCACTGCTTAATATGGTTAGATATGGAAAAGGCAAAGATGACTGAGATTTTAAAAAATATTTCAGATTTTTAAAATCTGGTTGACTAGAAGAATAGTAATGTCATAAACAGAAATAAGAAAGGCGGGAACAGAGCTTTAGGAGGATAGATGTTCGAATTGAAAGGGTTTAAAGATTGTCTGGTCTCATATCCAGCCAAGGGCCACATGCCAAACTCAGTGAGCTTAGTCCAAAGTAGAATTGTAGGATGGTGATAGACCATCCTAGTGAAATTGTTTGGTATGCTATTGAAAATGAACAGCGACTTTGGAGAAAAGTCATGATTTGGGAGGTAGCTGCACTATACATTTTGAACATTTTTATGGAAAGTTGTTAAAGTCTCTTAGAAGGATACAGCTTAACTAATTTGATGAGTTTGATATGAAAATGCAGAGAATATATTTAACACAACTACCATTGAATTGTTTAGTAAGTTTGGAATTTGTGGGCAGAACTGGAATCCTTCTTTTAAGCTAACCCATATTTTGTGCATTTCCTGAATGGAGTGATGTTGCCATGAGAAAGCTTTCTACCTTAACTGTACTTAGGTGTTGTAATGAGCCAAGTAGTAGGATGGATCTATCTGCTATATGCCACTTCAGAAGCATTAAGCTAGATGCAGATTATTAATTAATCATAGTAAGTATAAGAGTTAAGAAAGATTTGAGATGTTGTAATATCAGTGACATCAGTATCTGGAGCTGATGTTTTGTCTTCTGTTGATGTTTCAACAGAATTAATGTAGGTCATTTCTTAGCTATGGGATATTGACTTGAAATTATTTCAGGCATTTTGGAAGTTAATGTAAAATTACCAGGTCTTCAGTAGTATAATCTGTCTGTTTCTTTTTTAGAGTGTTCAACCAGATTCTTCTTCTCCCAGACATGTAAGTCACTCTAATACACCTGTAACTTGTGTTTCCTTAACATTCCTCAAAGCCTTTTTTTGGTCATATGTCAGACTGAACTAAGATTTATGTTATTATTTTCTCACTGGCAATAGAAAGTCCCTGATAGTGCATTTGTTCTTTTGAGCCTCCTTTAATCTAGAGCAGTTCCTCAGTATTTGTGTCACACACTATTGACATTTTTAATGGGTACAGGCCAGTAATTTTGTAGATAGATGATCTTCAATTTGAGTTTGTCTGATATTTCTTCTTTTTTAGATACAGGCTGTGCTTTTTTGGTAGGAATATTACAAAAATGCTGTGTTCTTCGTAACTCATCATATCCAGAAGCACATAATGTCAATTTATGCTTTTACTGGTGATGTTAACTTTGATTTTTTGGCTAAGGGCAGTGTATGCAGTGTTTTTGAAACACTGCAGTGTTAACATTTTGGGCTGGATAATTCTTTGTTGAAAGTTGGGGGTGGGGAGGATCTGTCCTGTGCATTGTAGGCTGTTTAGCATTATCTCTGACTTCTACCCATTAGATGCCAATAGCACCCTCACCCCAATTGTGACAACCACAATGTCTTCAGACATTGCCATATGTTCCCTGGGGGGCAGAATCCCCTCTCACTCCCTTGAGAACCAATACTCTACTGTAATGTTACCATTTTTCTCTTGTAGTTAATAAGTATATCATAGGAGATACTTTGAGATTGTGTGTATGTCCTGTTGCCCTGCAGACCTCCACCCAGTTGTTTTTAGTATCTATTGATGTTTCTTGCCTGAATCAGTTATCATTTGATGGTTGCCAAATAGTGATTTTTTTAGCTCCATCATACCTTCTACATTTATAAGTTGACTTTTTACTGTAAGAACTTTCCCTTTTTTTTTTGTATTGGTGTGGATTCATGGATTCTTATTTTATTAAATGGACAGTAATGTTACTATCATTATTTTGATGCGCAAATTGTTCCTGATTTGGCCACTGGGAGCCCATCAAGCTGCCTTCTTTGTCCTTTTGACATACCTTCATCATTTTAAAAGTACTTTCTTCCTTTTGGGCACAATTATTTGTTCCAAGCTCATCTTATACTTTCCCTACCCTAGCCTGAAACCAGCCTTTTCTCTGTGGATCCTTAGTTGTTTTTAGTGGATAATGTTATTTATAAACTAAGATCTGGATGCTAGTAATCTTTATTACTAGAATGTCATTGCTTCTAGGTCCTCTCAGTGGATAAAGCTAGAAAAATACATGTATACACTTAACATACACACATACACGTATATACACACATTTATTCTTATACCTATCTATTTATATGCATATTAAAAATACTGAGTTCATACTGATACTCAATTTCAATCAAGTATCGTCGGGTTTATTCTGTTCTTCCTCCTATCCTTATTTGTAATTCCCTTCTGCCACAGTCAGAAACCTGACTTCCATATGGAAGCATTTTGAATCCTTAGAATATAAGCCATCAAAGGTCTCAGGAGCTAGTTGTGACACTTCAAATTAAATAAACTGACTTCTTTTTTAATATCATTTTCAGGGTCATAATCGTATCATTGCCTACAGTAGACCAGTTTATTTCTGTCTGTGTTGTGGTCTTATTTGGCTCTTGGATTATGGTAGCAGAAACCTTACTACAACCAAGTTCAAATTATACGGAATAACTTTCACCAATCCGCTGGTGCTTATATCAGCCAGGGATTTAGTTATAGGTGAGTCATCTTTAAAGTATCTTAGATCTTAATGTTAATTTATTTGTATACAAACCATTCACTGATAAATAGATCAATTATATAGATAAAAATAGTTTTACTGGGTTTATTTTTCTGTTTATTGCCATCCTCTCAGTGAGGAACAAAACTATAGGGCTGTTAGGAATGAAAAAAGCTAATGATGAACAAATATTATAGTAATTCTTCTGTTGTTGAAGCAGATGGAATGAAAGATTTCCTTTGGATCTCAGGTTCCTATTATGTGAAAACAGTTGAATTAATTTTAAAAGCTGTTGTTTATAGTTGGAAAGATTATTTAATATTCAGGCAGTTATCTCGAGAGAAATAATTTAAAATGGTATATTTTAAGAAATTTGGTTTGTAGTTTTAAGCAACTTTAAGAAACTAGCTTAGTAATTTATACTAATTTAGGATTTCTTTTTATCATTTATTTTATGATCTTAGATGAACAAAAGGATGGATGTGATATACTGTTGTTAACTTCCTTTTCTTTCCTTCTATAGTGTTTACACTCTGTTTCCCAATAGTATTTTTCATTGGTCTCCTGCCTCAGGTGAATACATTTGTAATGTACCTTTGTGAACAATTGGATATCCATATCTTTGGTGGTAATGGTGAGTACTTCTTTAGAAATAGTACAGTTTACAGTATTACTTCTACAGATCATTAAGTAATAAACTGAACATTAAATCGCTTTTCCAGTTTTTATTTTAGAATTGTAATTAGAAAGAAAAAGGCACTTATTTAATAATTAAAGACTGAACAGGAATTAATTTGTAGATAGGAAAAAATAGTCAAGGTTGCTACTTTAGGGAAAGATCCAGGAATAATGGAGTTGATTTGTAAGTGTTAAAATACTGTCATCTTAAAGTAAAAATTATAGTGAGTTTACATGGAACCTGAATAGACTTAACGAAATATTTATAAAAGATCAAATAGATTGAGCTCTGATACATGGCATTATATTTAGATTTTGAACTAGTGTATGCATTTGATATTCTATATATTTGGTTTCAGAGCTTTGTTTTATCTTTAGAATGGGAACACCAAAACCAGAATGCTTTTAGTAAAAGCATTTTACTAAATAAGATTTTTAGAAATATCTCTGTTTTTAGAGTAGGATATGTGGATATGAATTGGTATACTTAGAAATGTATTCCCCTGTTATATGTTCATTTTATTTTCAAAATAAGTAAGACTATACCAAAATTACCCTGGAATAATGTTTTGCAGAACTTGAAAAATAACACTTTGGGCAGCCACCATGGTTAAAATATACCCTTATTTAGTTTAACCATCAGACATCTTATTGAAAGATGAGTGTACAACTATAGAAAAAAATATGAAAGGGAAAGAAATTACTGAACTTTATAGTTTTTCTATTAATACTTCACATTTGCAGTCCACATATTCCAAGTATATGCATTGAAATTATCTCTACTGATAAAATGTTCATATTATGGTTTAAATTTTAAATAGAAGCTAAGCTTTTTCTATGTCACTATGTATCTAGAGCATTTTTATTGTTTTGAAAACTTGAAGGAGTGTGAATAAAGACTGGGCTGGGCTTCAGCATAGCTTAATGGGTAGAAAACAATTTCAGTATTTAGGGGACTGTTATAGGTGCTATATTAATCTAAATGCTATGCAGAAGGTTTAGTGTAGGTAATTTATAATAGTGGGCTTTGTTATAATTTACAAACTTGTGCAAGGTGTTAGGTTTTTAATATCTCCTAAAGAAAAATTTTTCTTGTAGAGTTCTTTTATGGTCACCATATAAAATTACTATTAAAGTCTGTTATCTTAGCCATCCTCTATTTCTTATTATTAATAATTCCATTAGATTTGTTTTTTGTTGTTATTGTTAGCAGTTAGATCAATACTCTTTTGAGAATTGATTAACACATGGGAATATACATTTATTTCTGTGGGTAACACAAGTTCTGTTTACATAGACAGTCTACATAATACATTTCTAGCTTCTTTTCAGGCTCTGCAAGCTTCATTTTCCCATACTTTTATAAATAATAAGATACATTCTTGAAGCATAATATAGGTACAGTTTTTTTCTGCTGTAGATAAATGTTTATTACTTCCAAGGGGAATATATTTTACCTTGTATCAGAAATTGTTGATAGTAAACCTTTGTCGTTTCAATTTTCTTTTTATATAAATTTATTTATTTTATTTTTGGCTGCGCTGGGTCTTCGTTGCTGTGCGCGGGCTTTCTCTAGTTGCGGTGAGCGGGGGCTACTTTTTGTTGTGGTGCGCGGGCTTCTCATTGCGGTGGCTTCTCTTGTTGCGGAGCATGGGCTCTAGGCACATGGGCTTCAGTAGTTGTGGTACATGGGCTCAGTAGTTGTGGCTCGCGGGCTCTAGAGTGCAGGCTCAGTAGTTGTGGCACACGGGCTTAGTTGCTCCGCGGCATGTGGGATCTTCCCGAACCAAGGTTCAAACCCATGTCTGCTGCATTGGCAGGCGGATTCTTAACCACTGTGCCACCAGGAAAGTCCTCAAAATTTTTTGAAAGGACAGGATGAAGAAACTGAATTTTTATAAATCAAACAAGTAGATATTTAATTATAGTTAATAGCATATCATTTTAAATACTTTTCAGTGACCTTTTAAAGTATGTTTTCTCCATAAATGTTTATAAATGTTGATTTCATTTTCCCTTTCCTGTCTAGCCACTACAAGCCTGCTTGCAGCACTTTACAGTTTCATCTGCAGCATTGTGGCAGTAGCCTTACTGTATGGATTGTGTTACGGCGCCTTAAAGGTGAGCAATACATGTAGTATGTTGTGTCTTTAAGGCTACCTTTCTATATGAAGATTGTTTTAAATTAACTAATGATTTTTTTCCTGGTATCTCTTCCGCATTAATTTTCATGGTCTTCCTATGTTGAGCGTTATTCTTATTCTCATTTAGTTTGAATTTGAAAGCAATTTCACAGTTAATCATTACTAAAGGAAAATCCTTTTCCATGCAGTAATCATAGGTTAATATTAGAAACAGATTAGTAAAAACTAGGCTGGTCTGGGATAGAGGTGGGCATAGTAATAACAGAATATGAAATTAATTTTAGGTTTCTACTTAAGAATATGTGTAACTGCTCTTCACATCAAGATTTTTTAAAACTTAGGAGAAGTTGTTCAAGGACTGCAATTTAAAATACAGTCTAGTAAAAACGCACTGAAATTTAATGTCATTATTGGTTTAGAAGAATCTGGATGAGGCTTATTAGTTCCATTTTAAAACAATTGTCACCAAATTATAACTGTAAAAATTTTAGATTTCTCATAAACAACTCTCAGCTCCTGGTATTTTATTTTTTTATGATTAATACAAGATAATCAGAGAACGATAGGGTTGAAAGGGCTATGAAAAGTGACTCATAGCATCCTTCCTTGCTTCATTTATTCAGTAGCATTTACTGTGCTTACTGTGTTCCTGGTTCTGCTTTTAATTTGCCTATATGTTAACTGTGATTAACAAGTCAGTCAATGCTCTTAATAGAGGGTGATGAAGGCTATGAAAACAGAGTGTTACACTTATACGAATTAAGATATTACCCTATTCAGCCTAAAGGGATTAAAGATGATTTTCCTAGGGAGTGGTTTTTTAACCAAAATTTGAAGAACAATAGGAAATAGCTAGTTGAAACAAGGGATGAAGAGCCATGGAGTTGTAAAGAAAGTGTGTTATGTACAGGAAACAGCAAATAATTTGGAATTGCTGGAAATTTGGGTACATGAGGAAAGATGGCCTACAGTAAGGCTGGAAAGGTAAGCAACGGCTGGATTATGAAATATCTTTTATCCTGAACGTATTGGGTGGAGATGGAAGACCACCAAATATTCCAGGTAAGGCAAGGAAATGATCAGTGTTGCATTTTAGAAAGAATACTTGGTCCCCAGTGTGAAGGAGACTGAAATATAAGCAGGAAGCATCAGAAGTATCTTGTGCTGCCATCTTAATTATAAGGGACTTAATGAAAATTGGATTCAGTGAATATATTTGAGAACTCTGTGGATGAAAAGAGCCAGAGTAGGATCCAGGATGACTTCTGGGTAGGGGCTGGCTTGAACAACTGGTTAGATAGTGATATTAATGCACATGATTGGAAATCTTTGAGTTTACTGGGGAAGGTGATTGTTTACATTTAGACACTTTTATTTGTTGGCATTAATGGGGTATCCAGAGATACATAGTGGGTAATTTGCAGTAATGATGAAAAGGTTTAGCATTCATCAACAAATTAAAGTATAAGAAAAAGACTGCTAGCCTGGGTTGGCAGGATGCAGATAGAACCCTGGGAAATGCCAATATTTAAGCAGTAGATGGAACAGAATCCAACAAAGGAAACTTCAGAAGCAATACAGTGTGAAAAAAAATTTATTGAATTTGGCAGTTAATAAGATATTGGTGACTTTAACAAAACAGCTTTTTTGGTGTTTTGGCTGAGGAAGCTAGATTAATATAAGTTTAGGTCTGAATAGGTATTAAGGAAACGTATTCTACTCTCTCTAGAATATAGTCGGGAAACCTGTGCACATGATGGAGGATTGTTTTCTGGGTTTTGTTTTTTAAAAAAGATCTGAGCCTTGATTGCATTTAAAAGGGGAGATGGAAAATTGATCAGAGAGGGAGATACTTGATGACATTAAGCCCAGGAAGGAACTGGAGGTAATGAGATCCAAATCCAAGCTTCTCCCAGCTAGACTACCTATAAACCGTCCTGGTATAAAGGTTTTAGATCTATGTTTGGAGAACATGTTTGGGAAAGTGGGTCATTATTTGGAAGTTGCAGTCATAGAAGTTAACAATGCAGTAAGTTTTCTACTTTTCTAAAGGCCTATTTAACTATAATTATATAGCAGAAGAGCAGCAATTGTAAAACTGCCAACTAGAACCTTGTGTCCTAAGACAGGCAGGGAGATATGTTTTTTTTCCTTCTTTCTTGGCCATGGCATTTACATTAGACTATTTTAGTTTTAGGCATTCCCCATTGTAATAGAATAAATGTGCAGATGTACTTATATAAATGAGCAAAGACTATGTGCAGAGATTTCATCATAGCAGTGTTTGTAATAGCAAAACTGTAAATGACCTAGTATTTGTTGTTTGTGACTGTTTAAATCAAATATGGTATAGCCTTACGCTGGAATATTATACAGTCATGAAAAAGAATAAAAACAGATTTTTAAAATTATTTATTTATTTATTTATTTATTTGGCCACACCGGGTCTTAGTTGCGGCACATGGGATCTTCATTGCCGCATGTAGGATCTTCATTGTGGCATGCAGGATCTTTTAATTGCAGCATGTGAACTCCTAGTTCAGTTCGAGACTAGTCAGAGTCTTAGGCACTGGACCACCAGGGAAGTCCCAAAATAGATTTTTTATCTGCAAATGTGGAATGATTTCCAAGACATACAATTTGTTTCTTTTTTATCAAGCTGTATTGAAAGGTGATTGACAAAAATGTAAGATATTTAAAGTGTACAGTATGATGATTTGATATACGTATACATTGTGAAAGGATTCCTCCTGACAAGTTAGTTAACACATTTATCACCTCACATATTTACCTTTTTTTTTTTTTTTTTTTTTTTTGGTGAGCACATTTAAATTCTATTCTCTTAGCAAATTTCAGTTTTGCAATTCAGTGTTATATCAACTATAGTCACTGTGTTACATATTAGCTCCTCAACTTATTCATCTTTTAAAAAAAATTTTTAAGTTTGTTTTAGTTTTTATTGAGGTATAATTGACATACATTATATTAATTTCAGGTAATGATTCAATATTTGTATATATTGCAAAACGAGCACCACAATAAATCCAATTAACAGCTGTCACCATACATAGTTAACAAATATTTTTTCTTGTGGTGAGAACTTTTAAGATCTGTTCTCTTAGCAACTTTCAAATATGCATACATTATAATTAACTGTAGTCACTATGCTGTACGTTACATCCCCAGAACTTACTTATCTTAAAACTGGAAGTTTGGGACTTCCCTGGTGGTCCAGTGGGTAAGACTCCACGCTCCCAATGCAGGGAGCCCGGGTTCGATCCCTGGTCAGTGAACTAGATCCCACATGCCGCAACTAAGAGTTCACATGCCACAACTAAAAAAAGACCCCGCGTGTGGCAACTAAGACCTGATGCAGCCAAATAAATAAATAAATAAATATTAAACAAGATTGGAAGTTTGTGCCTTTTGACCCTCTTTACCCATTTGCCCATGCTGTACCTAAACTTTATCTTATAACTGAAAGTTTGTACCCTTTTACCAAGCTTTCCCTGTTTCCCCCACCTCCCAGTCCCTGACAACCACTTTTCTATTCTCTGTTTTTATGAGTTTGACTCCCCCCGCCCCCCACATGTAAGTGATAACATGCAGTATTTGTCATTCTCTGTCTGGCTTATTTTACTTAGCATAATGCCCTCCAGTTTCATCCATGTTGTTGCAGATGACAAAATTTCCTTTTTTTAAGGTTGAATAATATTCCTGAGTGTGTGTGTGTGTGTGTGTGTGTGTTTTAATATAAAGGAAGGCAATATGCCAAAAATAGATGTTTTCTTTGCGCCTTTTTTGAAAAAAGCACATCTGATGGCTTGTATATACATAGAACATTTATGGAAGAATACACAAGAAATTGACAATAGAAGTTACTTCTGGACAGTTAGGCTCATTAGGGAACATTATTGCATGCCTTTAGGAATGGTTTAAATTTTTTATCTATTCACTAATGTAGAGTTTTACATCTGTTATTTCTGATTTCTGCTTTTTTTGTGTTTACGTTTTGTTTTTCCTTGAACTTTAAAGCTTATTAAAAGTTAACATTTTTCCTCTAAGACAACTTTAGTACCTCCTGTTTTTTATGTATATACTTTCTAGATGCTTACATATTTTTAAGAGATTGCCAGAATTTGGGCCATTATGTAATGAAATGAAAACGTTCAGACCCAATACAGTGTGTAGAACAAATCCATCTTTTAATCATTGTATTACATATTATTCTAAATTATTAATCTAAATAAAATAAGTCGGGCTTCCCTGGTGGCACAGTGGTTGAGAATCCGCCTGCCGATGCAGGGAACACGGGTTCGTGTCCCGGTCCGGGAAGATCCCACATGCCGCGGAGCGGCTGGGCCCATGAGCCATGGCCGCTGAGCCTGCGCGTCCGGAGCCTGTGCTCCACAACGGGAGAGGCCACAGCAGTGAGAGGTCCGCGTACCACAAAAAAAAAAAAAAAAAAAAAGTCATTTTGAGACCAATTTAGGGATTTTTTTTTTTTTGTCTGAGAGCAATAAAAAGTAGTGTCAGGCATTTGTTAAATAAATGCAAGCATCTTTTGTTTTTTTTCCAGGTACTTGTTTTGAGGCAAAATTTATACAGTGAATTCCACGTATCTTAAGTACACAATTTGATAAGTTGTGACAAATGCATATACCTGTGTTAATATACACCCCTAGCAAGATACAAAATAGTTTCATCACCATCAGAAAGTTCCCTCTTGTTCCTTCCCAGTCGCTCTGCCCCAGCCGCTTTTATTTTATTATAGGTTTGTGGTTCTTGAACTTCATATAAATGGAATCATGCCACATTTACTCTTTTGTAACTGATGTGTTTTGTTCATATAATGTTTTTGAGATTCATCTACATTATGTATATCAGCAGTTTGTTCCTTTTTGTTGCAGAGAAGTATCCCATTTAGTTTTAAATCCTCCTTATTTCCATTGTATGAATATGTCACAGTATATCTACTGTCTTAGAGATGAACGTCTGGGTTGTTTCTAATTTAGGGCTATTATGAATAAGGCTGCTATGAACGTTTTTGTGCAAGTCTTTTTTTGTGGATATGTTTTCATGTTTCTTGGGTAGATAACTAAAACTGAATTGCCAGTTTTCCAAAGTGGTTGCACTGCACATCTTTTTTTCAGTTTTCATTTTTACCAGAGTTACACATAGTTATCTTTTAAAGAGTCAAATATTTCTACAAGACTTAGTGCCAGGGAGAGCAATCCCCTACTCCGTTATTTCTTCCTCAGAGTTACCACTTCCAATTCTTTGAGCTCATTTCTTTTGGTATTTCCTTCCATATCTCTAAGCAACTAACTTACACTTCTTGTATTTTGTCAAGGTTTAGGCATTATCCATGGACTGCACGTCATGGAATTGTAGGCTTAACTTTCTTTCACCTCTCCCCCCACATTTCTACTAGACGCAGCCTTCCTTGTCTCCCTCATACACCCGGTATGTTTACCTTACTATCACTGTGCAAATGCTATTCCTACATACATTTTGTTTTCGCCTTTACTTTGTTTTCTTATGTATTTATCTCTCTTTCATTCTCAAACTCTTCACATATCATTTAACTTTCTTCTCAGTAAATTCGAACATATCAGGAAGTTCAGTTCCTGGCTCCACCACTTAACTGGACAAATTACTTAAACCATCTGTACCTTAGTTTCCTCATCTATAAATTGGGGAGTAATAGTACATATCTCCAAGGATGATTGTAAGAATTTAGGAAGTACTTATCAAGCTCTGAGAATGGGGCTCAGTACATAGTATGATACACGTAATACGATGATGACGATAAGATTTTGATGTAGCCATTTAAAAAAAGGGTCTCAGGCTTCCCTGGTGGCGCAGTGGTTGCGCGTCCGCCTGCCGATGCAGGGGAACCGGGTTCGCGCCCCGGTATGGGAGGATCCCACATGCCGCGGAGCGGCTGGGCCCGTGAGCCATGGCCGCTGAGCCATGGCCGCTGAGCCTGCGCGTCTGGAGCCTGTGCTCCGCAACGGGAGAGGCCACAACAGAGGAAGGCCCGCATACCACAAAAAAAAAAAAAAAAACGTCTCTGTTGTGATGTGGAACAATTTCCAAGACTGTTACTAAATGGGAAAAAAAGCAGGTTGTATAATAAACTACCATTTGATTACCCACTCCGCCATTCTCCCCTCTTGAATCCCCAGAGAAAGACAAAGGCGCTTACCTCACAGGCCATACTTAAGTACTGTTAACTATTCCTTATAGCAGTGTTATCTACCCTGTACCAAGTACCGTGCTAGTAGACTCCAGAGATACTGCAGTGAGCAAAGAAGACATGGCATATCCACATCCACATGTTTGGTTGGCCTTAGAAGCTAGCTTTGTATTATTTATTTCTGGGAATATACAGTTTATTCATCAAGAAACACTGATGCCTATTCAGTGCTCTGGAGGACATAATGGCATTTTATATGAGCAGAGGCATCCAGAAAGTAGCATACCAAATGTCAACAGTTTGTTTTGCCTGAAGTGTTGTATCATGTGTTGTCTTTTCCTACTCCATTATTATATATAACAGAAGTTTGCTACACCAAGTTATTTTGTTTTTCAAAAAAGAGAACGTAGTTTACTGTAAACTTAATAACCACTTAAAATATGAAAGAAATTTACAGCAGCATGTGTCAAAAACAAATGTATTATTCCTAGTGTATAATAGAGCTTTAGTACCAAAAGAAATCTGATGATGATCTAGCAATTAGATTCTAGTTCATCAGAAAGTAATAAATCTAAGTTTATGTGGAATAAAATGCAATTAATAACATGTGAAAAGGTTTTGTTTAATTAAATTATATTTCTCCAAAATACTGACATAAAAGGATTATGTGATACGTTGTGAATTAGAAGCATATTGTTCTGTCAAACTTTTTTTCCCCAACAGGATTCTTGGGATGGGCAGCATATTCCAGTGCTTTTCTCCATTTTTTGTGGTTTATTAGTGGCAGTATCCTATCATCTCAGCCGACAAAGCAGTGATCCATCTGTACTTTTGTAAGTGAGATTACTTGTTATTGAATTAAAGAAATTTAAATAAGTTGGCATTTCTTTCAAATTTAACTTCCAAAATATGTTTTTCCAATGCCTTGTCAAAGTGCTATTGACTTATCTATATTTGATTTCAAAATATATTAACTTTGGGTCATTCTGGTTACCATTGGCTAAAAGTATTTGTTAGCTTTTTCTCTCCTAAGATTTAAAACTATATTTTCATAAAAATATTCTTATTGTATGCTTATTTATGGCATCTTAAACTTTTTAGAATTTGTCATTTGCTTAATGAGTAAATATACTTGGATCACTTCATTTTCTATCATAAACTTTATTTGCCATTTGAAGTACTGCTTTTTAGGTTATAAATATATTTTTAAATAATTTTCTCTCTTTTTTTAACATAAAGCTCTTTGGTGCAATCCAAGATTTTTCCAAAAACAGAAGAGAAAAATCCAGAAGACCCATTGTCTGAAGTAAAAGATCCACTGCCTGAAAAACTTAGAAATTCTGTTGTAAGTTTTAGCTTTTTAAAATCACCTAAAAGACTTAAATTTTATATAGTTCATCATGTTATGTAATGAACACTTTTTGAGATAACATAATTTTAGTAATTGGGGAAAAATACATATATAGTTGTACATGGTTGGTGGTTTTTATTTCAAATTTTAACATGTAAGAAATGCTCATTCCTCAAAGTTTGTTTCAATGTAGAACAGTATGCTAAATATTTATTTTTAGATAAGGCGAGATTAAGTGATTTCATTGTTTATAGAATTCTTAATCCTATTGAATTTAAACTACGATTTGAAAGGTGAATATTAACATAAATTGGCTTTATTTTGTTGTTATTTTTGTTGATAAAAACTACGTCCTTATAAGTCATCTGATGGTGTTTTAGTGTGTTTTATTTTTCAAGGGTAAGTGTGTGTGTGTGTGTGTGTGTGTGTGTGTGTGTGTGTGCACGCGCACGCACGTTTATTTTCCAGGTTGAAGGAGAGAACAATAACCTGTACTAATTTCATATACTCAAGCAGATGTAGTAATTTAAAAAATTTTAATGTCACCTGCATTCTTTCAGTTATTATTTAAAAAATGAATTCTACAGATTCATATCTGCCTTATGGAACAAAACATAAAACATTTTTTTTCTAAGTTATTTTACGTATTTCCATTTATGAAAGACTGAATTTATATAGGTCTTGAATTAGACTAATATTTACCTTCACTGAACTTGAGCTGTTCACATATTCTTTAGAAAACTTTAGAAAAATACAAAACTGCCTCAAGATATAATTTAAACAATTTTTTCTGACTTTAGTTTTCATGTTAGCAAAGGACATTTCATGTTAAGTATAGTAGGATATTTCTGAATGTATTAGCTTAAAAGCATAAATCTGTGGGTCAGTTGATGACCAAAGATATCAAGAGGTTTCTGGTTTTCACTGCAACCACTAAAAGAACCAAAATTCAGTAAGTAGGGACTTCTCTGGTGGCGCAGTGGTTAAGCATCCACCTGCCAACTCAGGAGACACGGGTTTGAGCCCTGATCCGGGAAGATTCCACATGCCGCGGAGCAACTAAGCCCGTGTGCCACAACTACTGAGCGTGCGCTCTAGAGCCCGTGAGCCACAGCTCTGAAGCCCGCGTGCCTAGAGGCCGTCCTCTGCAACAAGAGAAGCCACCGCAGTGAGAAGCCCACGCACTCGCAACAAAGAGTAGTCCCCGCTCCCCCCAACTAGAGAAAGCCTGTGTGCAGCAATGAAGAGCCAACGCAGCCAAAAATAAATAAATAAATAAATAAATTTTTTTAAAAAACAAGATTCAATAAGTAAAACAGGACATATGCATGCAGTTTCAACATTTCAGAAGGCCAATGAAAATATAACTTTGTTATCCAAAAGGATATACCCTGTAAAAGAACTTAAATATCTCATTTCTTTCTCCCGTAGGTAAAGCTTACAGACCAATAGAGGGAAAATCTTCATTCTAAAAGACTTTGTTATGATATGTTTACTGTGTGTGGAACTAGTTAAGCTTAGTTTAATTTCCTTGGTATTGCAGTATCAAACCAAAATATGAGGAAACTGAGGAAGAAAATAAGACTTATTGTAGTTAATTATTATGTGTAAGAAATACCTAGAAGTGCTACAGAATAGGATCAATGAAAATTTATTTCTTAAGCTTGGCCACTTGGGAGGAAAGATTTTGTTTAAATTTTTGTGTAATGTTTGATAATTCTGTTTTGTTCCACAGAGCGAGCGTTTACAGTCTGACCTAGTAGTGTGCATTGTAATTGGTGTGCTGTTTTTTGCTATTCATGTAAGCACAGTGTTCACAGTATTGCAGGTAAGGAATCATTTTGTTCTTTTCACTCGGGGAAAATAACTTTGTTTGGATTCACTTCTGATTTGATTGTAGTGTTGGTCCATAATGCCAAAATATACGACTTTTTGTTTGGTTTTAACAACAAATACTTACTTTCTCATGGTTTCTCATGGGTCGTGACTCTGGGAGCGGCTTAGCCAGATGATCCCAGCTCAGCATGTGTTACGATGCTGCAGTCATATGTGGCTGCAATCAGCTGAGGCTGTTAGCAGGCTTCACCTCCTTGCTGGCTGTTGGCCAGAGAGCTTAGTTCTTCTCCGTGTGGTCCTCACCATGGGCTGCCTGAATATCCTCACAAAATGGCAGCCTGTTTCCCCCAGAGCCAGTGATCCTAGAGAGAGAAGGCCCAAGACTGAAGGCCCAGTCTTTTATAACTGATGTTGGATGTGGCATACATACCACCACTTCTTCCGTATCCATTGGTCATACAGGGCAGCCCTGCTGCAATGTGGGAGCGGAATACAAGCAGGCATAAACTCCAGGAACCGTGCTGGACTAACACGGTATGCCCTCTGGCCTCCATGATTCACATCCTTCTAAACCCCCCAAAGTCTCATTCCACTGCAACTGGAAGTCCAGAACTTCGTCCTCTAAATCAGGCCCGGGTGTGGGTGATGCTTGGTCCTGCAGTACAGTGCTGCGCATCTGCAGGCCACGTGGTTACCCTCCTCAGGGCTCTTCTTTCTCTTGTGCAGACCTGTATTTCTCCATGGTGTCAATTTGATTATGATGCACCTCCACATAGTTTTCTTCATGTTTTTGTGTCTGGGGTACATTGCATCTGTGGTCTAGTTTTCATCAAATTTAGAAAATTTTGGTCATTATTTCTGTAAATGTTTTCTCCCCTTTCCTTTTGCTGTCCCTCCACCCACCCCCACTCATGGACTCCAGTTACATGTATATTTGGCCTCTTGAATTTGTCCCACAGTTCACTGAGGCTTTGTTCATTTTAAATTCTTCCCCCTCCACCACATGTTTAATTTTGAATACTTTCTATTGCTATTGCTTTGTTGTTAAGTTCACTAATCTTTCCTTCTGTAATATGTAATCTGTAGTTAATCCCATCCAGTGTATTTTTTGTCTCAGAACTAACAAGTTTCATCTTTAGAAGTTGGATTTAGGTCTTTTTTGTAATATCTCTCATGCCTCTATTCACTTTTTTGAACAAATGGAATTCACTTCTAACTCTCTTAATGTTCTTGTCTCATAATTCTAATTTCTGAGTCACTTATGGGTTGGTTTTGATTAATTGATTTTTTTTCCCCATGAGTCATAGCTTCCTGATTCTTTGCATGCATGGTTATTTTTGATTGGATGTCAGGCATTACAAGGTTTGCCTTTTGTGTATTGGATATTTTTGTATTTCTAGAAATATTCTTGAACTTTGTTTTTTGGCACTGTTAAGTTACTTGTTAACAGTTTGATCCCCTCAGATCTAACTTTTAAGATTGCTTAATTGAGACTAGGGCTGTTTAGTTTAGGGCTAATATTCCCCCCTACTGAGGCAACACGCTTTGGAATACTCTGACCAGTGCCCTGTGAATGTTGAGTTTTTCCAACCTGGCTTGTGAGAACAGGCACTATTCTTAGCCCTGTGTGAGTGCTGGATACTCTTCTTTCTAATCCCTTGGCGAGTTTCCTTCCTTTTCCATACGTGGTTCCCTCCCACACACATGTGCTGATTCCCCTGAATACTCGAGGGAGACTCTGCAGATCTTCGAAGTTCTCTCTCCATGCAGTTTTCTCTTTGGAACACTGTCTGCTCTGGTGAGCTCTAGCTGCTTTGCTGTGTCCAGGCTTTTAGTTCTATCTCCTCAACTTAGGAGGTACCAGGCTTCATGTGGGTTCCCCTTCCTTCACTGCAACTTGGAAAGTATCTAAGGGCAGTAAGCTGGGGCAGTCCTGACACTTACCTCATCTGTTTTCTTTCTCTCAGTGTTTACTGATTATTTCCTTATGTCTAGTATATTGCAAACCGTTGGTTCATATATTTTATTCTATTTTGGTTCATGTGGAATAGAGTAAATCTCTATTATTCCATTTGGCCAGAAACAAAGGTTATATTATTTAATTTTAACATTTTTGCCTGTTTTCTTCTCTTCCAATATGAACCATTAACTCCTGAGTACCTCACAAGCTGAGTGAGGTCCAGTGGGTCTTCAGGGGTCCGATGGAAACCTCTTTAGTTTCTAAACACATGACTTTTAATTTGAATATTTGAAGTGATGGTACTTGGTTTTTGTGAATTTAGTCATACATAGGAACTCTCTTCCAAACCATGTGAAGCCACAAAAAAAGAACTTTTTTCTCATTCTATTTTGCTCTTCACTCAAACTTACAGTTTTATTTAGCTCATGTCCTTTATCTCTACTAGCTAAAACAATTGAATACATTGCTCTGCAAGTCACATAGAACATTCTTAGGGAAGCAAGCAATATACCTCAGGCCACACTCTAATTACATTGACAGTGTGAGACACCAAGGAAAGTAGTTAACACATTTTAAAATATCTGTAATACATGAACAGTCACTAACTTTTATGGCTGATTTAATCAGAAAATTACATAATATAGAAATGTTAACTGCAGACAAATTGTTTAGTTCTTAGATTCTATAGTTGACTAAAATTGAACTGACAAATTAGAAGTTCTCCTTTGGGTCTCAAAATCACTTTTAATGTCCTCAACTTTATCCTTTTAGCCTGCGCTCAAGTATGTGTTGTATGCGCTTGTCGGCTTCGTGGGTTTTGTAACCCATTATGTGCTGCCTCAAGTTAGGAAGCAGCTACCGTGGCACTGCTTCTCTCACCCTCTGCTCAAGACTGTGGAGTATAATCAGTATGAAGTTCGAAGTAAGTATTTCATTAACACTTTTCCTTTCAATACTATGGATTTTTTTCTTTTACTTTGTTGACAGATGACTGTTAAGTAAGTAACATCAAGTAACACTTTGACTTGTGTTTCTTAGGTTTGACACTAATGAATCAGACCTTTTGCTTTCATTTCAGTTGAAGTATAAATGTCAGTGCTAAAATGCCAACTTAACCACAGAATAAACCTTGCTCTTTCCTTCTCTAAGTTGTTCTTCACAGACCTCTCATTGATTAATCCTTCAGTGTATGTCTATGACTTCTCTTTCCAGTCCCTACCTTTACCCTCAATCTTCCTTGCCATATGCAGGCAATTCAATCCTCTTTAAGACTTCTATTTGATATATTTTTAACTCAGAGCATAAAGGGAATAGAAAGGTCTTCATTCCTGTTTCCACCAGTGACACTATGTCCTACCAGAGAGGGTTATAAAGAGTTGATCAAGAGAAAAGAGGTGAAAAACATTTGTAATTGCTATTATTCATTCAGATTTGGGATAAAGTATAAAATGACTAAAATGAGGTAGAAGGCCAGTCCATTTGGCAAACTTGTTACTTGTCACTTTAAACCCTGACTTTTCTGTTATTAGTAATCAGTCTGGTTCGTTGGTTTCATGACCTATAATATACTTCCTCATTTTAGGGATATAATAAAAGTTAGTACCTGTGTCATCATTATTATATACCAGTGATTAAACAAGCCAATGTTTTTTCCTCAGACTTTCTCTTTAGCTAATGAGTTACTATAGAGAGTAAATTTCTCAACTGTTTGGAGATAAATTAACTTCTTTAGAGAACTCTGAAGCTTTTGAAAGATTTCTATACCAAACTTGACTTTGCAGTATCAAAGCGTATTTCCTGGGCCTTTTAGCAGAATTGCATAAGTCCTCATGGTACTGTAATCTTGATCACTGTTTTGATCCTGGAGAGATAATTAAATATTAATGTGTAGATTGTAGTAAAATGACATAAAACTATAAAAATCTGTACTGGACTATTCTTACCATAGGGAAAATAACTCAGAATTATATATTTTTGACAGTTAATGATTAATTGCTTTCATATATAAATGTTAGCAGGTGTATCTGGTTTGTTTTGAAGAACAGTTTTCATTAAAGTAAATCATTGATCATGTTGTTTGTTTTTTATCTTAACAAAACATTTAGTCTAAATTTTTATGAATTTTGAATCAACATAACATTTTTCACTTAATGAGAATATTAAGCATTAGCAAAGTGGACTGTAGTAGCTATAAAGAAAAATCTGATTCATTAGAGAACTTCCTAGAGGTGGTTGACATTATTTTCAGATAGCTGGAGGACCTTATTTTAAATCTTTCAGCTTATCCTAGACACTTTCCCCAATGACATTAAATATTAAAGTATTGGGAAAATATTACTGGCAATAAAAATGACACTTATGAAGTGTGTGAATCCAAAACATATACTTTCGTATCTGTTCTGAGATGTATGTCTTGTAAGATGTATGTGTATGTAAGGATTTTAAAAACAGATAATTTAATAGATCATTTATTTCTTTTTGGGGAAAGGGGCAGTCTAATAATCTTCACTAACCTTTTCTTCAAAAGTTATAGGCATAAATAAGAAAAAGTTATGGTTAAAAACTGAGGTTTCAAGAATAAAAGTTTAAAATGAAACTCAGTTCACCTAAATTTAACATTTAAGTTGCAAAGTTGGATGTGTCTCAGAATTCATAAAATTGACTACTGATTGACATACTGGATTACTTACATTATTTATAGTACAGCTGAATTTGAGTGGTAAGATTTTCCTTTCTTATCACATTACCAGACTATTTTATGCATTAGATGACATGGTTTTCTTGACACTATTGCCTTGTTAGACGCAGCTACTGTGATGTGGTTTGAGAAACTTCATGTGTGGCTTCTTTTTGTGGAGAAGAATATCATCTATCCATTGATTGTTCTCAATGAACTTAGTAGCAGTGCAGAGACAATTGCTAGTCCAAAAAAACTGGATACAGAGTAAGTACAGTACTCATCTAAGTTTGACTGTTGGGGTCTGTCATAGCATTGTCTTACTTAAGTTACTGATCTAGTAACAAGTAATGATTGAGTGTCTCTTTGGTGCAAAGTACTGTGTGAAAAATTCGAGTGAAATTTTGTCTTTGACTTCCCTTTTCTGAACATTGGTTTCTGCTCCTGGCATATTACTACTCCAGACATCTCATTGTGAACTAACATTTTATGAGATGACATTTATTGAATAAGGTTAATTTTAATATTAGATGGTAAGTTTTGGAGATGATTATTTTTGTGTACTGTGTGAATCAGACCATTTAGGTGTTCACTTGCCTATGCAATCATCCTGTAGGCCTACCCACTACACTAGGTGCATGTTGTTGGGTAAGCATTAATATGTTTTTTATGTGCTAAATGCTGTTAATGTTTAAGCAATAGAAGTACTGAGAAACTGGAGAACCAAATGTCAGAATTGCAATAGTGTTACTTATTTTTTGAACATGATTATTTATATAAAGGATAAGAATTATGATACATTTGCTTAAAAAGGAATATTTAGAAGTTTAAATTTGATATATATGTTCTAAGTTTAGCAAATGAAATGGTGATTTTTCTGAAGTTCGTAGATTAATGTTTTCAGTCATCAGTTGATGAATGTGCTTTCTTTATATTGTAGATTAGGTGCTTTAATGATCACCATTGCTGGTTTGAAGTTGCTACGGTCCTCTTTCAGCAGCCCTACATATCAGTATGTCACAGTCATCTTTACTGTGCTCTTTTTCAAAATTGACTATGAAGCTTTTTCAGAGACCATGCTATTGGATCTCTTTTTCATGTCCATACTCTTCAACAAGGTAATTTGTCACTGAAGGAAACATCCTTATCTGTAAAAAGTGTCTCCCTAAGTAATATGCCATTTAGTGAGGATTATGCTTGCATTTCATTCGCTTCATTATCTTTTAAGTAGTATCTTTCTTCAGTCAACCAGTTATTTAGGATTAGAATCCCTAAACAATGCCAGTCACTGTCATCCATAGAAGATATATTTCTTGCTGTGGCTAGGAAGTTAAGATTAAATTATATAGAAAAATTAGAGGAACTCTAATAAGTATATAAATATATGGGTTCTTCCAAAAGGGGGTGTGGTTTTGAATAATTTTAGAAACAAACATGGTAATAATTGAACTGAACTGTAGGCTGCTTCATAGATGGAGGGAGGAAATAACCTGATACTGAATGAAGATGGTGGAGACTGAGGGCAGTGAGGCCATGGGGGAGCAGTGAGACGCTAGTTTATTTGCAGAATGTACTGAAGTTTACAGAATGCTCCTAAAATTTGTAATCACCCATGGGATAGTTGCCTGTAGTCTTTTTACAAACGAGATGGTAAAGCCTGCATCTTCTGCCTCCAAGAATCTTCTTGCTGAGCCACACTGCCTTTCTAAGTGAAATAGGTTGTGTAGTCAGATTATTTGAAGTTAAATAGTTTAGATTTCATGTTAACACTGACCACATACAAAGGACTTTGACATATATTATCCCATTTGATAGGTGACAGAGAGCTGAAGCATATGAGCAGCTACAAAACACAATGAAATCCCAATTTTAGGAAAGTTAGCCTGGTCAGCCACATTTGGGATGAATTGGGGAAGAGAGAACCTAAAGGTATGGAGAACAGCTTAAGAGATTGTGACAGTAATTTAGATGTGATAGAGGTCTGGCCTAGGATGGGGACAGTAAAAATGAAAACCGTTAATCTGAACAAGCTTTTAGAAATAGTTTCTAAATATTGTACTAAATGTTATGCTAAGTAGCTTCTAAAATATCACAATATTATATTTATTCAATCACTAATTTGTATGCATTTTTATCCTTTATTTCCTCTGCTAGTGAGCATGATTAATCAAAGGAGGAAGCCAGAAAGTTAATCAGAGAATTGTCTGTATAAAAAAAGCATGTGATTTTTCACAAGTTTAATAGTTAGATGGGAAATTGTATTGAATCTTACACCGGTTGGAAAAAAGTGAAAGTTGCAGTAAAATATAAACTAAATAGTCCTTGAAATAGTCACTACACTTAACTCGCATTATTTTGGATTTTCTTAATACTTTCATTTGTTAAGCAAATTGTTTTTGAGAGTGTACCATGTTCCAGAACTATTCTAGATGCTTAGGCTACATTAGTTAGCAAAACAGAGAAAGCTCTGCCCGCAAGGAGTTTGCATTTTATATGGTTACTTCATAGAACTTAGCAGTGATAATAAGCAAGTAATATTCAAGGGATCTCTTTAGATATATTTATTTTAAGATATCGTTGTAAGGTGTACCACCAACTTAATAATATTTCAAGAAAAAATTGCTCTGAATGTATACAAAAATATTTTCACCCACTAACCACTTAAACATGTAATTACATATCATTTTTCTTTAATATTAGTCAAAATTTGAGTACAGTCTGTTTCCCATTTAGAAACAGAAGAGTGTTCTGAGTCACTGTTTTTAAGCAGTTGCAGTGACATCTGGTAGTATATATACATGACGCTTTTACTTCCTGTCATCCTGATCCCATTAGTACCGAGGGTTGCCAACGTAATTTTGAGTCATGGCAAAGAATGCAGGGATTCATCTGCATTTTCTGATGGGTTGAAGTTGTGATTTCTTTTTTAAATTGGAAATTAAGTAAGTTCATTTGTAAATCGGCTAAATAATTTAAATGTGAGGTGTTTGGTGCCTGAATCATGGCACTGATTTAGTCTGAACCTCTTGCTTTTAAGATTCTGTGATCTGTTCTGAGAATGGGGCCTTGCATTGCCTAGCATGCAGAGGCAATCTTGGGCACAATAGTTCTGTTTCAGTGTTGAAGAAATGTTCAACAACAAAACAGATCCTAATTGAAATAAGATTAAAATGTATATTATGTTTCCATTGGCAATAACAATTCTGATTATGAACAGATGCCTAATACACACTAGTAAATTCTTAGGAAACAGACAGGGACAACTGAATTACAACTTTATCCCCTGCCTGGCTGCTTTCAAATTCCTTTTGATATTGCATTTAAAACTTACTCATTTTCCAAAGCACTAAAATTTGAGGGAAATGTCAGAATAAAAAATATATATTTATTGCTTAAGCTTTACAGACATCTAGATTTCTTTTTTTTCTTTTTGGTTTTGCTTGTTAGTAGTAATAGAACCAATAGAGAGCATAGAATTTTTTAAACTGATAAAACACAAATCCGTAAGTCAGTTAACTGTCTTTACTTAAACACACATGCAGTGTTTTGGCAGTGATATTTCTTTTCCTTTGGTGCAAATGGCAAATAATTTCCATGCTATTTCCCTATTAGGAAGAAAATCATTTTAGAAGTTTTTCATTTCCTAATTTAAAAATCTGATGATAAGCTTTTTACTGATTGTTTTTGTTTTCCTCCTACAGCTTTGGGAACTCCTTTATAAATTGCAGTTTGTATACACTTATATTGCTCCATGGCAAATTACATGGGGTTCTGCTTTCCATGCTTTCGCTCAGCCCTTTGCAGTGCCCCGTATCCTTCTAATAAAAGTTTATAAGAAAGGGCAGTCATATCCTTGATGAGAATGTTGGTTTGTAGGCATAACCTTTCACAGGCATAGAATATAGGTTACTATATGATAAATTATCAAAAATTCACAGTCTTTTGAGCCCACACCTATACCAATTTTGATTGTTTAATTTGTATTAACTTCTGTAGCCTGCAGATCATCTGAACATGAGAAAAGTATTAAGGTTTTATAATTAAGTAATGCTGATTAAAAATTTCATGTTTATATATGTGAGTATTAAAGTCCAAGAATTTTCAATATGTACAAAATGTGTTTAGAAATATTTATAAATGAATGAGCATTTAAAACATTTTCCATGTTGATATGATTGTAATTAACTTACGTTCAAAATTTTCTATTCTCATCCTTTCTTAAAGGTACTTTCTAAGTAAACATAAAGGTTAGTGACCTTGTAGATGTTGATATGCAGACTTCTGTATCTTTAAATTTTAGTTTTTATCTTCTGGAAAATTAAAACCATCTCTACCCAAGAGTGATACATGGAATTTTACCAGACACATGTTAGCAAATATTTATTTGGCTCCCTTCAGAGCATCATGCCAGGCTGTACTTTCCTGGCTGTGTCTTTCTGCTTCTACCCCTTATACTGTCCAGTGACACCTTCTTGTGTATTCGTCTGATGAACCTCATTTTTCTAATTGCTGTAATTGCAATGTGTTTGTCAGGGGTGTGTGCGTGTGTGTGTGTGCGTGTGCGTGTGTGCGTGTGCGTGCCGCGCGCACAGGTGTGTGAACGCCCGTGCACAATCAGTTGAATGTTAAGGTCCTTAACCAGTTTTCCCATAGATTCAGCCATGTTGTTTGTTCAGGCTGCCGTGTCAGCCTTCTTTTCTACTCCACTGAACCCCTTTCTGGGAAGTGCAATATTCATCACTTCATATGTTCGACCTGTGAAATTCTGGGAGAGAGACTATAAGTGAGTAAAGAACAACACTTGAAAGCCAGTTTTTATCTTTTTTACTAGGAAAAACTATTGACAGCATTGTTATAAATTGTTCATGGTTAACAATTTTTTCTATTGAAATATTTAAAATTTTATAAATATTCTTAAAGTTTCAAAATTATATAAAATTGGAAGAGTCAGAGAATACTCATTTCTCTACCTTTTTTTCGATTTATAAGATTTTTAAAACATATTCCTAGTTAAATATATTCATTTTTCTGTCTTTTTCTTTTAATGTTATTTCTTAGAATTGTTCCACATTAATAATACTTTGAAACTTTATGCTATACACTGTTACATCATTATAACAGTCATAATTAGTTATCTCATAGTTTTCTAAGAAGTAGCTATTTTTAGAGCTAAACTTTTTATAGGTTATTTGTAGTTTTTCATGAGGATAGGTTTTTAAATAACCATCTTTGTACATAAAGTATTTTCTTCATTTAAGCTTAATTCCTTAGGTTAGCTGTTTAATATGATGCCTAGTAACTATTCTTGTATGTAATCTCCAAATGTTTTTCTTCTTTTTTTTTTAATTTAAGAAAATATCTAAAGGGGAATTACTGAATCATGGAGCTTAAACATTTTAAAGGCTTATAAATGTATTAACATGTTGATTCAGAAAGAGCTTGTACTAATTTATAATTCTACTGGCCAGCTCCAGGACTGCCTTTCTCTCTACACTTCCACACATAGGTACATATAATAGGTGAAAATGGTAATCTTGACTTTTTAACAATGAACTGGCTTATGGATGTGAAACTTTTGCTCTGGTCTTTAACCTAAAATCACACATACTATTTCTCTTTTTGGTGAATTTCAGTGTTATTTATACCCTTTTTTTCTTCTGGACCAACTTAAATTTAGTCCAGAATAACATCTTTATCAGCAGTTCTTAAACTTTTTGATCTCAGAACCCCTTTACATACAATCTTAAAAATTATTGACATCTCCAAAGAGTTTTTGTTGATAGGGGTTTTATCTACTATATAGTTATTTACTATAATAAATATTGTACAATATTTATTGTATTATAAGTCAAAACTCAGAATTTTAAATGAATTAATATAAAAATAACAACAATAAACCCATTACATGTTAATATAAATAAAATTTTTCTAATGAAGAATAACTGTATTTACCATTCCACCAAAAAAATCAGAAGAATGTCATTGTTTTTATAGTTCTGTAAATCTCTTTCATGTCTGACTTAATAAAAGACAGCTGAATTCTCTTATCTGCTTCTGCATTCAGTCTCTTGTAGCATTGTGTTGTTCTGGTTGAAGTATATAAAGTAAATCTGGCCTCACACAGACATACAGTTTGAAAAGAAAGAAGTATTTTAATAGCCTTTTTAGACAATTGTGGATATTCTTGGATCCTTCGACAAATGGTAGTTTCTTATAGATTAGTGGCAATGTGGAATCTAAAGCCATATCAGTGAATTTTTGTAACTGTATTACATCAAAATTCACTGATATGTCTTATAGTTTGAATGGGTCTTTTACCCATGCGTACACTTATACTGGTACATCTTTATCGTTTGGAAAATACTGGCTCAGTGAGTAATGTAGATCTTCCAAATTTTGACCCATTTCACGGTACAATATTAAAAAATATATGTATTCATATCACCACCAATCTCAAAAAAGTGTTGAAGTATTGGGAAGCTGTCAAGCGCATGGTGGTAGATGCAAGTTTTCTGAAATTCTAATTTTTGCTTGAAAACTTGAATTTTTATTATTGGCAATAGGTATCTTTATCAGTTATTTTTCTTGAAATGTCAGACTTACTTTCTTCACTTGAGAAATGTCTGTCAAATACTCAAGTCTGAATAGTCATAGTTTATTCAAGTGAAAATGGTGTTCCATGGAAAAAAAGCAGCTACTGCTACTTACAATTCAAGCAGTTGCACAAATGCTTTCCCTCCAGACAATCGTCCCACTTCAGAATGCAGCAGAAGTGCTTTATGTGTGTTTCGCCACACACAATATTAAAAAGAGCTGTACTGAGGGGCTGCAATTTAACAAAATTATTATTTTTATTGCTTTGTTAAGGACATTTTTAAGGGAAACTTGAATTTTTATTTATTGTTTTTTCTTGTGCATGGGTAGCAGTGAAAAATAGTACAGTTTGGTGCCACTGCCTTGATTCATGTTAAAGCACCGGCAGTCTTACCCACCGTTGCTTTTGCACCATCAGTGCAGTTGTCAACAGTGAAAAAAAGCAAATAACAGTTTAGTACTATTATGAAAATAGTTTGATTTGGAAAACTCCATGAAAGATCTTGAGTCTCCTGCTCCAGGTTCTGTGGACCACCTTTTGGGAACCACTGTTCTAAAGAACACTGTACCTCTGGACATTAATAACCTTCCCCTTATAAGGAATGTTTCATGCACTGTGTATTTTTAGGAACTGTATACAGTATGCATTTTTTCATCCTGATCAAAAATTTTTTTACATTAAACTCAGTGTCTTTCTATACACTGTTCAGTGAAACATCAGTTAAGAAAAAACTTGCCTTTATGTATAATGGAGGTGGAAGAGTAAAAAATAAATCCTTACCCCTAAAATTGTTCTATCAAAGAGCTTTATTGATATGTTATTCATAGATTTTTCTCATTTTTATAAAGCGATAATATTTATTTCATCTTTATTATATAGTTTTCTCCCTTTTAATTGTTAGACTTTTTTAATATAAAAAAGCTTACTAAAGATGTTTCATTTTGCCTTTTTTAGCACGAAACGAGTGGATCATTCAAATACCAGATTGGCTTCCCAGCTTGATAGAAATCCAGGTAATAGCCCTATTTGTGAGTAAAGAAGCAAGTCTAAGGAATTCGTTATATACGTATTTCACTCCCGACTTATTGGGAATCCTCTATGGAATCCAAAGGTCATTTCTGAAAAGCTAAATATCCTTCGCTTTATTTTGTTTTACTTCAGCAAAGTATACGTGAATTAAAATATCTAAAATTTATATACCCATCTTTTATAAAATGCATTTTAAGAGTGCTGATAAGAATTAAAAATTCCATTGAAAGATTGTTCTTACATAGGTTAAAAAAGTAGAGCACACGATGCGGGGGGCGCGGGTTCGTGCCCCGGTCCGGGAGGATCCCACGTGCCGCGGAGCGGCTGGGCCCGTGAGCCATGGCCGCTGGGCCTGCGCGTCCGGAGCCTGTGCTCCGCAACGGGAGAGGCCGCGGCAGTGAGAGGCCCGCGTACCGGGGGGGGAAAAAAAAAAAAAAAAAAAAAAGTAGAGCACAGTGAAAGTAAAAGTGATGAGGTGTATTGAAGAGTATGCAGTCTGAACTTATTATTATGTTTGCTTCCCTGCTTCCCCAAGTGGATGTTAATTTCATTAAGTTTATTGTGTACAGAGATGTCATCTTGTTTGCTTCCCCAAGTGGTTAGATAAATGTTAATTTCATTAAGTTTATTGTGTACAGAGATGTCATCTAGAGGAGCCAAATAGCCACTCAAGATAAGGCTTCAGTGGGTGACATTTTGGTGGTGTTACCATTATCTAAAGTTTGGTTCTTAGTTTTGTCCTTTGGGAAACATCTTTTTGTCGGCCCACCTATTAGTAATCTGGCACAGAGAGGGTGAATCTCACTGCCCCACCCATAAAAGATTAATGTATCAACCAGAATATCAATGTATTAATTTACTAAAGAAGTATGACTCCCAATACACTGGAAGATTTGTATTCATTTAGCTTGCAGATTACTTCAAATGCTCTGCTTGAGAAACTAAATTATAGTAATCAGATTGATTCATAATTATAAATTTGATTAAGGAGGACTAGTTATTTGATATTAATGACTGTCATTATCATGTTCTGGTAGATATAACAGTCATGTCAGCTCTGGTATGTCCTTGTAGGGGGCTTGGAATTATGGTGCTGATGATGCCATCCTGCATATCACAAAGACCATGTCCTGAATTGATATGCACACTTTCGTAATGGGCAGACAGCATTAGATGCAACTATTTTATTGAAGCTTGAGCCTAGGGTTTCCCTTTTATTTTATTATTTAGTTAGGCTGAGTTTAAAATAATTATTAAGTTTAGTATGTTTTGCCATTCTTCAATTCTGTGCTTTGGGCACCCATTTACCGATTATTGCTTTGGATGGGTTACTTCTAAAGATGGTTTTCTAATTTATTGGGTGATGTTTCATCCTAATTTTTTTTTTCTTAAAGGATGACTAATTTGTATGTGGTTCTTTACTGCTGTTTCTGTGTATACAGTTTATTTCTGTTGAGCTAATATTAGGCATCTCAGTATACAGAGTTCTTTTGACTGACCAACTTCTCTTTGTTTTGGACTACCTCATTTGTTCAGATCTGTATTACTTAACCCACTTCCTTTACCAGTATGTCTTTTTGTTCTAGTTTTGAATTTCTTTTATCTTTTTCATTTCTCTTGCATGGTTTTAATTATAAGGCATAGTTAATTGAACAGTGATAGAAAATTTTGATCATGGACTGTTAAAGAGGTGGAAAAGACCTTAGATTTCACCTAATCCAGTTCCCACATTTTATGAATGGGGACCAGAGACTCAGAGAGGTTACGTTACGTCTAACTCTAATTTGAAAATTTTTTTCCCCGTTATCCTGTATTTCATTTTTATATAGAGATTCTAAGGGTATCTGTATTATAAGGGTACAGGGTACCCTTGTAAGGGTATATTATCTTCCTTGTCAAAGAACTATAGATACAACCCTAACTGGAAATTAGTTTTAATACTTTTAACAATCTTGTTTGTTGATATAAAGGGTACTTAAGGTAAAGTTAACATTTTTTTAATCCCTTCTTATAGGATCAGATGACAACAATCTGAATTCCATCTTTTATGAACATTTAACCAGATCCCTACAACACAGTCTTTGTGGTGATTTGCACCTAGGACGGTGGGGAAACTACAGTACAGGGGACTGTTTCATTCTTGCCTCTGACTACCTCAATGCGTTAGTACACCTTATAGAAATAGGCAATGGGCTGGTAACCTTCCAGCTGCGGGGACTTGAATTCAGAGGTAAGACATTCACCTTTCATTTCTATAACGTACTCCTGTGACATCTAAGTTTTATGTGTTTACATCTCAAATCAAAAGTTATAAAAGTAGGTCCTTAGTATTTGGAATTCTGGAATGAGAAGAGCTGTTAAAGAGTAGTTATTAGTTTTTTTTCCAAATTATCCAAATTTCACATCCAGAGAAGAATCATTTTTGCAGTATGCTCTGTATGTAAAGGTAGTATCAATAGTGTATAATAGACTTGTTTTTTCCTGGTAATAGTGAATTTCTGTTGTTCTGTGCTTGCCCTCTTGCCAGTCTTTTTTTGTGATCAGCTGCATATGCTCGTTAGATGGCTGGCAGCATAGAATGCTGTGAGGCAGAGATTAACTAACCAAGTTACTTTCATATAGTTGCCATGCCTTTGTCCTCAACAATTTTTTTAAATTGAGGTGAAATTCACATAACATCAAATTAACAATTTTAAAGTGAACAAATTAGTGGCATTTAGTACATTCAGGATATTGTGCAACCACCACCTCTGTCTAGTTCCAAAGCATTTTCATCACCCCAAAATAAAACCTCACACCCATTAAGCAGTTACTCCCTATTCCCCCACCAGCCTTCAACAATTTTGTATACTGACAAATGAAGCTGTTTCTATACGGAAAATTGTGCATTCAGAAACATACCAGCTTGATGTTATCCACTCTGTAAGTTGAGTGTCTTGTAAGCAGGAATAGAAACTTGTCTTATAGGAATTGAAGTCCTATTAATGCATGTGTTTCCAATCTAGGCAACATTTGGACTTGAGAGTTTTTAGAGGAAGCATCCAAGCAGTGTTTTGGTCTATTCTAAGAAGTACCTTAGGTGTTTTTAACCTGAAATAGGAAATAAGAGAACATTTGTCTAAATAGAGGATCAAATTAGACCTATACCCTATATAGCTTTATTTTTACCCTGGTGTTGAATCAGAAAGTTTGCACCTTTGTTACATAATATCTTTGTTAATGGAGCAAGTGCTTTTCTAAAGTTACTCCATTCATTGGAAATAAGATTTTACTTGTGTAAAACTCAAGGTAGTAAATGTTAATGTTTGTTATTTATTTGTAACCCATTCACTCTCTCTTCTTCAAAATCTCCTATTCTTGTCTTATGGTTTGTTTCTGACTCTCTGTCAGAAGCCCAGGACCTTAATTCCATCTTTTCTAGGGTCTTAACCCAGTGCTGTTCAAATCTAATCCATCTATCCTCATCCAAATGTCAGCATCCCCTTACCACTACACATACCACTGCTATAACTTCACCTTCTTTTTAAAGTGTTGGCACCTGAAGATTTCATCTTTGCTTTTTGATTTTAATTTAACTTTTTTTTTTAACAAGTATTTGTGAAGAGGTTATTTTATCCAGAATTTCTATGTGTGTGAATTGGAAGGGGGTCCTTCTTATCTGCTCATTTCACCATATTGATCAGAAATTGTCCAAATCAAAAATTGATCCAAATTTTCACTCTCCCCACTTTACTCTCTGGTACCAAATAGATTCAAGTAAATTTTTGGATAAATCCTTTGCCATCCAAACTCTCACTCTTTGTCAAACAAAACTCAAATCAATTTGAGAACACAGTACCCCCTTACTTTCTGAACTCATGCTGAATTTCAATAGCAGGCCATACCTGTAATTCTTCATTCAGCCATCGTGATTTTTTTTTAAAAGGCAAATTCAGTTATGTCCTTTCCATTCCATGCTTTAAATTTTTAGTGGCTTTCCAGTGCATTTAAAATAGAATTCAAATTCCTTAACACATCCTATGGACAGCTGTGAGATCTGGCCTCTGTCAGTTTCTCCACCTTACTTTGTAGCACCCTCCTCATCCACTGTAGCCACACTGGCCTTCCTTCAGTGTCCTAGCTGTGCTAAATTCTTTACTAAGGCCTCCTTATCGCCCTTCCCTTTGCCCAGAAAGTACCAAACGTCTCCCCTCTTCCTGCCAATCTTCCACCTCTAATTCCTTAATTATCTTTAAGAATTAGCTTAACTGTCACTTTCTCAGAGAAGCCTTAGTCTCTAACCACCTGTCCCACATGATTATCTCTTATATTACCCTGTTTTTACCTCCTTAGCACTTAGCAGAGTTCTAATTTTATATTTATTTGTTTAAAGTTGATTTCTTCTCTAGCCCAGGGGTTGGCAAACACTTTCTGTAAAGAGCCAAGATAGTTAATAGTTTAGGCTTTTGGAGCCATACACATTTCTCTGTTGCATGTTCTTCTTTGATTTTTCTTTTAAATAACCCTTTAAAAATATCAAAACCACCCTTAGCTTGGATTTGGCCCAGGGCTGTATTTTGTAAACCTTTGCTGTAGATTATAAACTCCTCAAGGGCAGGAGTCCTATCTGCTTCATTTATCATTGTATATCCAGCACCTATCACAGCAGCTAGCATATGATAAAGATCGTTTTGTAGAATGGTTAAGTAATCTAAGTAATAGTCTTTTCTCCTTCCTCTTCATTCCAGAACTTTGATGAGGAATGATTATATTCTTGCTCAAATGCTGTTGTGATCTTTGGTTATTTTCTTTCCTTCACGGTGGTAGTCCCTGTTCCATCTACCTCCTACCCCTCAAAATATTAATTAAGAGTGTTGTCAGAGGCTTCCCTGGTGGCACAGTGGTTGAGAGTCCGCCTGCCGATGCAGGGGACGCAGGTTCGTGCCCCGGTCCGGGAGGATCCCACATGCCGCGGAGCGGCTGGGCCCGTCAGCC
>NC_041224.1:151627884-151638945 GCF_002837175.3 Physeter macrocephalus
CAGTGAGAGGCCCGCAAAAAAAAAAAAAAAAAAAAAAAAAAGAGCGTTGTCAATGTTTTGCCAGGCAGATATTTGGATCTGCTGAGCATTTTGATGTGTTTTCTGATGTATACTCCATTAAGCCAATTTAATTCCTTTGATTTTATTGTCTCTCATAGTGGATGCTAAATTTTAAGTGACACTTAACTAAAATTTCTTGATCAGTTTTTTATAGGTCTTGGTTAAGTACTTTCATAGTTTTCATTTCCATTTTCATTTTACTGATATTCTCAAGATTCTTTTCCATGTAAATTTTATGTCAAATATTTGAGTTATCAATCATGTTTTTTGTCTATCAGAATTTCCTGGTTACAGCTTCTACCAAGTTTGTAAATGTTACTTCTGTATATTTTAAAATGTTACTTCTACCAAGTATGGTTTTTCAGGTCAAACTTCATAGGTCAAAAATTTTTATTCTGTTTGGATTCCTTTCAGTTTTTACTCAAATTAATTTTAACATGTCTGGTTTTCATAATTGTTAGTTTTATTAATTTTTACCAGTTATATTCACTATGAAGTGACTGAAAGATCTAGCTAATCCAGGAAACAATTAGTAATGGTTTCTCTAGAATCCCTTTCCAAATCTCAAAATTCTTTTTTCAGTTATTAATATTCCTGTGCTTATTGTTGACTTCATTTTCTAAGCAAAATATATTACTGTGTGTGTTGGGATAGAAAATATTCTTGGGGTTTGTATGTCAGTGTGAAAACACCCCACATTAATTCAGTTACTCTGTTTATTCTGCTACTCTGAACAAGGACCTCATTCTGTGTCTCTTGAGAAAATGTCAAACCTCTGAATTCACTCCTGCCTCTTCTCTTCTCTGTATACTACTACCAGAGTCATCTGCACAAAATACAGCTCTCGTTGTGTTATTTCCTTTACTTAAAAACCTTTGACTGACTTTGCAGAAGGGTGACAAAATGAATAAAATAAAGTAAAAACATATAAAACCTAAGGAATAGACCCAACTTCATGCCACAGTTTAAAAAACCCAGCCTCAGAAAGTTTCTTCTAGAAATTGAATAATTCTTCTGCCCTCTCTAATCTATTCTAGCAAATGGATAAGGAAGGAAAATATCTCAAGGCTCTATTGTGCAAAACCAATGTAATACTGATGTCAAAATATGACTGAACTGGCTAAAAAAGTAACTATAGTTTAATTCGTTTATGACTATAGATACCAAAATCCTCAGAGCCCAGAGTAAGGAGAAACCAGCAGTACTTTTTTTTTTTAGTACTTTTATTTTTAAGTATCCCTCACCAATTCAGCTGTTTTTCATTCTTAAATTAATTATTAAAAGCAAATTGGTTAAATTTCATTTTCATTATTGGTTTCAAAAGTACTTTATAAAATTACATACATCCTTATTCTGAAAAAAATGTATATGTGTATCTGTAGTCAGTGTCATGTGTAATAGTCAGCCACAGCATGCATTCCTGTCTATGTCAGGTTCAAGACAAAGTTTTTTCACCACTACGTAACACTGTTTTGGAAGTGCTCGTCAACATAATTAAACAAGAAATGAAATAATAAAATTGTTGAAGGCTCTAGAGTTCTTGACAGTGCAGCTCATTAGCTTGGCCAAGCTTACCTCTCAGTCTTATCGTTCATCATACCACCATCACCACCACCACCACCATCACCAACCGGGGCTGAATTTCATGGCATCTTTTTCTCTCAAAGTGGTGTTTTAAATATGGATGGTTGTATATATCCTCTTTAAAAGAAAAAAATTATTATGAAGTCCCACTTATTTTTATTATAATGTAACTTTAATATGTGCCTTTATAAAATTAGCTATAATCACTCTTTAGGCCTATAAGGAATTTACAAATTAAATGGAAGCAAGACCACAGAACGAAATAAAAATTAACATGAATGTGATGGATGGTATTTTGTTGGCATAGATGGCTGTGTATCTAATTCTATATTTAATCTGATTTTCTATTTTTATTTCAATAACACTAATGCAGAGAATGCCTATTAGATAAGTATCATGTGTAAAAGAATGTAACTTCAAGGAATTGTTTGCTAGTACAGAACAATCAGACCTGGTACCTAATTGAAACTTTATCAGCAGATAAGCCTCAAGTGCCAATAATGTAATCTTATCCAATTATTGTTGGAATTGGCAACAGAGAAAAACTGTGATTATGTATTTAATATTAAACTATAGTGAACCATTACAAGTTGAATAGCCAAGTAAGCAGGATGTATATATACTATTTCTGCTTGCAGCATGGACACAGTGCTGGTGAGAATACAGCCCAGATTCTTTTGAGTTCTGCATGTCTGTCTGTATCGTGTGCCCTGGGATGATTCAGTTTTCGTTCCACTCCTCTAGTTTTGAGTTAATGCAGACCTTCATGAGACACACGTTGACTCATTTGGTCTTCATTTGTAATGAATGCAGTTGTAAACCCAAATTTGAAAAATTTGGGAATCAGTGAATCAAAATTAAGGTTGCTTTATTGCACAAATTCTCAGAACCTTGAATGTGCTAGTACACATTATGATTCTGCAGAAGATGAATATATACTATGCCTGTTTTCTGGAGCATGCTGCAGTTTGTTAATGGACAGTCTAAGGCAAATCAATCACATACTCTCAGTTGCTATAAATAAAATGTCTTTTTTCTAAGTTTCTTCTGTCTTTGAAGCATTCATTTTTCCACCTCATGTTTTTTTCACCTCATGTTTCTTTCCCCTTTGTCATAGTGCTTTCTCTCTCTCTTCTAAGGTACTTACTGTCAACAACGGGAAGTGGAGGCCATTACTGAAGGTGTTGAGGAAGATGAAGGATTTTGCTGTTGTGAACCTGGCCATATTCCTCATGTGCTTTCATTTAATGCTGCATTTAGCCAGCGCTGGCTAGCTTGGGAAGTGATAGTCACCAAGTATATTTTGGAGGGTTATAGCATCACTGACAATAGTGCTGCTTCTATGCTTCAAGTCTTTGATCTTCGGAAAGTACTCACCACTTACTATGTCAAGGTAAGGGTATGTGCCTACTTAGATCTGGTATCAGAGGCTCTTGGAAAAGACACACGTATACGCACGCGTGCGCACACACACGCACGTTTGTTTTTTTAACTTGTGCTTTGCTTCTAAGTAGTGATTTAAATTCTCTAGTATCTAGTACAGTCAGTAAATTATACCTATGAAGGTCTTGCTATTTCCTTCTTTAGTGAAACTTATTACATTTGTTCATTAATATTAAAAGCTACCATCTGTAGTGCGTATCTTTTAGGCACTGCGTTAAGGAATACACACATACACGCATGTTTATATATGATGTGTATATCTTACCTAATTCTCTAAAGGAATATTACGTCCCTGTTTTACATATAAACAAGTTAAGGATCAAAAGTTAACTTCGCCGAAGTCCTCTAACTAGCAAGTGGAGTTGGGGATTTAAAACCCAGGCTTGTCTGACTCCTGAGTCCTTGCTGTTAACCACTGCTTTGCACTGCTTTCAACAAACTGAATGAAAGTATTGCAAGATTTGGGAGGTCTCCAAAAACACCCTCACATTTGACACCAATTACAATTTCAGGGTCCCCAAGACCCTGAAACCACAATCAGGTTCAATAATTTGCTAGAAGGACTCACAGAACTCAGCAAAGCCATTATACTCATGGTTAGAATTTATTACAGTGGAAGGATACAGGTTAAAATCTGCCAAAGGAAGAGGCACATAGGGCAGGGTCTAGAGACACTAAGGCCTGAACTTCCAGTTGTCCTGTCCCAATGGAGTTGTGTAGACGATGTTTATTTCTCCCAGTAACGATGTGAGAGAATACCTACAGAGTGTTGCCAGCCAAGGAAGCTCGCCTGGGCCTCAATGCAGAGTTTGTCTTGACACACAGTCATTTAGACTTGTTTGACCACCCACATGGCCAGCCTTGGTCTCCAGATCCTCTAGAGCTTATGGTTCTAAGCCTCCAGGTAAATAAAGACTCTCTTATCAGGCAGGACAGTGCATGGGATTAGAGGTTACCTCCCAGAACGCAGGTGCAAAGGTCAAACCTCTCTTTGGGCAAGATTAGTTCTCTACTGCACAGGTATTCTGTTTTTGCTAAAGATTTTACAGAAGTACAGCATGGTTATGACTGGGGGTTTACAGGCTGAGCCAACATTTTCAAGAGGAAAAACGTATGCTAAATCTTAATGATTCATGTGTTACTACCTCTATATACCACCTTATTTGTGCTGATTGGGTTGAAGCCTGAGTCCTCTTTTGAATGCTTGGTTAAACCCAACCTCAGGAAGCTAAAGAAATGGACTTTACAACATTTTTTAACGTGTGCATTTGTGTGTGGAATTTCCTATCTCTAAAGATGTATATTTCTATTGCTTTATTTATTAGTTATATTTTTATAACTTGACCTAGGATCACAAGATGGTTTAATAGCTTTCTATGAGAAATTTCTCAAAATAAGTACACCACAATAAAGGTTTTTCATCTCTCTTAAAAGATCCTAAATTCAGTGGACAGAATTGTTTTTAGAATATCCTAAAATCAGTGGACTGGAGTTGTTTTGAAGTTGCCTTCTTGAATTTATGGTTGTGATTTTAAAAGTATTAAATTAATTTTTTTTATCCAGGAAGGCCTGAGATGTATTACTATAGCATTCTTAAAATAGTATACTTACAGGGGCTTCCCTGGTGGCGCAGTGGTTGAGAGTCTGCCTACCGATGTAGGGGACACGGGTTCGTGCCCCGGTCCGGGAAGATCCCACATGCCGCGGAGCAGCTAGGCCCGTGAGCCATGGCCGCTGAGCCTGCGCATCCGGAGCCTGTGCTCTGCAACGGGAGAGGCCACAACAGTGAGAGGCCCGCGAACTGCAAAAAAAAAAAAAAAAAAAAAAAAAATAGTATACCTACAACATTGAGCTGGAATATACATTTTTGATTCCTACTATCAGTATAAACAGTTGGAATTAATTTATTGAGGACTTGGAGTTAATTCAGATTGTGATTTAGCCTGAGTTTTTTTTTTAATCTTTTCCTCATTAGGGTATCATTTATTATGTTACAACCTCTTCTAAACTGGAGGAGTGGCTAGCTAATGAGACAATGCAGGAAGGACTACGTCTGTGTGCAGATCGAAATTACGTTGATGTGGACCCAACGTTTAATCCAAACATTGATGAAGACTATGACCATCGACTTGCAGGCATATCCAGGGAGAGTTTCTGTGTGATTTACCTCAACTGGATAGAGTATTGCTCTTCCCGAAGAGCAAAGGTAGAGTTTATTTCGTTTATAACTCTTTGAATCTGTTTTTCCAAAGATGGAAAGAATACCTCTATTTGTTATCATGAGGTTAGTTTTTCTAGACTTTCCTCTTTCTAACTATCTGGGTAAGAGAACCTGTCTAGTTCATTATGGTTGGGCCAAACCAACTCTGCCAAAACAGGTTAGAGTAAGCGACCTCTCTCATTCTTTGATCTGCAGTGTCATAATCTCACTGTCCAAATAGCAACCCCTCCACCCTGTGCAAGTATGTACATATACACAGATTTAGGTTGTAGATTACGTGTAGCACCTTCTTAAAGACTGCGTTTTGGAGCAGCCCCAGCCCCAAGCCCCCAAACACACACAGCAGACTTAAGGATAAGTTAATATCTTTGTCCCAAATCCAAAGTCTAATCCAGTGCTAATAGAATTTTCTGCAATGATTGAAACATTCTGTGTTGTTCCAATATGGTAATTACTAACCCACCACATATGGTAGATTATGAGACACTTGAAATGTAGCCAGTATGAGTAAGGAAATGAATTTTTAAATTTAATTTTAATTGATTTAAACTTAAATCAATTAAATTGAGGCTAGTGGCTACTGTACTGGACAATGTTCATCTAGACTACTGACTTTAAAATGTTAACGTGGGTAAAAATGATACAGGAATGTGTAAAAATGCAGATTCATGGGCCTTGCCTGCGAGATTCTTATTCTGTAGGTCTAGGCTGGGCACCCAAGATCTGTGTTATGCTGGGTGATTATAATGCAAGGGGTTCATAATCTGCACTTCAGGATAACTTGTCTTATCCTAAAGGTAAGCTGAGTTATAGACTTCACCAACTACTATTTTCCTCCTAGGTCCCATGGCTCTTGTGGCAGTGTTGCTCCCCCTGGTTAGACCCCAGGTACCATAACCACAGTACCAAGGCAGAGTGCAAAGTCTTGTGTAGTTGAGCCACCAGCATCCTATGTACAGGATTACTCTGTACCATGGAGCATAGTGAGCCACTTTGACAACCAGTGCCTTTATCATGATCTGGGATGTACACACTGACTGTCTTTAGATGTAGCACCTAGTATAGTCTTTCCTTTACAGATACTCAATTAGAGTAAGGCACCCCATCATAATCAGCCTGTTTCTCTTACTTCATCCATAAGAAAGGGAGCATCCTTGTAATTACTCTTTGAACAGTGGCCTTTGAGCTCTTGTACTGGATGCACAGTAGACACTGGGCAGAGTAGCATATTTTTAAGGAAGGAATAAAAGATAGAATAAAATAACCTCGTAAGAGCTCAGAAAAAGGACCAGCAGACAATGTCTGGAAATGGAGGTCCTCAAAGCTAATCTTCTCTTCTTTCAAACACATAACAAGCAGTTTATTTTTTTTCATAAATGAAATATACTTAGAATGCTTTGCACACTGTTCTCAAATCCTTGGACTTATTTCTTGTCAGGGGAGGGGGAGGTGGGGGGCGGTTGGAGTGACCATATTATTCTAATAGCCTTTCTCTGGCTTAGACTATATTGGTTACTTTTGTTTGGTTTAACCATCGTCACCTAGGCTAGGAACTCAGTCTACCGACTCAGGAACAGGCTCCATCCTTCCTAACTTTAAGGAATAAATAATCTCTTAGAAATTATTGCTGAGGTCATGGATGTACCTCAAGGAAGTCATCCTCTTAATTGCTAATAAATCATATTCAAAAGGTTTACCTCCAAACTTGGGTATCCCCAGTCTCTTCAGAGAGCTTATTATCACTAGGTCAGTCTGGCTTATATTCTACTCTTGTAGTCCCCTCTAGAAGAAAATTGTCAGGAAAATTAAAATAATCCCTTCATTCTCCAGTTTTTTTAATTGAACAAGATTATCCCTACCTCCTTAAAACCATGAATTCTGTTTTCTGAATCACCATTCCCAGAACAACCTCTTCCCAGGGAAGGAAGTTAATTAAACCAGAAAGATTTGCTGACTCCAGATTCTGATACCCTCACCTGAATGTTAATAAAGTTGCCTCCAGACTTCTTTTTCCCATAATTTCCTTCCAAGATAGTTTTCTAACTTGCATATTACACAGAAATAAAAAAGTCATTCTTTCCTCCTCTTATTATATGTATTCTAGGAGGAAATAATCTTTCAAATAGTAGCTGTACCTGTCTTCTGAAGAGCTTGAAATAATGTTTTTGTAAGTGTAGCCCTGGATAACTGCATTAAAACTACCTGGAATGCTAAATTGGAAAGATTCGTCTCAGCTTGACTTTGCTTCCTGCTTCTTAAATGGCAGTACATTTCTTTCACCATTGTTGTTAGTATTAGCAAGAAGTCTTTGTGAAAATTTCTAATGCATTTGAGGATGTAAGACACATGTCTTCTCCAACAGTAACAAAATAGAGCTACCAGGGTTGAACCAATTATATTTTCTCTCAGTACATTAACGATGTGGCTACCCTGCCTTCTGGCTTGCATTGTTTCTGACAAATAATAAAGGCGCATCTCAGAGATATTGCAGTTTCTGTTCCAGATCACCACAGTAAAGTGAGTATCACAGTAGAGCAAGTCAACACGAATTGGTTTTTTCCCCAGTTGTAAATGTTATGAAGTATACTAAGTGTGCAATAGCATTACATCTAAAACTGTAACCATGTACATTACTTAATTTCAAAATATATTATTGCTAAGAAATGCTAGCCATCATCTGAGCCTTCAGTAAATCATAATCTTTGCTGGTGGATGGTTTGAAATATTTTGAGAATTACCAAAATGTGACCCAGAGGCATAAAATTGAGCAAATACCATTGGAAAAAATGGTGCCAATAGACTTGCTCAAAGCAGCATTGCCACAACCCTTCAAGTTGTAAAAAAAAAAAAAAACACAGTATATGCAAAACGCAATAAAACAATGTATGCCTGTATGTACCACATAATGATGTCTTTTTTTACTGGCTGCTTTTAAGATTTTCTCTTCATCACTAGTTTTAAGCTATTTATTTGGCTGTCCTGGGTCTTAGTTGCTGCATGTGGGGATCTTCATTGCAGCATGCGAACTCTTAGTTGCAGCGTGTGGGACTAGATCCCCTGACTAGGGATCGAACCTGGGCCCCCTGCATTGGGAGCGTGGAGTCTTAGCCGTTAGACCACCAGGGAAGTCCCAAGCAGTTTAATTATGACGTACCTTGGTGCTGTCTTCTTAATGTTTCTTGTTCTTGGAGTTCATTGAGCTACTTGAATCCCTAGGTATATATCATTTTCATCAGATTTGGAAATATTTTGGTGATTATTTTTTTCAATTTTTTTTCCTGTCTTCCTGTTTCCCTTTTCTGGGGAACTCCAGTTAACATTTATGTTAGGCTGCCTTAAGTTGTCCTACAGCTCACTGATGCTCTGTATTTTTTTTTTTTAGTCTTTTTTTATCTCTGTGTTTAATTTTGCATAGTTTCTGTTATATTTGTTAGATCATTTATTTTTTCTTCTGTGTTGTTTAATATGCCATTAATCTCATGCAGAGTATTTTTTTTATTCTCAGACATTGCATATTTTTTTGTATTTTTGAGGTTTAATTTTTTTCTTTTTTTTTTTTTCTTTTTTTTTTTTCTGGCTGCTCTGTGGGGCTTTCGGGATCTTAGTTCCCCAATCAGGGATCGAATCCAGGCCCCCAGTGGTGGAAGTGTGGAGTCATAACCACTGGACCACCAGGGAATTCCGTGTGTCTTTTATACAGATATAAACCTTCCATGTCTCTACTAGCATGCTGTCATTCCTCTATCTTTTTGAACTTATGGAATGCAGCTATAATAACTCTTTTAATGTCCTTGTTGACTAATTCTAACATCTGTGTCCTTTCTGGGTCAGTTTTGATTGATTAATTGATTATTTTTCTAATTGCGGGTCCTATTTTCCTGCTAGTTTGCATGCCTGACAATTTCTGATTGGATGCTAGACTTTATGAATTTTACCTTGATGAGTGCTGGATATTTTTGTATTCCCATAAGTATTATTGACCTTATTATCTGTGACACAGTTAAATTCCTTGGGGACAGTTTGATCTTTTCAGGGTTTACTTTTAAGCTTTCTTAGGAGAGACCAAAGCAGCCTTTAGTCTGGGGCTAATTTTTCCCCATTACTGAGACAGGATTCTTTTGAGCACTCTAGCCAATCATAGAATTTTCCATTGTTCCTTTCTGCTTTTTTTCTGATGGTTCTGTTCTCAGCCTTGGACCTTTGCTGCATGTGCTGATCAGTGATCTGCTGGACTCAAGAGGGATCCTCTGCAGATCTCTAGAGCTTGCTGTCTGTATGTAGGTCTCTCCTTGGCGCTTTGCCCTGCAAACTCTAGCCACCTTGACCTCCCCAGACTCCCAGCTGTCTCCTCAACTTGTAGACCTCTAGGCTCTACCTGTGTTCCTCTTCCTTGTACTACAGCCTGGAAACTCTTGTAGGGTTTCCCATTTCTCAGGGGTTAGTATCCAATGTCTCAGTATATTCTTTTCTTGGTCATTTGAGGTGCAAGGGGTAAATCCGGCCTTTATTACTCTGTTTTGACCAGTAGCAGAGGCCTGGACTAAATTTAAAATAAAAAAATTTTTTGCACTACCCTGGTGGTCCAGTGGTTAAGACTCTGCACTTCCACTGCAGGGGGTATGGGTTCAATCTGTGGTCAGGGAACTAAGATTCCCACATGCCACGTGGTGCAGCCAAAAAAAATATTTTTTTTTCCCATCACAAAAGCAATACATTTTCAGCATATAAAGTTGACTGGGTGGGGAAGGGAGGGAGACAGAAAAGAAAGAAATGTAGGATCTCCTACACAGTTACTATTGTTAACTGAATTACACAATTAATGGTAATTAACTAACCAAGCTATATTAAGTTAGTATCTTAGACAACTGCCCTTTTTTGTTTATAATTTAATGGTTTATAAAGACATATATAAACCATTGGCAAAGTTAGAATAATTAAGCTCATTATCAGCCTAGATCCATGATTCTTCAACTTTAGCATGCGTTAGAATCACCTGGAGTGTGATGGGTGGACACCACCTTCAGAATATGACTTCATAGGTCTGAAGTGGCTCAAGAATTTGCATTTCTAATAAGTTCCCAGATGATTCTCATGTTGTGTCCCAAGATTACACTTTGAGAACGACTGCTTTAGATTGTTTCTCAGTCTTTGAGATGCTACCAAGATTTTCTGTAGTATTATATAAAGTATACCATTTTGCTTGTGCATATATATATAATTATTGTATTATATATTTTTAATATATAATATATATGTAATAGTCAATAATCAAGGTATGCATTTGTTGAAAAATTAAAAGGTTGAGGGGAAACAGTATTCTACAGATATCAATTTGATTTTCTATATGCAATACAGTATTACTAAACTGTAGTCATTGTGCTGTACGTTACATCACCAACTACTTACATCACCATTACTTACATCAATAAGTTAAAATGACTTACTCATTTTATAACTGGAAATTTGTGCCTTTTCACCCCATCACCCCATTCTTTGTTTTTTAAAGCCACTGGATGTGGACAAAGATTCATCCCTGGTGACTCTTTGTTATGGACTCTGTGTTCTGGGACGGAGAGCTTTGGGGACTGCATCCCACCATATGTCCAGGTAAGGAAGGCATTTCTGTTTTCAGAAAGAGACTGGGAAGCTCTATAACTGAAATCTGAAAAATCTGAAATAGGTTTTTTTTTTTTTTTTTTTTTTTTTTTTTGCGGTACGCGGGCCTCTCATTGTTGTGGCCTCTCCCGTTGCGG
>NC_041224.1:151638965-151642287 GCF_002837175.3 Physeter macrocephalus
CCGTGTCCCCTGCATCGGCAGGCGGACTCTCAACCACTGCGCCACCAGGGAAGCCCTGAAATAGTTTTTAATGGAAGCATTCTGTGCTAATTTATTGCAAATGCCTCTTCGGATATTGTATTGTATAGATCTTTTTGCCGAACGCAGTGAAGTTCTAAGTGGTTAACAGAACTGGCTTTTAAAATTCACACGTGTGGGCAACTATAGGTAATGAGAATTTAATAGATTTAAGACATTTTAAGAAATAATCAACTGATAACGTATGATTGGTCTCTTCCCATATACATCTATTTTTCTAACAATTCACTTCTTTTTATTTTTCCATTTCTTCTTGCAATTTTTGTTCACAGCATTTATACTGTTAATACGGTGGTACATTAGATTTGGGGACTCTAAATATAAACTGGATTTCTTGACATGTACATCCAATTGAATTAGAATTAAGAAATGCCACATATTTTAAGTTTCTTCTGTGATTCCTACATGTTTTCCATTAGGCCCTGCTTACTTTCTTTTAAGTTACAGTGTCTTTGCCTGTTGCTTATTTTCAGGGACTCACTATTATAGTAGTTCATAAACAAGGGTCCCAGGTCAAACAGGCCCTGTCCCTTGTGATTCTGATTCAGGGGTGCTTACATTAGTACTTGGCATTTGTATCTTCAAAACACTCCCACATTCTTCTGATGGGTAACCAAATGTTAGAATCAATGTAATGGAAGACCTTTGTTAAAATATGTAAACTTTTATCTCTAACCTTAACAGTAATTTAGAGTCATTCCTCTATGGATTGCATGCCCTATTTAAGGGAGATTTCCGAATTTCTTCAATTCGAGATGAATGGATCTTTGCTGACATGGAATTGCTGAGAAAAGTAGTAGTCCCTGGAATTCGTATGTCCATTAAACTTCATCAGGTAAGAATAGGGAATTTCTAATGCATTACTGGTGTTTAATGGTACTTCTTCACTTGACTTCCAAATTATGTTCCTTAGGATCCTTTTGAGAAATACTCTGATTTGAAGCAAAGAAAAACATGATTCATGACACGATATTAAATCTTAGGAGCCTAAATCTGTGTTTCTAACAGTAAATTTGAACATTAATATTAGAGAGTGACCTGGGCATGAACTTGAGGAAAAAATGCAAACAGTGATAAACTGGAAATAAATACCTGTGGCCCCTGTAATGGTTGCTTTGACTTCACGTGATTGTAATTCATTCCTGTTCTGCGGGTGGATGTAGCTGACTCCTGGTGCAGTGTAACAGCATCTCAGGAGTCTTGTAAGTGCTGCTGTTACTGAACTATGAGCGCCATTCAGCATGTTGTATAGAGTAATAGATGGTTAGGACAGATTCAGCCTTAATTAAATAATCCTAATAAGGTAATAACATGAAGATGAGGGCTCCAAAATGTATATCTAAAGCCCTGGATCACTTTAAGAATATATTTTGAAATTAAATACTGGCACTTGCTGCTCTAATCATTCCACTTGACAGTAATGATGAGATCTGATGATAGAGAGCACATGACAATATTCATTAAAATACATCTGCTGTGCTCAAATCTGGATGACTCTTTCCCCCAAATAAAGGGTGAATTAATCTTCAGATGATTTTACTGTGATCTAAAGTGTTAGAATGGGTAGTTCCCTGGTGGTCCAGTGATAAAGAATCTGCCACCCAATGCAGGGGGCATGGGTTTGATCCCTGGTCAGGGAACTAAGATCCCACATGCTGTGGGACAGCTGAGCTGACATGCCACAACTGCTGAGCTCGCACGCCACAAACTACAGAGCCCACGTGTTGTGGAGCCCACACACCACAACTAGAGAGAGAAAACCCACGCACCACAACTAGAGAGAAAAAACCCACACACCACAACTAGAGAGAAGCCCACGCACCACAACAAAAGATCCCACATGTCTCAGTGAAGACTCCACATGCCACAACTAAGACCCGACACAGCCAAAAAATAAAATAAGGTAAAACGTGTTACAATGACGTTATTAACACCCCAAATTATTTAGGAGCATTACTAATAAGGGCTATAGTATTTGAAAATCTCTGTGAAAAGAATACTATTTTGAGGATGATGGGGAAAATGTACAATAGGGATCAAATAGAATTATCCATCTTCAGGCTAGCTTTAGAATTTCAAGACAAAATTCAATGTATTGAAAAGAAAAAGATAATGACTTCATATTAAAATATTTTTAAAACTTCAGAATTTCTCAAAAGGTATTGTGTATCTGCTACAGAAGAAATACTCTTTTATGTAGCATGACTAACTAACTAACAGTTAATTCTGAACGTTATGACAGGTATTTTATCTCCATCTGGGAGAGAGGGACTGAGGCACAGGCTCTCTGTATTTTCTGATCCTTCCGTCTCTGTTCCTATCTCTCCCTACAAGTGCTCTTGCCTGTTGTTCCCAGTCCATTTCCTCACATATATTTTTAGCCTGTGACAGTGGTTCTGCACCTTATAATCAGGCCCAACACAGTTGGGTATAGCACACTGTCATCATTAGCCATGACAGACAGCAGCAGTGACAAACAGGGAGGGTAAGGAGGTGGACTTGGGAACTGGGGGCCATGGAGGGCTGGGGGAGGGGAAGAGATGAGAATGCAGATGCAACCTGGAGAAGTTCTGTGATTCACATACACCTTTGAGGAGGGCGAGATTGACCTGAAAAGTAACAAGCAACAGCCGTTCACTGCACATCACTTTGACCAGATGGTGGGTTGCCAGTGAGGGACTCTCAGGCCAGGAAAAGATAGATGTGTCAATCAGTACTGGTCATCTCCAAAGTTCATATGCACTCATGAAAATCCACAGAAGGCTTATATGTTAAAGGATTAGTACACACTTGGCATATGACACAGCAACTCCACTTCTATGTATTTACCCAAGAAAATGAAAGTGTATGGCCATGCAAAGACTTACACACAAGTGTGCATAGCCATTCTATAGCCCCAAACTGCAAACTCCAATGTTCATCAGCAGATAGAATGTTACTTAGCAGTAAAAAGAAATGATCTACTTTTAGATCCCACAACAAGAATGAATCTCAAACATTATGCAGAGTAAGAGAAGCCAAACATAAAAAGAGTACATAATATTTTAGGAACCAAGATGGTGAGTAGAAGGATGTGCTCTCACTCCCTCTTGCGAGAACACCAGAATCACAACTAGCTGCTGGACAATCATCAGCAGGAAGACACTGGAACTCACCAAAAAAGATACCCCACATCCAAAGACAAAGGAGAAGCCACAATGAGATGGTAGGAGGGGCGCAATCACAGTAAAATCAAATCCCATAA
>NC_041224.1:151642466-151646257 GCF_002837175.3 Physeter macrocephalus
GGAGGTTCTGAGCCCCACATCAGGCTTTCCAACCTGGGGGTCCAGCAACGGGAGGAGGAATTCCTAGAGAATCAGACTTTGAAGGCTAGCAGGATTTGATTGCAGGACTTCGACAGGACTGGGGGAAACAGAGACTCCACTCTCGGAGGGCACACACAAAGTAGTGTGCACATCGGGACCCAGGGGAAGAAGCAGTGACCCCAGGGGATACTGAACCACACCTACCTGCTACTGTTCGAGGGTCTCCTGCAGAGGCAGGTGGTGACTGTGGCTCACTGTAGGGGCAAGGACACTGGCAGCAGAAGTTGTGGGAAGTACTCCTTGGCATGAGCCCTCCCAGAGTCTGCCATTAGCCCCACCAAAGAGCCCAGGTAGGCTCCAGTGTTGGGTTGCCTCAGGCCAAACAACCAACAGGGAGGGAACCCAGCCCCACCCATCAGCAGTCAAGCAGTTTAAAGTTTTACTGGGCTCTGCCCACCAGAGCAACAGTCAGCTCTACCCACCATCAGTCCCTCCCATCAGGAAACTTGCACAAGCCTCTTAGATAGCCTCATGCACCAGAGGGCAGACAGCAGAAGCAAGAAGAACTACAATCCTGCAGCCTGCGGGAAAAAAACCACATTTCACAGAAAGATAGACAAGATGAAAAGGCACAGGGCTATGTACCAGATGAAGGAACAAGATAAAACCCCAGAAAAACAACTAAATGAAGTGGAGATAGGCAAACTTCCGGAAAAAGAATTCAGAATAATGATAGTGAAGATGATCCAAGACCTCGGAAAAAGAATGGAGTCAAAGACCGAGGAGATGCAAGAAATGTTTAACAAAGAGCTAGAAGAATTAAAGAACAAGCAAACTGATGAACAATACAATAACTGAAATGAAAACTACACTAGAAGAAATCAATAGCAGAATAACTGAGGCAGAAGAATGGATAAGTGACCTGGAAGACAGAATGGTGGAATTCACTGCTGCGGAACAGAATAAAGAAAAAAGGATGAAAAGAAATGAAGACAGCCTAAGAGACCTCTGGCACAACCTTAAATGCAACAACATTCACATTATAGGGATCCCAGAAGGAGAAGAGAGAGAGAAAGGACCAGAGAAAATATTTGAAGAGATTATAGTAGAAAACTTCCCTAACATGGGCAAGGAAGGAGCCACCCAAGTCCAGGAAGCGCATAAAGTCCCATACAGGATAAACCCAAGGAGAAACACGCCGAGTCACATAGTAATCAAACTGGCAAAAATTAAAGACAAAAAGTATTAAAAGCAGCAAGGGGAAAACGACAAATAACATACAAGGGAACTCCCATAAGGTTAACAGCTGATTTCTCAGCAGAAACTCTACAAGCCAGAAGGGAGTGGCATGATATACTTAAAGTGATGAAAGGGAAGATCCTACAACCAAGATTACTCTACCCAGAAAGGATCTCATTCAGATTTGATGGAGAAATCAAAAACTTTACAGACAAGCAAAAGCTAAGAGAATTCAGTACCACTAAACCAGCTGTACAACAAATGCTAAAGGAACTTCTCTAAGTGGGAAACACAAGAGAAGAAAAGGACCTACAAAAACAAACCCGAAACAATTAAGAAAATGGTAATAGGAACATACATATCGATAATTACCTTACACGTGAAGTGCTCCAACCAAGAGACACAGGCTTGCTGAATGGATACAAAAACAAGACCCATCTATATGCTGTCTACAAGAGACCCACTTCAGATCTAGGGACACAGGCCTAGGGTCTGAAAGTGAGGGGATGGAAAAAGATATTCCATGCAAATGGAAATCAAAAGAAAGCTGGAATAGCAATACTCATATTGGATAACATAGACTTTAAAATAAAGAATGTTACAAGAGACAAGGAAGGACACTACATAATGATCAGGGGATCAATCCAAGAAGAAGGTATAACAATTATAAATATATATGCACCCAACGTAGGAGCACCTCAATACATAAGGCAACTGCTAACAGCTATAGAAGAGGAAATCGACAGTAACACAATAATAGTGGGGGACTTTAACACCTCACACCAATAGAAAGATCATCCAAAATGAAAATAAATAAGGAAACAGAAGCTTTGAATGACACAATAGACCAGATAGATTTAATTGATATTTATAGGACATTCCATCCAAAGACAGCAGATTACACTTTCTTCTCAAGTGCGCATAGAAGATTCTCCAGGATAGATCACATCTTGGGTCACAAATCAAGCAACAGTAAATTTAAGAAAATTGAAGTCATATCAAGCATCTTTTCTTACCACAACGCTATGAGATTAGAGATGAATTACACGGAAAAAAACGTAAAAAACACAAATACATGGAGGCTAAACAGTACGGTACTAAATAACCCAGAGATCACTGAAGAAAGCAAAGAGGAAATCAAAAAATACCTAGAGACAAATGACAATGAAAACACAACGATCCAAAACCTATGGGTTGCAGCAAAAGCAGTTCTAAGAGGGAAGTTTATAGCTATACAAGCCTACCTCAAGAAACAAGAAAAATCTCAAACAATGTAACCTTACACCTAAAGGAACTAGAGAAAGAAGAACAAACAAAACCCGAAGTTAGCAGAAGAAAAGAAATCATGAAGATCAGAGGAGAGGGGCTTCCCTGGTGGCGCAGTGGTTGAGCGTCTGCCTGCCGATGCAGGGGAACCGGGTTCGTGCCCCGGTCTGGGAGGATCCCACATGCCGCGGAGCGGCTGGGCCCGTGAGCCATGGCCGCTGGGCCTGCGCGTCCAGAGCCTGTGCTCCGCAACGGGAGAGGCCATGGCAGGGGGAGGCCCGCGTACCACAAAAAAAAAAAAAAAAAAAAAAAAAAAAAAAAAGATCAGAGGAGAAATAAATGAAATAGAAACAAAGAAAACAATAGCAAAGATCAATAAAACTAAAAGCTGGTTCTTTGAGAAGATAAACAAAATTGATAAACCATTAACCAGACTCATCAAGAAAAAGAGGTAGAGGACTCAATTCAATAGAGGGAGAAGACTCAATTCAATAAAATTAGAAATGAAAAAGGAAAAGTTACAACAGACGCTGCACAAATACAAAGCATCCTAAGAGACTGCTACAAGCAACTGTATGCCAAAAAAATGGACAACCTGGAAGAAATGGACAATTTTTAGAAAGGAATAACCTTCCAAGGCTGAACCAGGAAGAAATAGAAAATATGAACAGACCAATCACAAGTAATGAAATTGAAACTGTGATTAAAACTCTTCCAACAAACAAAAGTCCAGGACCAGATGGCTTCACAGGGGAATTCTGTCAAACATTTAGAGAAGAGCTAACACCCATACTTCTCAAACTCTTCCAAAAAACTGCAGATGAAGGAACACTCCCAAACTCATTCTATGAAGCCACCATCACCCTGATACCAAAACCAGACAAAGATACTCCGAAAAAAGAAAATTACAGACCAAAGATCAGAGCAGAAATAAATGAAATAGAAACAAAGAAAACAATAGCAAAGATCAATAAAACTAAAAGCTGGTTCTTTGAGAAGATAAACAAAATTGATAAACCATTAGCCAGACCCATCAAGAAAAAGAGGGAGAGGACTCAAATCAATAGAAATGAAGAAGGAGAAATAACAACTGACACTGCAGAAATACAAAGCATCATGAGAGATCACTACAAGCAACTCTATGCCAATAAAATGGACAACCTGGAAGAAATGGACAAATTCTTAGAAAGGTGTAACCTTCCAAGACTGAACCAGGAAGAAATAGAAAATATGAACAAACCAATCACAAGTAATGAAATTGAAAC
>NC_041224.1:151647133-151647502 GCF_002837175.3 Physeter macrocephalus
AGCTGGAGGAATCAGACTCCCTGACTTCAGACTATACTACAAAGCTACAGTAATCAAGACAATACAGTACTGGCACAAAAACCGAAACAGAGATCAATGGAACAAGATAGGAAGCCCAGAGGTAAACCCATGCACCTATGGTCAACTAATTAAATCACAGCAAGATCTTTTTTGATACACCTCCTAGAGTAATAGAAATAAAAACAAAAATAAACAAGTGGGACGTAATGAAACTTCACAGCTTTTGCACAGCAAGGGAAACCATAAACAAGACGAAAAGACAGCCCTCAGAATGGGAGAAAATATTTGCAAACGAATCAACGGACAAAGGAGTAATCTCCAAAATATGTAAACAGCTCATGTAACTCA
>NC_041224.1:151647664-151683053 GCF_002837175.3 Physeter macrocephalus
AGACATTTCTCCAAAGAAGACATACAGATGGCCAAGAAGCACATGAAAAGCTGCTCAACATCACCTATTATTAGAGAAATGCAAATCAAAACTACAATGAGGTGTCACCTCACACTGTTTAGAATGGGCATCATCAGAAAACCTACAAACAACAAATGCTGGAGAGGGTGTGGAGAAAAGGGAACCGTCTTGCACTGTTGTTGGGAATGTAAATTGATACAGCCACTATGGAGAACAGTATGGAGGTTCCTTAGAAAACTAAAAATAGAATTACCCTCTGATCCAGCAATCCCACTACTCTGCATATACCCAGAGAAAAACCATAATTCAAAAAAACACATGCACCCCAATGTTCATTGCAGCTCTGTTTGCTATAACCAGGTCATGGAAGCAACCTAAATGCCCATCGACAGATAAATGGATACAGAAGATGTGGTACATACATACAATGGAATATCACTCAGCCATAAAAGGAACGAAATTGGGTCATTTGTAGAGACGTGGATGGATCTAGAGACTGTCATACAGAGTGAAGTATGTCAGAAAGAGAAAAACAAATGTCAAGGGGGGAAAGCGGCCAGGGATGGTGGTGGTGGTGTGATGAATTGGGAGATTGGGATTGACATGTATACAGTGATGTGTATAAAAGTGATGACTAATAAGGACCTGCTGTATAAAAAAATAAATTAAATTAAAAAAAATTTTTAAGTACATATAGTATTATTTTATTTATATAAAATTTAAAACAGGCCAAACTAATCTCTAGTGACAGAAAACAGATCAGTGCTTGTTTGGGATGTAGAGAATGAATACCAAAAGGCAGGAGGGAACTTTGGGATGATGGAAATGTTCTATATCTGGAATGTAGCAGTGATTACATGAGTTTGCACATTTGTCAAAACGCATCTAACTGTACTCTTAAAATGGGTGCAGTTTGTTGTGTGTAAATTATACCTCAGCCTGATTTTTAAAAAAGATCCTGTTCCCAGAGAGCTAAAAATACGAAATTGATAACTTTTTTTTCAGACACAGTCTTTGATAGGGTGCTTTTAGCACTTTCATAGATGTTTTTTTAACTTTTGCTTTTTTCCTTTACAGTTCTTTTTTAATTTTTTAATTCTCCAATCTAATGTGTTATATGTTTTTACTTTAGAAATTAAAACTATTATCTGTGTAATATTTAATTTTACAGTGTCCTATCATGTGTCAGTGCTCTCATACACATTATATCACCCACAACCCAGAAAATTATTTTAATTCCCGTTTTATAGATGAAGATTAATCAAAATTCAGAGAAATTACGCAAATTGCCCTTTTCATGTGTTCTCTCTTGTCCTCTATTTATTCATTTTGTAAAACAGCTTATTTCCTTATTTTTTTCTCTTTTGCTAGTCTCTTTAAGGATTTACCTGGTTGTTAGAAGTAAAATAAACCAATTAAAGTCCAGCTTGGTTTACAAGAGGTATATAATGAAAATCTTACAATCTGTGATCTCCTTGAGGACAGGGACAATATTAATCTCTATGTCCTCCTTGCCTAACACAGCGCTTGGTGACCTGTGAATGTTTGCTACATGAGTTTCATTGTTTTTGAAAAATAATATTTCCTGTGCATCTGCTCATAACTTCTCAAGTTATGAGAAGTTTCTAAAATGTTTTTGAAAAGTTTTCCTAGAATTAGAAACATTATCTCTTTTTATTTATTTGAAAACTAATGAATAACATTGAAAAGGAAACATCTCCCAAGAGTAAGCACCTTCCATCATCCCATACCATCATAGAACAGCCCCACGAAGCAGTCACTGCCAGTAATTTGATGCCTATCTTTTCTGACTTCCCCAAGTTCATGCAGACATTTCCAACTATATGTATAAATATTTTACTTTTTAAAAATGTAATCGTGCTATAGAAATTGCTCTGGAGTGCAAGCTTTCTTCCCATTTAGTTTAACGTGTACACCTTTCTAAGTTAGCACATATAGAGGCACACCACATTCTTTAATGACTCTGTAGTATTCCAGAGTATAATTTTTACTCCATTTATTAAGCTATCTCACTATTCATGGACATTCAGATTGTTTCAATTTTTTTTTTTAAGTAAAATTATTTATTTATTTTTGGCTGTGTTGGATCTTCGTTGCTGTGCATGGGCTTTCTCTGGTTGCAGCGCGCGGGCTTCTCATTGCGGTGGCTTCTCTCATTGCGGAGCATGGGCTCTAGGTGTGCGGGCTTCAGTAGTTGTGGCACCCAGGCTCAGTAGTTGTGGCTCGTGGGCTTTAGCGCGCAGGCTCAGTAGTTGTGGCTCACGGACTTAGTTGCTCAGCGGCATGTGGGATCTTCCCGGTCCAGGGATCGAACCCATGTCCCCTGCATTGGCAGGTGGATTCTTAACCACTGAGCCACCAGGGAAGTCCCTGTTTCAAATATTTTATCGGTAAAACAGTGCTGAATGATGTACATAGAAGTTTACATATTCATTCAACTATTTTAAGCCCAGTGAGAAGAAATATTTGGACAAGACTAAGCATTCTCCACTTTTGGCATGCCTAGTGATTTCCAACTTTGTGTCCGTTTTATTAAGAATGTGATTATTGCCTGTCTCCGCATGTTTATTTTCCATTCAAATAATTGTACAAATACTACTATCCAACGATGTCATTCCTTCCCTAATTGAACAACTTGATGAAAGAGAGCACATCTTATGGCATCTAGTTATCTGCTGGTGTAGGAAAGCGAACTCAGTGTTTAAAAGAAAGATTAGCATGGTTGGTGGTGTGTGATGGACAGAAGTCAAGAACCATCCATCAGTATTTTAATTTGTAAATGCTCTTAGGGCATGTTCACTATAAGCAGAGTCAGAGTCCAGGATTCTCATGCAAGAGATTAATTGAGGGGATGCCCTCAGGACAGTCTGTGAGGAAATGATGGAAGTGGGAAAGAGCAAGGGAAGAAGCTAAGCAGAAGTGTCTTTCAGCTGAGCTCTAGCCTCCCCTGGTCTCCAGAGGAAGCTCTGTAGTGTGAATGTCACCCAGAGTTCTGTTGTGTACCTTGCATCTCCACAGCTAAGGGGAGAGTAATCCTCCCCTGGCATGTCCTACCCAGGCAGCTCCATTAGCTGAAGGCAGTTCGTAGAAGATGGAACAGCTGTGAGCTGTTACGAGCCAAGCTCAAAGCAGTGGAGCGAGGAGTGCACCAGCCTCATAAAAAGTCTGGAGAGGCACTAGTAGGTCGTCTTGCCTGGAGCCCTTTCCCTTCCCCGACGGTGCCATCTCCATCCACTGAAAGTGTACTCATTCTTCAAGATCCAGCCCCAGACCACCTGCACTGTGTGGCTTCCCCTAATCACAGCAACTGGATTTGAAAGGTGTTTCAGTTAACTTCTATAATCATAAATTTTTAAAAATCAGAATGAAAAAATACTCTAAAAAATGTGTTCAAGTCCTGGCATTACAATCATATACTAATTTTCTAAACCTAGGAAGCAGTTAAGCCTCTTTGAGCTTCAGTTTTGATATTTGTAAAATTCTGGTATTACCTGCTCAACCTACTTGACCAGGTTGTTGTAAGAGTGAGATGAAATCTTGTATCGGAGAACTTCTTACCTTATGTACCCACGTGTACAGTGAGGACTTCCCTTAGTCTCATGTAGATGAACCTCCAGACTTGGAAGTGCATTCTTGGGGACATAGGCCTCTTGCTGTCACTGTCTCTCCTCCAGATAGCACACACTCCAGTCAGTTGGCTTGAGCACAAATGAGTCACTTTACCTGGATGTAAAAATTTATCAAGGCAGCCAATATAATATTTGTGTTTCCTTAATAACACACCATTTCAGAAATTCTGATTTGTGTTACGATTATTTGGGTTTATATCCTGCATCCCCTGTTAATTTTTAGGTTTCTGAATGGGAAACACATTTCATATACTCCTTTGTTTCATCCATGCTACCTGCCACGTAGTCTTGCATGTGGTAGATATTAAATAACGACTTGTCAGATAAGGCCGAGAGGTTTTTTAGGGAAGACTTTACTAGCTTCTCTAGGGCTAGGACCCTTAATTTGTCCTCAGAGCTCATAGTTTTGAGCCTTATCTTAACTAAATGAGAGGCAGGATGAAATGGTTTATTATAATCATTCTAGAGATGTGGCTTTAAGTGAAAAGCACCTAGTTAAAAAGAAACTCAATTTAGAGACCTTTTATGTAGTTTTAGCCTCCCTTAACTGATAACAGTGAGATAATCCTTTAACAGAAAAATAAAATGAATGAAGATATGAAAACCGACTTGAATAATTCATCTCTAATAATATTAACATGTGCTGAAATGAAATATATAAACTAGTTTTTTGAGACTTTTAATTTAGTAACTGATTTAGTAATTTCGGAAGCTTTCATCATCCTGGAAGTCATTCTCTTCTTTTCCTAAAATTGTAGGTGTATTTTTTATCTCTGTGTATAGGACCATTTCACTTCTCCGGATGAATACGATGACCCCACTGTGCTCTATGAAGCCATTGTGTCTCATGAGAAGAACCTCGTCATAGCCCACGAAGGGGACCCCGCATGGCGGAGTGCAGTCCTCGCCAACTCACCCTCCCTGCTTGCTCTGCGGCACGTCATGGATGATGGCACCAACGAGTACAAGATCATCATGCTCAACAGACGCTACCTTAGCTTCAGGGTCATTAAAGTAAGGTTTATATAAACAGAAGAGTAGAAATGGGAGGAGGCACTTGTTTGCCTCTGAAAACAATGGAGCTTAGATAACTGTATCCAAACTTTTAAAAAGTAATTGAAACTCTTTTATAGAAAACAAAAATAATGACCATACCATATTAACGTTTATTGTTTTTGAACTCTTAATTTATTTTGTCGGTAATTTACTCTGTCCTCTGAAATTTTTTCATGTGCCATAAAGCCTTAAATATTTTGCTTATTTCTCTCTTGGCAGTCTCTTGCCTGTTATATGTGCTATTTGGGCAGCATCTCTTCCTAAAATGTCAGCACTGTTTTGCTAATAAGATGTGATTCCTAGGTTGCAAAATAATACTACAGCTTGTACTTCATAATAGCTACCTATAAATGGTTCACTCTCACTTGCTTTTTTGTTTGTTTTGTTGTTTTTTTTAAGCATCTCAGGGCTTTAGGAGGCTTAATCTCTGACATTTTATTTTGATAGTTTGTAATGTTTTTTCTTCATTGAATCCACCCCCAAAATCACAAACATCCTTTCAACTCTAAATATTTTTTACCTCTCATTTCTATCAAAAATATTTGTTATCTTAGTTACAAAATTCAGTGCTTCACCAATTTAGAAAACTAAATGGACTACATTTTACTTGGTATTTTTACAAGGCAGAGCAGAGGGAAGAGCTCTGTAGGTGTTTATTGTCTAATAGCCTAATGACAGTGGAAAATAGTTAACTCCTGTTCAGATGTGACCTGCTTATATTTGTTTCCTGCTTTTCACAGTTAGTTATCGTAATGTCTTTTATATCCCTCCCATTTCTACTCTTCTGTTTATATAAATTTTATTCTTGGCCCCTTAACCTAATTCCCATGTGTTCTGGTTTTCAGGTGAATAAGGAGTGTGTCCGAGGCCTTTGGGCAGGGCAGCAGCAGGAGCTTGTTTTCCTGCGTAACCGTAACCCAGAGAGAGGTAGCATCCAAAATGCCAAGCAAGCTCTGAGAAACATGATAAACTCATCTTGTGATCAACCTATTGGCTACCCGATCTTTGTCTCGCCCCTGACAACTTCTTACTCTGACAGCCATGAACAGCTTAAAGAAATTCTTGGGGGACCTATCAGCTTGGGAAATATCAGAAACTTCGTAGTGTCAACCTGGCACAGGTGAGCCATAGGACTGCCTTTTCCAGTGGTGGTGTGTCCTGACCGCTTAATCTAGGCAAGTGTGCATTAGCACTACCTGGAAAGATTGTAGGAAAAATACAGATGCCACGGTACAATAAAAACCTGTTATAGCTGAGCTTCATGAAGTAGAATCTGAGCATTTGTATCTTCAAACTCTTATTAAATAAATCTAATGTACAGTAGTCTGGTCAGGAGCCACTGCTCTAGCATTTAGTAGAATCTTGGATAATTCCCTCCTTTTAGTTTTTTAAACTCTATTGCAGCTTACTGCCACTATTAGAATGTGTGGGTCAACAAACAGGGCAAATGAGAGAAAAATAAAAGAAACTTGTGCAAGTCGATTACATTCTTTTTGTATTCCGTTCCAGCAGTAGGGGGAGCATGCTGTCCATGTTGAAACTCCTCCTTGTGAGATGCAGAGATACTGCTGCCATTTTAACAGTCAGCACTCACATCTCAAATATTTAGTGTCTTCAAGTATGCACATGAATTTTTTTCCTCTGCCTTTTGTGTAGTAAATTATGATATATGGTGCAGGAACATCATAATTTGATGGATGGTAAAGAAAAATCTCAGATTAAGAGTTGTTCAGATCCTTAAATACCAAAACTTAATCCAAAACAAGACTAGAGCAACAAACTCACAAATAGGTGTTTTAAAATTCTTCCAGGAATACCCAGCATTAAAGAGTAAAATTTCATCATTTTAACGTCTACCCCTATTCAAACAGAGGGAAGGATACAAACCAGGGTAGTGTTCAAAGAAGTTTTCTTTTCAAAAAATACGTGTTGTGCTGGAATTGCCTTGTTTGCCCAGGACCGAGTGGTTTTCTGGGATGCAGGATTTTCAGTGCCAAACTGAGACAGTTGTGGGCAAACCAGGAGAATTGGTCACCCAACGTTTTGAAAAAGAGAAGAAAAATTATTACAGCAGTTCTCTTCAGGTGTGCTACAGCATAAATTAGATTTAATTTAAGTCAATTAGGTATTCGTGGGTTGTATACGGTGGCAAGGATTCTATTTCCAGCTGAGATCTTAATGGAACAACTTGTTGTGTGCAGTTCTTTGTTATGGTGTAGAAAAGATGATAGGGTGTAGCGTAAAAGTGAAGCTTATTAGAAGAACGGAGGCAGTGAGTATGAGGGAGATACGCAAACATCATAGACTCTTTTGCTTCTTAATGTTGATTGCCCCATGAAGACTTCCGAAGGTGAACATTAGTAGCATTAAATGTTCAGAATACAGTGCCTATCTTGAAGTGATCTCGGGACCATGCCTCCTACTCCGGTGTTTGTTCCTAGGTTAAGGAAAGGTTGTGGAGCTGGCTGTAACAGTGGCGGCAATATTGAAGATTCTGATGCTGGAGGTGGAGCCTTTTGCACTAGTAACAGCGCGACAACTGCCAATGATCCCCACAGCAGTGCGTCCCAAGGAAGCACTGGAAACCCAGGCCAGGGACCGGGAACAGGATTCCATCCACCTGTCACACCTTACCCTCCAACGCTAGGTAATCTGAAACAAAATTATGTGTGTGATGTTAGCCTCTCAACTGTGGGGTTCAGGTAGTATGTGTGTGTAAAGAGGGTGACATATTACCTACTTGGAAATATATAAATAGAATGTTTTGTTTGATTCCCAATAGGACATTATCCTACTTGTTTATATTAATCATTTAATATATATAAATATAAATATACACCATTTGAAATAGCATTTCTTTGAAAGTATCATTTTTAAAGGCCAATAATAGTTAACTAATATAATTTATTTAACTTCTCTCCTGTTGAACAACGATTTGGTTTCTTCTGAGTGTTGTAATAATCTTTGTATATAAATCTTTGTAATCACTTATTATTTTCTTAGGCTGGAAACTTTAAAAATGGAATCAAGTCAAAGTTTATGAAAATATTTAAGACATGATACATAATGCCAAAAATCTTTCCAGAATTTTTTTTATTTCTTTTACACCAATTGGTACTCTGACCAGTCGTATAGAGGAATGCCCAGCTTTGAGTATCATTGTTTCCACCTCTGCTCCCTGCTCTCTCAGAGAGACAGGAGAAGGGGGGTGGTCTTTAGTTGCATTTTTAAAATTTGCATTGCTCTAATAATGCCTGAGGTTGGAAACTTTTAAATGAGTTTGTCAGACCTTCTTTCTGAAGTGCATGTTAAGTCTCTTGCCCATTTTTCCATTTGGTTATCTTTTTTTCTTATTTGTATATTCTGATTGCTCTAATAATGCCTGAGGTTGGAAACTTTTAAATGAGTTTGTCAGACCTTCTTTCTGAAGTGCATGTTAAGTCTCTTGCCCATTTTTCCATTTGGTTATCTTTTTCTTATTTGTGTATTCTGGATTGGAACTCTTGGTCAGTTTTCTGTACCACAGACATCTTTTTCCATTCTGTATGTTTGTTTTCCCTTCTCTTTCTGTGAAGAGTGGCTTGCCTTTTTTTGGTAAGTTCTTAATTTTTGTGTAGAGCAATTTACTGATCTTTTCCTTTATGATTAATACTTTTTGTATCCTATTTAAGAAATTTTTCCTTATCCCAAAGGAAGCTATTCTTTAACTAATTTGCCTTTTACATGAGAGCTGTAATCCACCTGGCATGCAGCAGGACTCAGATCTTACCTGTTCCCGGATGGCTGGTCAGTTGATCCAGCACTGTCCTTTCCCCCTCTGTTTTGCATGGATCAGGTGAAGTTTTAAAACATTTACTTAAAATGATTTTTAAAAATGTAATAGCACTGGAATTGTTAAGACTCTAAGTAGGTGTGTGATCTGACATTTTGTTATGTTCTTTTTGAACTTCTGAGTGAAAACCTAAAACTGCCAGTGTGCTTCTTTAAATATACCTTTTACTCTTAACATTGATTAGCTCTTTTTATTTTCAGATTAAAAAGTATATGTAGTTATTTTTCAATATAATTAATAATAATTTTCTAATAATCTTCACATCACTCTTCACAAATCTGAAGAATCCTATCGAGCCATTAGAAAAAAGAACACAGAATAACCTGCTATTTAGTATCACTGATCATTCATATTCAGTAGTAATCCCTTAATGTATATGCATATTACAGTGTGGCATCACTGTGCCTCTATAGGTAGTATAGCTTGTCATTGGAATAGATTGAAAGGGCATTAATACCGTATTTTGAGAAATAGTAGTTACAGAGCTTGCCACATAGTAGATCCTTAATAAATATTTCTCACTGTCTCATTTCTATGACATATGCATGTATTCTGAAATATTTCAGTGAAAGAAATTTTAGGATTTATCTCAACCTAAATACCTGCTATTTCCTATAAATTATTTAATTATATTTTTTTTATGCCCCAGAATTTGAATTTTAAAAAGCTTCAGCAAACAGAAATTATGTTACATTAACCACATAAGAAAATAGATCTCAGATATTTATTTCTTTTTGGCAACTTTAAAAGTTTTAGGTATAAATATTAAATTCAATAAATTCACCAACTAATTTAAGGTGCGAGGCTTAAGGGAGAAGGCCTTAGAAACTACTGAAAAAGCAGTTGTGTTTGGGTCATCCCACTGAGAATGAGCGCTGCTGTTGTTTCTCCCTCCCCAGCCGCTAGCCACAGCTCTCACTCTGTGCAGTCCAGCCTGGTCCGGCAGTCCCCTGCCCGGGCCTCTGTAGCCAGCCAGTCGTCTTACTGCTATAGCAGCCGGCACTCATCTCTCCGGATGTCCACCACGGGATTTGTGCCTTGTCGGCGCTCTTCCACCAGCCAGATATCGCTTCGCAACTTACCGTCATCCATCCAGTCCCGCCTCTCTGTGGTGAACCAGATGGAACCCTCCAGTCAGAGCGGCCCGGCCTGTGTGCAGCATGGCCTGCCTTCCTCTAGCAGCTCCAGCCAAAGCATCCCAGCCTGCAAGCATCACACCCTCGTGGGCTTTCTTGGGACAGACGGCGGTCAGAGCAGTGCCGCTGATACGCAGCCCGGCAACACCTTAAGTCCTGCCAATAATTCACATGCCAAAAAGGGGGAGGTGGTTTACAGAGTCCAGGTGAGTAAGCCCACGGTTCTTCTTGCACTGTTTCTCTTACTCGTTTGTTTTTATTTCTTGTTTTTTTTTGAGTGAAGGACTCTTGTGAAGACACACCTTATATTGCTTAGTCTGAAGACTAGAACAATTTTGAATGTTGAAAAAATGTTTCTGCCAGTATAAAAACTGAAAGCAAGCAATTTTTCACTGGTGGTGTTTGTTCCCTCTTCAGCCATGGTTATGTGGCCATTGCAGTTAAGGTCTCCTAGGAGACTAAAAGGAATTCAGGTGGCTCTTTAGGTTGTTTTTTATTCCATTATAGGCAGTGGAGAATTTGAGACACTGTGAAAGAAATTCTGTTTGGGATTATATAATTATTTGTCATCGAGGGGAAAATGAATTGGAAATGATCCATATTCATGTACACTGCAGATTGTGGATCCCAGTCAGGTTCTGGATGGGATCAACCTGTCAAAAAGGAAAGAGCTGCAGTGGCCTGATGAGGGTATTCGGTTAAAAGCTGGGAGAAACAGCTGGAAAGACTGGAGTCCTCAGGAGGGCATGGAAGGCCATGTAAGTTCTCTTATGAAGCTGGTGCTGTCACTTTTTTGTAGCCTGACTGGTATGCCTGTTTTTTAGCTGATTTATGTACTTATGCTTAATTACCAAACTGAATTACTACCTCTAATCTTAAGGATAGAGTCTGTGAGTGTATTCAGGGTCTCTGCCACTAACTGCTTGTTTTATTCTGAATCATTAGGTGATTCACCGTTGGGTGCCTTGCAGCAGAGATCCAGGTACTAGATCCCACATCGACAAGACAGTACTTCTGGTTCAGATTGAAGATAAATACGTGACTGTAATCGAAACTGGGGTACTAGAACTTGGGGCTGAAGTGTGAGCCAGTGTTTTATAACTTCATTTCTTTTCCCTCAAAATTCCAAGAGATTGGAAAAAAGAGGAGAGAGCAGAAGATGCCTGCAGGTATCCCTTTGATCCTGTAGGAGAGACTTGAACATAGAGTGGGCTTGGTTAAGCACCACTCCTTTGTCCTTCACCCTGACTCCTGTCGCTGTCTCCATCCCCAAATAAAGCTGAAATATTTTTTTAAGTTAGCTGCTGAGAAAACATCGTGCATGAAGGATAAAGTTCTGTTAAAATACATCCTTAAAAAAAGTTTTTTCCTATGCATTGCCTATGCTTTAAATCAACAAACTCTTGCTTTCTAAACTATGATCTCATATTTTTCTAATTTTTTTGCCAAAAATAATTGCCATGTTTTGTCATAAAACATGAAATCCATTTACCTTGATTTTTAAAAACAGACAAATGTAGAAAACCTTCAGTTTGACATATAGCAGTATAAAAGTTTAATGTACAGTGAAAAAGACTATGAACATAGATTTATCTTATTCCTTGAGCGCTAAAAACTTTAATGAAAAAAACTGCACTAATTTTTTACAATGCACTATAAAGTCTGAGATTTCTCAGAACATTTATTTATATATAAAAATAAAATACCATTATTTAAATTGCCTTTGGGATTAACCCCTTCCCTTTCCTTATACGTAGCAGGAACTGTGCTGCTTATTTTTCTTTAGTAGTCTGTACTTCATGCTAGTCCATTGGATGTTTCCTTTAAAATGAATACTTAATCTCAAGATACACGTAGCTTCATCACTGGCATTTCCCGGAGCCAGTAGTCGGTGACTCAGTCCCGTGAACACTCCTGCCAGCTCCTGTGTCCACATTTCAGATGGGCTCCAACACTGTGTGTGTCCCAGCTACCCTGTTTCTCCCACTTGGGGCAAGCTCTGCTGGGGTCAGTTCTGGGAAGAAAATACTTTTGCTTTTCAAAGAGGAAGGTGAACGTCCAGGAATTTAAAGAAAGGATGGATTGCCTTTTATTTTAAGAGTTCTTAGCTCTTGAAGTTATTCACGTGCAGTTCAGTTAATCAAGTAAAATTTTTTCAAACAAAATTATCCAAATGGTGCAGTTCTTATTGTTATAGCTCTCTTTAATAACTTTGCCTATTATTTTCCTCCTCTCTTCTTATTCTATTACTTGAATTTTATTTCCTGTGATTTATAGTGTGTAGCTGTAATTTGAAATATTTATAACTGTGATGAAATTGACTTAATTCATATGTTGTCTCATAACTTAAATTTTATTGGTTTTTTTGAAATGTATGTATTCAGGGAAATATATAACTCAGATTTACAATTGGACTAGGTGGGAACTGCAGTTTAGATTTAGTTTTCAACATATGGCATTTTTTAAATCCTTCAGAAAATTTTTCTCCTTTTGTGTGAAACTCCAAAGAAGACTGTACATCTGAGCATTTAGGAGCAGCCATCTTTCTGCCCCCTGTGAATGGAAAGTAAAAAGAAGCAGGTGAAGTTAATTTCAGTCATACATTTTGTTTAGTCCATTATATCCAAAGCATTGCTATTTCACCATGTGGTACTAGCCGTATTTCAGGTACTTGCTAGCCACATGTGCTTAGTGGTTACTGTATTGGGCAGCGTGGGTTTAAAGTGTCTTCGGATGAAGTGAGAGGAGATGGAAGCTGTTTTTCCTCCTAATTCTGATGTAGATCTTACAGTATCACATGACACTTCAGTGGAAGGAATGAAAGCTAAGGAAGTAAACAGCTAATATATAGCCTCTGATTGCATTTTCACTCCAAAACCTATTTAGTTTTCCTTTTTCCAATTTTAAATTTTTGTGGGTATTCGGGAGCCAATGTGCCTCGTGTTGAGGTTTCCAGACTTCACACTTTGCAGAATTTACTGTTGAAAAACTTTTTGTCAAATGTTTTACTGAACATTTACACAAAGGTACGCTTTCTAAATTGACCAGTTAAAATGTATTTTTCCTGATACTGTGGTTATATTCTGTGTTTGCCTTATTTTGGCAAATCTACAATATGCCATTAAGGTTCAGGTTCTTCTTTTTTCTTCTGAAACTGAATATATGATCTGTTTGTCTGTCTATATTATCTAAAATCCTCTCAGAGGAATTATGCTCCCTGCTGCTTGTTCCCTTTCTGAGATGAATATGATCTCTTCATGGTCATTGCCTAGATGAGAAGATAAGTGGAGCCTTTCCAGTCTTAAATAGAAGATACTTCATTTTCCTACACAGAGAAAAAGAAAAAACCTGAACTTCAAATGTTTAAGACTATAACATATAGTCTTTTTAAAATCATAATACTTTTCTAATAATTGCATCAGGGGAAGGAAGCATTGATAATTAAAGAAGGAGTCAAGTCTTAAAAATAATTTGAACTAAAGTATAATATAGAAATATACACACTTTCATTAAGTTGATTATACATGTCTTATTCAACCCTGTCCCCTGCCACCCCACACCCCCTTGGAGATTAGTGAGCTATTCATTTAGATTCCCTGCTTAGCCTTTTTGATTAGTATATAAGACTCCAGTATACACACATTAGCATCTTTAGTTCACAGTTGCCAAAACGTTCAGAGTTCCATAATTTGAAAGTAAAAATATGTAATTAAAACACTAGTTTTTTTCATTTGCTTTCAATAGTTTTATTGATATCTTTCCGGTTTTTTTCTTGTTTGACTTTGCTTTTTCCCCCTTTAGAGAGAGTTCTAGAGTAAGTTATAAATTCCTAGCTTTTTTGCTGTTGTTGTTATTCAGTGTTAAAAATCATTTTATAACTCAAAATTAAATTTTTGGCTAATCTTCCAGTTTATAACTTGGTGTAAGCCCTATTTTTACACCATTTTTCAATACTTGATAAAACTTTATATGTTCACTTTTTTCTAAAGAACTATAATTTTTCCAGAAGTCTAGATTAATATCAGATGTTGATCTTTAAGGGACTTGGGGGAGTAGGTGGTGAGGCTCTATATTTTTAAGGTAAAAGGAGATTAATTACCTTTCAGGAAATTAGCAAACAAACTTCATCAGTGTTCTGCCTTCTTTGAGTTTCCATTACTGGAAGATTAACTTCCATTAGATTTGAAGTTTTTTGTTTTTTTTTTTAATATTTCAAGTATATCTGAGATACTTCTACAGACCCTTGAAACAGAATTAGTCAGACAAGATTTCTCTCCCGAGTGAACTATGGAAAATTACTCTGTGTACCAAATGTCAGGCAGTGAAAATACAGGTTTTTACGTAAGAAACAACAGCTCATTAAAAAGATGTATTTTTCTTCCTGGGTTAGTTTACTTTTCCATCTCATATCAAAATATAAAAGAACAGCGTCAAATCTCAGCAAGGGGAGCTTAGCCTTAATGAACCCCACTTTGCTTCGGAGCAGCATGCTTCTGCCTCTGCTTGGGAAATCTTCATATGCTGGATTGCTGCACTGAGTCACATTCATCCAGAACTGAGTCTTTTAAACTTATGATTTGCCCAGAGGCTAAGGTTATTGTTTTCTCTCAAAAATCTTTCCTCCTAAACATGTGACTTGAGAAAAAGATAACAATAATTTTGCATGAGAATTCTCTGAATTTATGTTTACTAGCTACAAAACTATTAACTGCTGCCCGCATTGTGATTGACTTTTGTGTTTTCATTACTTTTTGATGAATATGGACAAAGCCCCCCCTTTTTTAAAAGTCCTCAATATTCATTCTTGTTCTTTTTTGTAGTATATTTTAATCACATAAAATTACTTTGCTAGGACACAGACCAAGGGTAAGATGTCATTCAAGGCTAAGATGATATTTGGAGCCCATTAATGGACTTTGAACCTTCTGTTTCAGTCATATATGGAAATTGAGTTTTATTTATCTGGAGAAAGAGGAAAATTAGTTATTACCATGTATTTGTGCAGCATAAATTTTAATATTACGTTGGATATGTATAGTTTTTTTTAAATTAAGTATTAAAAAACCAGCCTCTCTTTTCTTCACTTCATTTTTTAAAAAAAATCTGGTTGATATATACCTAGTCCTTCTCATTTGTTTAGGTGAGAACTGTGATTGGAAAGAAGTTAATTATTATACAAATAGATCTGGTAGGTATGTGAGTGGAGTATTAATTTTGTTTGAAACAGATGTATATTTTCTGCTTTGAATCACCTCTCCAGAGTCATCTTGTCAAGAATTATGTGTGATAAGAATTTCTCTTTATTGCCTATCAGCCACATATTGTTTCTGAAGTAGAGAAAATAAGTTCTATTTGTGAACTGAACTTCATTATCTGCCATTTTATGGAAGCAGCATAACATTCTTTGGGGGACCAGAGCTGATTGTCATCACAGGGTTACATGACAGCTCTGTTCTAAGGCACACCTATTATATAGGGTTATACCTTTTTTCTGTGCTTCAGCTCTGTACCTGACAATTTATGATTCAGAGGATCCAAGCTAGAAGGAAGAAAGGTCATCTAAGATTGTGATATGGATGAATTCCTGCGTGGTATTTGCACAGATGGGGTGATACCCTGGAATTCAAAACAGAGTAGTAGTAGAGAATGAGATGGCTGCTCCAGATGACGCTTGGATTTAGCATAATTGTGGTTAAACAAGATTTTTTATATATGAAGCTTGATTCTACAACCAAAATAATAGAAATGGGAAAAATCATGTCTGCTTATGCTTTTTTAAAGTTTATTATAGTTTAAGTAAAAATAAATTGTAAAAAATGATTACCTTAACCCTGTACAAGTCTGGCAATGAGCTCTGCATGAGGAAATGGAAGAAAGAATACTGAAAATGATTCCAGGAAGGTAGGTGGGAGGAAGGAGAATGGGTTTCCCTTTTCTGATCATGGGCTCTGAAAGTATTCATTGCCTCTACCAGCATTCAGTATAAACCAGAGATAAGAATATATGTACTCACGTGTGTCTGTGAGCGTGTGTGTGCGCGCGCGTGTCTGAGTGTCTGTTATTCTAAACAGCTTGTAAATACTGTAGATGTTTAAAATGGAAACTGAAAGCTGAGATTGTTTTTTCTTTGCAAATATATTGCATCAAAGATACAGTATTGACAGTGGATAAAACATGGAGGAAATAAATTTTTTTTCATTTTGCCTTCTGTCCATTTTTGTCAAATTAAGAAAAATTAGAGTTTACCATATTAAGCTCTGCCTAGCATATTTTAAAAACAGGTACTTGGTTCTGAAAATAATCATTTTAAACAGAAGCTTTGGCCTATTAGCATGGGATTCAGCTTATAATAAAAATGTATATATTTCATAATAAAAGGATAGCTTTTCACACGGCAGAAAGGTTGTAGTTTACATCTTCTGAACTTATCTGAATGTGTCCTATTAATATAATATCAGATGGAACATGTAGGATGATGGATGAAAATGTGTACATGTTCACTGTATTACACTAAATTACAGTACAGAAAATGGAAAGAACATACAGATTATGGTCATCAAAATCAGACAGATGCTAACTTGGTGTGTGTACTAACCCACTGATTTCATGTATAATACTTCAAGAAAACGTAAGCTGACTTACAGTGATAATAGATATACTCTTGACTGAGTCACTTATTAATCCTTCAGTGAGTCATTTTAACTATAAGTAACAACCAAAGGCAGCAGGGTGCAGGTGACGCGCCATTGGCATCAGAGTCCCAAACAGTTTGCTCTCTTCCTGCCCAGGATCACAGTGGCACACCTAGAAATGTAATGGCGTTTAGTCTTATAGGATCTTATAGGACAGTATTTTTTCTAGTGACAGGAAACATGCTGGTTAAATGAAACACATCCTCAAAGAAAGGGATTTTCTGTGTATGTGATCTACATTAATCTTAGAGCCAGAGATTCAAAAGGGAGTTGACCTGAAATTTGGGTCCCCTAGAAGCTCTTCGTTGTTCGTAAAGTGCAGTTTACTTAGGATTTTTTTTTTCTCCTAAAGGATCCGAAAATGTTGGCCTGTAACCAATGAATCTCACCATGTAGGTGCATTTTCCTCTGGGGAAGGTAAAACACACCTTGTGAAGTAAGGTCGTGACCAAATGATGGCTTTTGGGGTATTCATTCAGCACTTACTATATAAAACGTTTGCTTTATTCCCCTTTTCCCCCATTCATATGTGCTTATTAAAGGAAACTAAATATAATTGAACTTCATGCTTAGAAAAATGTAATTTGGTACAAGAGGATCCCTAGATCGCTCTGTAATTTCTCAGGATATATATTAACAGCAAGTGGTAAGAGGTGAATCCGTCTTATCTGAAAGCCTTTTAAGAAACCATTCAGTTTCAGTGCCCAGTAAACTGTGCTGAAAGGGAAAAGTCATCTTTTAGTCCAGGGTTCCTTTTTGCTCCCAAGGACATTGTATGAATCCATAATAGCTGGGCCCATGTAAGGATGCTCCAGGTCAGTCCCATCCTGAAGCACAAGCATCCTGACTTGTCTTTATCATATAGTCACCATCCCAGGCCAGCACTGAATTTAATCAGATACCAAGCAGTGTTTTTAATACTGTTACTGGGTTTGCTCTCAAAAATCACCCACCACTTCTCGGTTGTGTACTAGTTAATAACACAGGATGTCCCAGTGGGAACTCAACAGTGGAGCACAAATGGCTAAAGTAAGGTATACCCTGTTTGTAGACAAAATGCAGATTTATCTAGCTTATAAATTTGGGGATGACTCCTTTTGTACAATTGCATTAAGATACTATTTAAATAGTTCTAAAATATTTACTTAGGATGCTTACAGTTGCAAGGAAGAAAAAACCCAATTCAAAGTTCCTGAAACAGGAAATTGGCTCATTATAAAATGAAAGGTAAACTGGGGCTTTCAGGATTGATTAATCATGTTACTCCAGCTCCGTGTATCTGTAATTTTCTCAGCTCTGCCCTCCTGTGTATGCTGGCTTTCTTTTCAGACTGGAACTAAGTGTCTATTTCTAGACCTCACTCCATACACATTATCACTCAGAAAAAACACTTCCTGTTACCTTCCTTAAGTGGGAAAATCTCCCAGAAGCCTGAGCATATTTCTCCTTGCATCTCATTAATGTAAGATTTGACATATGCAAGATCCTTAACCTGTCCCTATGTCCTGATTTTCTGAACCGGTCACTGATAAGAACAGTCACCATGATTGGCTCAGACAAATCAGAGCTTAGCCCGGAACCCAGAGTCCACTCCGCACACAGCGTGGCTGCTATACGATGTGTGCAAAGGAGTTGGCCACAATGTCCGCAACAGGTCTGTACATAGCGTTTTGGAACTTGAGTATTGTTTTCAAGAAACAGAGACTCAGACTACCTACCAAATAAGGTGTTTCTTTTAGGATGCATCTGTAGCAGACCTAGAACAGAAAGTCAGCAGAAACTGAGGTGGACTAGGTCCAAGTGTTTGCTCTTTTTTTCTGAGAGGCTGCCTTACATCTCATCGTGCTTCTGCTTTTCTCCATGTAAATTATTTCCTTCCTTAACTTGTTGGGGATAAAAAGAAAAAAGTAAACACCTAGACATAGGATGATCTTTAGGAAAAGGCTTTTAATGATGGGTTCCGTTTCTAAAGGACTACTCAGATTTCCTATTCTTTTTTTAGTTAGTTATGGTAAGTTGGATTTCTCTAGGACTGCACATCTCAAACGTTTTGGTCTCAGAATACTTTGACATTTAAAAAAATTACTGAGCCCCCCGCTACCAAAGAACTTCTTTTCATGTAAGAAACACTTATATTTACTGATATCTATTGCATTAGAAATTAAAACAACAAATACTAAAGATGTTATTTCTGAATGAATTAATAAATAATGAACTCATTACATGTTAACATAACATTTTTATTTAAAATAGTGTTTCCAAATTTTAAAAATTGCATAAGACATCTGAACTATGCTGCTACATACAATGTGTTGCATTACATTATTTTGATTGAAGGATATGAAGAAAACCTGACTTCATACATAATATGTAGTTGGAAAAGAGGAATATTTGAATAGCCTTTCCAGATAATTGTTAATATTCTTGTTACTTCACTAAGATTTGCTAAGTGGTAGTTTCTTAAAGCTTAATCTACTGAGCTGAGTGAGTTAAGTGTTTGGAGAAATAAAATGGTTTATTTACTGAAAACCATCCAGTCCAGAGGCTTATGATTCATTTTGTAAGACCTTAGACTTACTTTTTTTTTTTTTTCAAAACTATGGGGCCAGAGGACAGGAGGCAAAAAATACTTCACTTGGATAATATCTTTTCCTTTCTGGAAACGAGAGAACTCTCCAATTCCACAGGTTCTGACATGTTCTAGTTAACATCTCTCTTTCTCAACCTGTGTTGGGTCACCCTCTGGGTATGCAGGTCAGAAAGAAAACCTACAGGTTATGTGGGCCATAGGTGAGAGGGCCAAAGAAATGACAAGTACTGAAGCAGGGAAAGCTCTGGTGTCTCCAGTGGTTAGATGGTGAGGTGTCACCACCAAGGCGAGCACTGGCTCATCTGCCCACGGCCAACACAGCAAGCCTCATAGAACTGGGTATTGGGCCTAAAAAATACAAGCTCCTCAGCCCCTGCACTTCTAGAGAACATGAAGAATAAGGTTAAATTTAGGATGCATTTTTTCATATGAAGTTTTCATTAGCATCACTTTGTAGCTAAAGTTGCACAGAGTGTGTTTTAGGTAAAGGAGGAAGATGGCTTAAGAGCTAGAATTGATGTGGAGAGAGAGGTTCTGGAGAGAGGCAGACTGGCTATTCAGATATGCTTGGCTTTGGGGTTTGTTAGGGTTAGTACTCAAACTTGATTTTGTCAGAAGCTGAATTAACTCCAGAAGCAGTTAATGATAATGAAAGTAGTAGAAGGTCAATATGTGGATGAAAATGCCAGTTCATTGATTGAGCAATTCTCGAGATTGGGGCACTCCCAGCCTCGTATCAGAAGGTAACTGTTAGGCCACTTTGGTCATCAGAAGTTAGTTTATGGACATAGAGCTAGAGCACAGGAACATCATTTTTTATAATTCTGAACATTTTTTTTCCTGCCCTGGGAAAAGCATGCTTTATAATTTTTCTGCTTTTTTAGTGATGGAATATTTATGTCCATCAGTTTTAGTTTTTTCACTCTGCAGTAAACATTGTCAAATTTTGATCTTTGGCTTTCTTTTTCTAGACTCCAAGCAGACCACATGTCTTCTGTTGTCACATTCTTCCTTCAGGTGTGTCAGTACGAGTGTGTTAGGCTCCAGCTTTCTCACACTCAGCTTCTGCTTCTGCTGAGATGCTTTAATTGGATTACTCAACACCTTGCCCTTCCTGCTTTGATTGCAGAGAATTGGTCTTACCCACTGGTGTGAAGTTCACTAGTTCAAACATGGGAAAATCTCTTTATCTTACAGTTCAGAGGACACATTTACTACACCTCCTGCTTCATTACATTTCCAACTAAGAATAATTTATTTTCTCCAAATACACCCATCAATTTGGGGAGGGGAAAATGTCTCATAACTTTTAAACTAAGAGCAAACGTGTTTTAAGAGATGAAAAGCAAAATCTAATTTAAAAAATTTTAAAATTCGGGATCTGTTTAGCTTGAAAGGGATTGTTGTAAATTATCTTGAAAATATTCAGTATTCAAGGATGGGAGATAAATGACACTGACTGATTAGACACAATCTAATAGTGTAAAGACATTAAAACAAGATGCTGACATGTCTGTGGCAAAGGGCTGGCATATGATAAGTCTTGCCAGATTAAAGATTCTGGCAAGTAATAAATTATATTTCCATTGCAAATCTGAGCAAAAGCACTCTATATAAAGCAGTAATGACTCTCTTTGAAAAGTGTTTATCGAAGTAAGCATGGGAGTCCCTACTGTGTGCCAGATAAATTCACAACAAAGCCGCCATATGTTTTTACTGTCTTGCATGTGTGAAAATTGAGGGTTAAAAGATAATTTTAAGGAAAAGGTAAAATCATGGTCCTCAGGTATAAAAATGTACTACATGTGTTCAAGACTTTATCTGATGCATTAATCTGAAGAACTAACCACATAATACATTCAAATTTAAATTTTTTAGAAAAGGGCACAAGTGTATGTGGAGTAAAAAAATGTTAAAAATGAATTGTGAAATGGAGACAAATTGTTTTGTTGTCCACTGGACCTCTACTAGGGGAGACAGAATTTACATGACTTATTCGATACCTACATTTTACAAAGTTATAAACTAATTCCCACAGAATCAGAACCTGATAAGACAAAGGGGTATGCTATAGACGATGCATAGTTTTCCATTGGCATACAAGTTTTGTCTACCTTATTTTCGTAATTGGCCTGAGATAATCCACATAATAAGTGGCGTGATGGAGAAAATCTGGGGGGTGGTGTCCAGGACATTTGAATTGCAAGGGAAGCCCTGAGGACATCCTCGGAGGCTGTTGTGATTCAGCCTTGAGGCAGCGTTGGCTGGGACTGAGACGTTGACTGTAGGGCGTTAGTTAGCAGACTCCGAGGCTGGGGTTTTGCACGGTTTATTGGAGAGTGCTCTTCAGGGACAGTATAGGTGAGGGAGCACAGGAAGCTGGACTGATGAACTGTTGATGCAGTTACAGCAAAGGCTCTAGTTAAAAATCCATGGGAAGATCTGGAGCCCTTCTGAGATGTTCTGAGGACACACCTTGGGGCGGCAGTGCTCCTGACAGCTGGGATAGGGATCCTTATCTCCATCCTGAAGTGGAATCTGGGCAGAGCGCCGCAGCGCCCAGTGCACCTCTTGTCCTGCTCACATCCACGTGTCTCCCCCCTCTATCACCCTTTTGAGATTTCTCCTGACGAGCACCTCTGCTAGTCTAGGTGCTTACCTGCTCTTACCGCTAAGCTTACCTGCTGGGATGACCCAGACTCCCTCATCCTTGAGAGCTCTGAGCCTCTGGTCACCAGGCCCTTCTCAAGCAGTGACTGCTGTACCTGACTGACCACTTTCCATGTAAATTGGACAAGGGATTACCAAGAGACACTCCAGTGTATCACCCGAATGCCAGGCGTGTCTCTCCTCCCATTGCGTGAGGGCAGCCCCGCCTCTCCTAATTTCCTCTCCACCAAGGAAAGAACGTGGTGGTGACTTCTTTTCGTGCCTACTGGCCTCATTGCACGAAGGACCCAAAGTGACTGGGTCATAGCCGTAGCTTACAGTTGAATGGGACTCTTGCTCTATCCCCTGACGGAAGATTTCTCCCTTTGGAAACCAGGTTCTTTAGACCCACTGAGCCTAAAGTTGTGGGACTAGGAAGCACAAGTTCCCCAAGAGGGTCGTTGGTAAAGATGGTTAGCGGGGCTGTTCCCATTTCTGTTGGTCGGTTCCCAGTCTGGTGTATTCCACCACTTGGGGCCACTGAACCACTAGAATGGTCATTGATTTAGGATGTGTCCTGCAATCCTGAAGGGCGGGTGGTGCCCCATCCTCACAGGATATCATTTCCAAACTGGCACCTCAGCTGCACATTTAAAATGTCACTTAATTGTTCTATCAGAGCAGCAACTTTTCCAGTACATGATAGGACCAGTAGATCCCCTGACCATGTGCCCACTGTTTCACTCTCTTTGCTGTAAAGTCCCACGGTCCTATTCAGTGCCACATGGAATCCTGTGTCAGTGGGTCTGACACTCTGTAAACCCTCATATGATCGTAGTGCTGAAGCCCTGCAAGCAGGAAAGGCAAGACCGATTCTCATGAGGTGTGTCATTTCTAGTCAAGATAAATGACTGCCCCATCTAGAGTGGAAGGGGTCCACTTGCCATCAGGTGGATGGTTTTTCTCCTTGACGGGTGGGTATTGAGTCAATATATACAATATACAGCAGTGATCTCTAGCACTCAGGTTAAACATTTGGCAACATCAGTAGCTAGACCATCCTTGGTGAAAGGAATCCCACTGTGTATCTGCCATTGCTGCCACCATGGCTACTCCTTTCATGCACACATCTTGCCAGCACAGGAGTGACTAATGAAGAAGATAGCAGATATCAACTGCCCAAATCATTTGGACCACTTGGTTGTTTAGTGCCTCTCCCATAGTAGTTGCTCTCTGGTGGCCATTAACACCATTTAAAGATTTTTATACACCACGCCCACTCCCATAGACCATCCATGTGCCCCAGCCTCTGTCCCTAACCACCTTATCTTTCTCCTCCTAGGTCTTTGACCAATCAGCCAAGCCATTTGCTACTCCCATTAGTTCATGTTTTTTCTGGCCTTGGGCTCGTTCTGATTCCACACAAAGTAGATGACTGGATGGCCTGATTTTCGCCTTGCAGTGATTTCCCTTCACTGCTGTCTTAAAGGGCCACCTGAGTGGGGCTGCGTTGCAGCCACAGTCCATTTTTGGCTTGCGTCTACCTACCACATGAACCCACCTGTGAACCAAACTTGGCTTTTGTCCTCTTCTGTAAGTTGGTTATAAGGGACACATTCCCATGCCCTTAGCCATAGGGGTGAGCTCGAGCCACAGCAGTGAATGACATGGCAGGGAGCCTGGGCTGCCTACTCATGCAGCCTACCTGTGTCCCCTCTCGCTGCTCATGTCCAGTGCCCTGTGTACCACTTCCATTTTCAAATGGGTTGCTGCTGAGCCTGTTCAGGCTTACGGCTTAATGTCTGACAAGTCACGTAGCCAGGCACTCTCTACCAAGGCCAGCAGCAAACCAGGAGCTGGTATAAATGCCATGGCCTTACTCCAGAATCCTGTGAGTCTACATTGTGATTCTCCAATTAGGTTTACCATAAACCCTATACAGCATCTTTTCCCATCCTAGAGGCTTTAAATATCATAAGGTCTACCAGGTTGTAAGGACCAAGTGGCAAGACTGCTTACACCACATCCTGGACTGTCTGCAGAGTCATTCTCCTTTGGGCCCCACTCAAAGCTTTCCATGTGACTTGGCAAATGGGTCAGAGCAGTATTCTCACAAATGGACTTTGCAGACTTTAGAATCCACATTGACCTACGGGCATTCTGAGTCCTTTTTAGTGATGGGAGAAATGAGTCCTTTACCTTGAAGGGGAAGTTCCAGCAGGCTCCTGAATTTTTATAGGCTTTATCTCCTACCATACTTGCCCCTTCTTGATCATCCAGTCTGACTGGCATGATGTCATCAACGTAGGGGACTAATGTGATTTTCTGCAACATGTCTACACAGCTTCCTTCATACCTTTTTTTTTTTTTCTTTTTGCGGTACGCGGGCCTCTCACTGTTGTGACCTCTCCCGCTGTGGAGCACAGGCTCCGGACGCGCAGGCTCAGCGGCCGTGGCTCACGGGCCCAGCCGCTCCGCGGCATGTGGGATCTTCCTGGACCGGGGCACGAACCCGCGTCCCCTGCATCGGCAGGCGGGCTCCCAACCACTGCGCCACCAGGGAAGCCCCCTTCATACCTTTTGATGGAGGGCAGAAGACCGTAAATGTACAGTGTTACCCGCCTCACATGAATGCAGACTGCTTCTGGCCTTAATTCTCAGTAGAGAGGGATAAGAATACATTTGCCAGAGTGACCATGTGCCAGTGTCACCATGTACCTGAAGCAGTGTTAATTTGCATTTGTGTTTTTTGTAGGGACCTGGCTAGTGAATCAGTTGGGAATGTGAGAGCCACCACCCCTCTCCTTTCTATCTCTTCTCATCCCTACAGGTATTGTGATTTACTGTCTTGGGTGGAGGGATGGGGTCGGAGGGAGTTTCATAGGCTTCCACTCGGCCTTCCCTAGTGTGGTTGACTGGTTGGTTTGCCTGACTACCAAGTATGCCCACTCTGATCATACATTCAGGGCTGAGGGATAAAACACTGGGCAGGTCTGTGGACCCAGTGGGCCCACTCTAAACCAGACCTTCCCTAGGACTTTATTTGTATTTTATTTATATGGTTCTCATATGCCTCCCTGACCCGCATTCTAACAGGGATCATGAAGATGCTTTGGGTGCCCGGTATCCATGACACCTCTGATCCTGTTTCTGTGTCCAACCAAGTCATTAGAATCTCTGGATTTTCACCTTGGCCCGTAGATCCCTTGGGGAAGGACAGGGCAATCATTCTGTATATGCTGCTGTGCTACTGCAGGGTCTTTCCTCCTGAGGGCCCAGCTTTTCCTTCAGTCACTGACTTCCAGGTCCGAAAGCTGGCCCAGACCCAGAAACTGGGCCACAGATTTTAAGTTCTTATTGGGGTACTTCCCTCAGCCTCCTTGATTTCTTTTGATTGTATAGATTGCATGGTACCCTTGTTGGTGCCTGCCTGTCCATCTTGCCCTTCTGAACGCCATGTTCTATTAACCATTTCCACATTCCCTCTGGGTCAGTCCCCCAGTTGTCATGCTGACTTTACTTCTTATCACAATCATTGCATCCACCTTGCTTCTGATGCCTTGTGCTTCCTGGCCTCTTTTAATTTGAGACTCTTGTCATCCCACTGCTATCAAGGAATCTTGCTCTATAACAGCATCTCCTAGCATCAGCCCTGGCCCACAGAGGACAGCCCCCACTAAGCTTTCTCAGTCATGCTGGTGCCCTTGTCTCCAACACATTTCTTATCATCATTTTGCTAAACAAAGTGATAGGAGGCTGGCCCTCCTTCCCGTGGAATGTGGTTGGTGGGTTTTCTGACTTTATGCAACATACCGATTTTAGCATGCTCACTTCTCTGAGCCTTGGATTCCTTCTCTACCACTTATCATGGCAATTCTGGCATTTCTGTTCTACTTAGTACGGATTATTGCTTTTTCCAGGCTTCTGGGAACCAACCTAGCAGTATATTTGCATGATCTTTGAGGGGCTTTGCCAGGATTTCAATCTTCTGTCATAGGAGAGTGTTCTCATATTGGTAAACTCTCTCTTTTCCAACTTTGTATTCGGTTTCTCTTGATTCAGCACCCTCCAGATCCAGTCTCATATACAGCCTCCTGGCCTCTACCAGCTCACCCTGGCGGGGTCTCCTCAACCCCTGGCCCCTTCTTCCCCTAGCAGCCCCAGCGTACCCCTGGCCAGGTGATGTGACCTGACCAGTTATTGGCCAGGGAGCCAGCAGGGGAGATGGGAGCAGGTTCTGGAGGGGATGAGCGGCCTTTGAGTCATCTTCAAGCAGCGGAGAGCGGGTCACATCTGCAGGCCAGTGTTTGGGGATCTGGAGCTTCGAGGTTGTCAAGAGCGTCAAGCTGACCTGCAGTGCAGTTACAGCAGAGGCATCGGCCAGTCTCACAGGGAGCTGCAGACACGTCACAGTCCCTCTCTCAAGTCTCACCTGTTTCCCAGCCAGGCCCTGTCCTTGGCATGGCACACCCGCTAAGTCGAAAATTCAGTCTTCTCTGGAGCTCTGCTCCCTTCGTGTTCTGTCCTGGGCCAGGCCTCAGCTGCTCTGCCCTCTCGCTGAAGGAGAACGGGAATCTCTACATGCTATACCAAGGAGGCCCCTCTAACATTGACTCTTTGCCTTAAATAGGCAAGTAATTGTCCTCAGCCTCTTGCTGTCTTTCTCTGGTGCATCGAGAGCCCTCAACCTGGGAGGGGTGAAGGGTGCCTGGTGGGTGGAGGGAGAAAGTGTGCTGCAATGCAGTCACAGCCAAGGCCTCAGCCTGTCCCACGGGAAGCTCTGGGGCTTCGATGGTCCAAGTTATCCTGGTTTGGGGTACAGAGGCTGGAACCGCCCCTGCCGGCACTGACTAGTTACTGGATATGACTAGTCTCCCGGGGGAGACTCAACCTTGGTTAAGTAGCTTCCTTTGGAAGGAGGGCAGTTCCTGGGGAGGGCCTTAGGTTTGAGCTGTCAAGGGGTGGCACATAGCACCCACTGACCCTGGGGATAAAGAGGAGAGCTACAGACAAGAGAATGGCTTCCGGAAGATGAATTGACAGGTTATGCTGACCTGATGTCATAGAGGTATTTCACTGAAGAAACATTTAATACCCCCTCTGTGCTCAGCCCTGTGCTAGGTACAGATCATGGACACGAAAGGTCCTTGACCTCAAGGAGCTCACAGTTGAAACCACGCACCAGTGGAGGAGTCTGGACATGCCAGGATTTCAGCCTGCAACGTGAGTGGGTGTGTGGCTAAGAAGATAAAACCTGTGATGTGCTGGAGCTTTTCCATTAGCTTCGGAGCTTGTATTTTTCCTCCCTCAAGAGGTGCCCAGATCCCTGACTGAAAAGGAGACAGCTTCCTGGAGGGCTGGGAAGGACAGAGCTATCCTGTTGGGACCTGCCCTATCAGCGGTGACACCCCCCCCCCAGGCCCCCTCGTGTGTCCCATCTCCCTGAATTGTGCTGTGCGCGGGGACGGGACATCTCAACGGAGCACGGCAGTGATGTGCTGAGTGGCCTTTCCTTCTGTCCATGAAGGAAATGCCAAGGAAGCTCCCCGTCTCTGCAAACAGAATGCAGGAAGGGGAAGCAGCGGCTGCCTCACTGGTGTCCTCACATAAACTGCCACCAGATGGCAGCAGGCACTCAGCCCAGGCTGGGGAGGTGTTGAGGACCGGGTTGTGTTGGGTGGGCTGGAGCCCCAGAGACACACGTGCCAGAAGAGGTGTGAGGAACAAAAAAATAACTAAATGACAAGGCTCTCGGAGCCTGTTAAATCAGGGGTCTACCTGGGGGTAGTAACCCTGGCTGTGCTCCCAGATTCACATGTTTACTGCTTGATGCCAGTGCCTATTTGCATGGCCCCTCTGAGTCCTTGCCTCCAGCTAAATGTGGGCCCTGCGGTCATAAACCTCACCATCAGGACTGCCCTTAGAGCATCCCAGGTCTTGCTGAGTCGTTTTTTCTCTCCATCATTTCACTGAGCCTCACAGGAGCCGTCCCTCGAGGCTATGGAGCTGGACCTTCTCCCAGGACCTGCGGGGACACTGTGTGTCTCAGCCACTCAGCCTCTCCTCTCGGGAGAAGGCAGAGGGGGCCTCTGCCCTGCTTCCACCGTGACAGTCAGGGACAGGTGACTGCGACAAGGTCAGCGGGCTGCCTGAAGAGCGTGGCGTGCTTCCAACACCTCAGAGCGATCTTTCCCGTCTGGGCGGTTTCCTGGTGACATCACAGGAGCAGCCTCTCGGCGCGGGGGAGGAGCCTTGGGGGCCCTGCCGCACACGCCATCTAGGACACCAGATGGAAACCACGCTCGGTGGCTGGACAGAGTGTCATGTCAGGCACTGGCTCAGTAGTGAGTGGAAAGTGCCCTGGGAGCACAAGGGCTGGGGATTGGGAAGCAGCCCCTGCGCCAGGCGGGGAGACGAGGGAGAGGTGGGTGCTCAGGCTTAGTGGCTGGAGCGCGGGCCAGCCTGGAGCTGCAGTGGCCCTGCGGGGGCATGACAACACAGCTGGTGCCAGGAAACAGCTGGAGAGGGAACCAAGAACTGGTTCAAAGTCAGGGCTGTCCTTCCCGCCCCCCCGGCTCCTACCTTCCAGTCTCCCTCTGGCCCTTCTTGTCAGAGCCCAGGGAGGGGCAGCTGACGGAGGAGAAAGGTCATGTGTGGAGTGGAGAGGGAGTTTGGAGCTCAGAGATGATCCACCAGCCACCAGCTCTGCCCCTCGTTGCCCCAGGTGGGCCTGGAGTGCATTATGCCTGGAGAGGGGGCGTCTCCCACAGCCAGAAGGGGGTAGAGGTCTGCAGCTTCCTCAGAGTAGTGAGGATGGGATGTGCAGAAGAGGAGAGGGTCTTCATGGAGGCGTGGGGAGGCTGCCACCCCAAACTTGGACTCCTGGCCACAGCCAAGATTCAAGGCCTTCCAGGGCTCACACAGGCCGGATGGGGGCCACCGGGGGTAACCCTGGGCAGGTTGCAGCCAGAGGAGCCTCCTTGGATGTCTGGCCCCATATGAGACCCCAGATACTCTGCTCATCTTTGGGCGGGGGCGGGGGGGGTGGGAATCGGAGTTTGTGGACCAAATTAATTTGAAGGAAAATAAAGTAATATAAACTTGTTAGCAAAGCCAAGTTTGTGGAGAAAGATCCTTCTGGCTCGACTGCCGACCATAAACTGCCATGTGGCCTCAGACATGCAGACTTCACCCTCAAGCCCTTTGTTGCTATGAGTGGTCCTCTGGGTGCTTCTGCATCAGCAACAGACTCCTATGGAGAGGCGACGGGAACTTGGGGGCATGATAAATCCTTTTCATATAAACTACATAAAAATCACAGCCACTGTTTACCAAGAGCTACCCTGTGCCGGGTGCTTTTCTCCAGGGCTGCTCAGCATTCGCACTGTGACATTCTGGGCCCGACACGTTGATTTGTGTGGAGTCGGGGGAGCAGCCTGGTGGAGAACTGTTGACTTGACAGTAACTCATTTTATCCTCACAACAGCCCTGCACTATGGCCTCTCCTTATTTTTTTTTTAATTGCTTTTTTTAAATTGTGGTGAAATACACATTACATAAACTTTATCATCTTAACCATTTTTTAGTGCACAGTTCCGTGGCATTAAGTACTTTCACATTGTTGTGCATCCATCACCACCCTCTATCTCTGGAACTCTTTCATCTTGCAAAACTGAAAGTCTACCCACTGAACACCAACTCCTTGTTCTCCCCGCCTCATTCCCTGTCAGCCATCACTGTGCTTTCTTTCTCTATGAATCTGACTGCTCTAGGTACCTCACGTAAGTGGAATCGTACAGTATTTGTCCTTTCACTTAGCATGATGTCCTCAAGGTTCATCCATGTTGTAGCACGTGTTAGAATTTCCTTCCTCTTTAAATCTGAATAATATTCCATTGTATGGTTATGCCACATTTTGTTTATCCATGCGTCCACCGGTGGACACTTGGGTTGCTTCCACCTTTTGGCTATCGTGAGTAATGTTGCTATTATTACCCCCTTTTGACAGAAGCGAAAATGGAGGTAGAAGGGGTGAAGTAACTTGCTAGAAGTTCCACAGCTGGTAAGTAGCAGAGCTGAGACTCCAGCCAAGCAGTCAGTTTCAGAGACTGTGCTGTTGACCACGATGAGCCCATCTTGATAAGTACGGGCAGCCACCAGGAAAGACACCTACTTCCGTTGCCATCTGATCAGCTCGGACCCATTACTGTTTTGCTGGGAAGTGAGTCAGGCTGAAGATTTGGAGAGATGGGGAGGGGTGTTAGGAGTTTGGAAGTGATTACTTTTTTTGTTTCGCCATCAAACCTTGAGTCTTATTTTATCCCTGGAAAGTCTAGGTCAAATCAAGAGGTAGAGAGAATTCTTCAGTGATGAGTCCTCTACAGGAAATTCCCACCATGTCTATTCTCCCACCATCAGTAACCTCAGTTGCCTGACTGGGGATGAGGACTAGGGCTCACATACTTCCATGTCAAAAAAGAACACCTACTCTACATTCCTATAAGGTCTTCCATTTGAAAATCCCTGAAGAGGCTCATTAATAAATTCGTCTTTGCAAGTTGACCACATGGCAAGGGCATATTATAAAAGATGCATGTAGTCACTGTGGGGAGAGGAAAGAAACCAATCATCCCATTGTTTCACACGGTGCTTAACAAAAATGTCTAAGTCTGCAGAATTTAGAGGTGACGCGTTTGTGGTTTGAGGCTTTACGTAGAAGTCCACCACACTTCTTGATGAGTCAGCTCCTTGTCTGGATAGCCCCTGTGTATCAGATCTTCATAAGAAGCCTGACTCTTCAGGTCTGCAGGTCAGACCTGCAGGTTCCCAGATATCAGATTTCTAAAACATAGAATGGCCCATGGTTATACCACTTCCCTTGGTGTCAGTGCATTTCATTTTGAGTGAAGACGGGAAAAGGCCCCTATGAAATCTCACCGACACCAACAGCAGGAAACGTATCACCCGTGTCCACAGTCCCCTCATCGTTTACCTCATCTTTACATCTTTGAACTGAGGAGACTTGCCTGGTAGGCTCGCTTCCTGCCTTCTTTGCTGGGTTCTGGAAGATGTTGTAAACAGCCTGAAGAGGGAAGGCAGGCTCTTACTTTTCCCTCTCTCCACTCAGTATCAGCATGGTAGTTTGCAGAGAGAAAGCAAACTCAGTTGTTCTTCCTGTCTGTAAATTGTCCAGTTGCAAGGGGAGAAAGTAAAAACTGAAGCTTGCTATGTCTTTTCTGAAACTTTTACAAAAAGCCTGGCATCTGAGAGATCTGGTAGCCCGGTCACAGCATAATGAGTTAATGGGGGGTCCCACACCACCTAAATCCTGTGAAGTCTGAGGGCCACCGAACCACACAGGAGACTGGGAACACACAGGACACCTTGCACAGCCGGCCTCTTGTCTCCCGACTCAAAAAATCTCCTTCCCCTTCAGTACAGGACATCTAGGGCTTGGAGTTAACCTGTTGTGGGAAAATACAAAATAAATATTTGGTCGTCCCCAGTTCCCGACAGAGAGACCCTCAAAACCCTTGGAATCGACTGTCTTATGTGCTAATGAGATGATTCGTGGTGGGCGTCAGGGGTGGGGTGGGTTGATGGCTTCAGCATAGGGTCTGGTCACCAGAAAAGTCAACTCTGTGATTAGAGGGTTAGAACTTTCAGCCCGACCCCCGCTCGCAACCAACCCCAGGGAGGGGAAGCGAGCTGGAGATTGAGCTCAATCACCAGTGGCCAATGTGATTTAATCGATCGTGCCTGTGCAATGACACCTTCATTAAAAACACTAAATGATGGGGTTTGGAGAGCTTCCGGGTTGGTGAACACATCAACGTTCTGGGAGGGTGGTGTGCCCAGAGCAGGCATAGACGCTCCGCACAGCCCCCCATCTTGCCCTGTATGTCTCTCCCATTACATTTGGCTGTTCCTGCGTTGTATTCTTTATAATAAGCTGGTAAATGTAAGTAAAGTGCTTTCCTGAGTTCTGTGAATCCGTCCAGCGGATTATCAAAGCTGAGCAGAGAGTCATGGGACCCCTGAAGTTAGAGCTGGTGGGTCAGAAGTACAGATGGCCCCTGGCACTTGTGACTGGTGTCTGACGTGGGGACCGTCTTGTGGGGCTGAGCCCTCAACCTGCGGGGTCTGTGCTAACTCAAGGCAGTTAGTGTCAGAATGGGATTGAACTGTTGGACACCCAGTTGGTGTCAGAGGATTGCTTGTTGGTGTGGAAAATACCCCGCAGGCACTACCTGTTTTCTCACCAAACACTTCCCTGTTAAACTATAATCTGTTTCTACTACCTTTTTTTCTCCTCTTGCAGTTCCACTTTTCCTGGAGGCCTGGGTGATTAGCCTAGATTGTTACCTACACCCACTGACAGCCAACCACATTGACACTTGAGGCATGACAGTTCTTTGCCTTGTACCATGTTTAGCAGCATCCCTGATCTCTACCCAGTAGGTGCCAATAGCACCAACCTACAAGTCCCTGGCTTTCCGAACAAAGTGTGATAATTCCCTTGTGCAAAAGCTAGACCTTAAATTAAAAAGTGTGATTGAGTCATGAGGAGAGACCTGGGGCCTGGGCCTGGCTCTGTTCCAAACTCGCTCTGTGATTTTGGGCCAGGATACCTCGCCTCTTGGTGTCCTCAACTGTGAAAGGAGGGTCCGACCAGATCAACCTAAGTTCCGTTCAGCAACAAAATGTTATGCTGCTGTGCTTGTTTCCCTCCCACGTGGAAATTCAGCCCGGGCTTTGACCTGTTTCTTGTTTCCTTAAGGCCTGAATTCCCATCTGTCCGAATGACTTGGCCCGGCTCTTCCCTTTCACAGAGTGAGGTCTGCAGGTCCCTGACGGTGGCTCTGTGTGGGGCACAGGTGGCTGCTGACAACCTGAGGAGAAGCTACCATGTGACTCTGGAGTTAACTGCAGTTAAGGAGTCTCGTGGGCTGAGAGAGCGCACCCTCCCCCCGAGCCTTCCCTGAGAACCCAGCCCAGAATGGTGCCTTTGCAGGCAGGGGTGTGTGTGTGTGCAGAGGGGGGTAATGTGGGAACCCAGAGGGACCACCGGTGGACACCCAGGCAGGGATCGGAAGCCTGGCCTCTCTGCCTGCACATTCCCCGTAGGGTCGGTAGCCCTCACAGTCCAGCCTGCTGTGGGCTGAGCACATTCCAGAGCCAGTGGTCACCAGCTGCTTACCCTTCTGGGGTTCTGTCCTTCGGAGAGAGGCGTCTATCCTTTTCAAAGATAGAAAACCTGTGCTCAGCAGGCAAGAATAACATTGCGAGGAAATTCCATTCTCTAAGTAACACAACACAGAAAGTAGAAGGAATTAAAGTCCATTGAAACGGTATCTTGTGCTACCTGTAATGAGGGTAATAAGGATGGTAACACTTTTTAAGAACTTACTCGGTGCTCAGAACTAGGCTCAGCACTTTAAATGAAATATTTCATTTAATTCAGGAGATAGTTGTAATTTTTACCCCCATTTTGCAGATTGGGACATTGAGGTTGTAGAGTTGGAACATCTTTCCCAAACGAATAAGCTTTAATGATTTCATCCTCCAAGGCCTGCCAACGCTCCCCGATAGACTCCCCACCTCTTGGAGGGGAGCCCCTTCCTTCGGCGGCAGGCTCACTGCGGGAGCGTGAAGGTAGCTTTGTTCCCCTGAGTTGGGCCCTTGCATCCCCATTCTTAGTTCTCCTTTATCTAGAGACTAGGCTAGACCAGGCCCAGATACGCAGATAAATCAGACACATCCCTGCCCTCGAGGAGCTCTCAGGGCTGGTGGTGGGGTTGTCAGGGGTCGGGAATACCTGCCATAGAGCTGGGAGTTGAGAAGACTTGGGGGAGGGTGGCCAGGAGAGGGTGATGCTGGATGCAGGCGGGCAGGGCAGGTGACAAGGACGTCCTCCACGGAGAGGAACACCTGGGACAGCCACTTAAGGTGGTGACAGCCTGCCGAGCCTGGAGGAGACATAGGAAGTTCCCCCAGCCTGCCGGGGTTCGAGGCCCGCCTCTGCTGCTCACCACCTCTCGGGGGGGCTGCTCAGTAGCCCCTCTGAGCTCAGACCCCCCACTGTACAGTGGGGAGCCTATGGCTTAGGGCTGTGGTTATGAGATGAAGTCAGAGGACAGAACAGTGCTGGCCCAGAGTAAGCATTATGCGTGTGTTCCTAACGTTGTGAATGTTATTCCCTGGCACGCCCAAAGAGGCCAAGACTGGGCAACAGATATTAATATTTTCTGAATGAATGACTCTGTGAGGCTGGAAAACAGGATAAATATACATGCTTATATGTCACAGGCTTGTGAGCTGCAGGGGTGTATGGGATGGAGTGGAACCCCAATAATAAAAACATGGGTACAGTTTATGGAGTTTCTACTATATGCCAAGCATTTTACATTTATTATTTCTCCTCTCCTCTCTTTTACACACACCTCCCCAAAGATAAGAAGCTGTAATTATTCTCAACATAAAGATGAGGTACCTCTTCTATTGGTCAGGACGCTGTTCTCTTTGCCTAGACTATAGGGTACTAATGATGATGATACAAAGTTTACTTGCAAAGACAATTTTCTCCTCCAGGGTCAGACAAAATAAACAAAACCAAAGGAAAAAATTTTTCTTTTGAAGATGCTTATGAGACAGTCAGGCGTGGGTGCTCCAGAGGGCCCAGCTGGACCTGGCTGTGGAGGCTGGTTTGCCTATCTGGGCCCCTGAGTACTTGCTCAGTAAATATGCAGGTAGTGAGTGGGGAGGTGGAAGCTTCGTCAAGGCCAAAGGTATCATGCAGGAAAAAGTGTCTGGTTTCTTGTCTAGAGTGAGTCCAGCCTGAATTCAAGGCTGGCTCCATCACTTACCAGCTGTGCCATCTTGGACAAGTTGCTTAACATTTCAGAGGTAAACTAAATGGGGATAATGATAACATGCCCTAGAATTCTGATAAAGATTGAAGATAATGTATAAAAAGGATAATGAACATAGGCAAAGCCGACTTTCCATCATCGTTAAAGTAATGCAGACTTCTGAATTATGAAGTTTATAAACTCATGGGCAAATATTTTAAGTTTGATAATGGACAGTGTTGGCAAGGGTGTGATAAAGCAGGCACCTTCACATACTGTTGGTAGGAGTATAATTAGTACAATAGCTGCGGAAGGCAATTTGGCGTTAAAAATCAGTTTTTTAATTTTAAATCAGTTTTTTTAACATCTTTATTGGAGTATAATTGCTTTACAATGGTGTGTTAGTTTCTGCTTTATAACAAAGTGAATCACCTATACAGATACATATATATCCCTGTATCTCCTCCCTCTTATGTCTCCCTCCCTCCCTCCCTATCCCACCATCAGCTCGGTGATTTTTGGTCACAAAGCACCGAGCTGATCTCCCTGTGCTATGCAGCTGCTTCCCACTAGCTATCTATTTTACATTTGGTAGTATATATAAGTCCATGCCACTCTCTCACATCGTCCCAGCTTACCCTTCCCTCTCCCCGTGTCCTCAAGTCCATTCTGTACGTTGGCGTTTTTATTCTGTCCTGCCCCTAGGTTCTTCATAACCATTTTTTTTTTAGATTCCATATATATGTGTTAGCATATGGTATTTGTTTTCCTCTTTCTGACTTAATTCACTCTGTATGAAAGACTCTAGGTCCATCCACCTCACTACAAATTACTCAATTTCGTTTCTTTTTATGGCTGAGGAATATTCCATTGTATATATGTGCCACATCTTCTTTATCCGTTCATCTGTCG
>NC_041224.1:151683063-151683676 GCF_002837175.3 Physeter macrocephalus
ATACTGTTCTCCATAGTGGCTGTATCAATTTACATTCCCACCAACAGTGCAAGAGGGTTCCCTTTTTTCCACACCCTCTCCAGCATTTATCGTTTGTAGATTTGTTGATGTCGGCCTTGTGAGGTGACACCTCATTGTAGTTTTGATTTGCATTTCGCTAATGATTAGTGATGTTGAGCAACATTTCATGTGTTTGTTGGCAATCTGTATATGTTCTTTGGAGAAATGTCTTTTTAGGTCTTGTGCCCACTTTTGGATTGGGTTGTTTGTTATTTTGATATCGAGCTGCATGAGCTGCTTGTAAATTTTGGAGATTACTCCTTTGTCAGTTGCTTCATTTGCAAATATTTTCTCCCATTCTGAGGGTTGTCTTTTCATCTTGTTTATGGTTTCCTTTGCTGTGCAAAAGCTTTTAAGTTTCATTAGGTCCCATTTGTTTATTTTTGTTTTTATTTCCATTTCTCTAGGAGGTGGGTCAAAAAGGATCTTTCTGTGATTTATGTCATAGAGTGTTCTGCCTGTGTTTTCCTCTAAGGGTTTTATAGTGTCTGGCCTTGCATTTAGGTCTTTAATCCATTGTGAGTTTATTTTTGTGTATGGTGTTAGGGAGTGT
>NC_041224.1:151684050-151685384 GCF_002837175.3 Physeter macrocephalus
GGGTCTTTTGTGTTTCCATACAAATTGTGAAATTTTTTGTTCTAGTTCTGTGAAAAATGCCATTGGTAGTTTGATAGGGATTGCGTTGAATCTGTAGATTGCTTTGGGTAGTATAGTCATTTTCACAATGTTGATTCTTCCAATCCAAGAACATGGTATATCTCTCCATCTGTATCATCTTTAATTTCTTTCATCAGTGTTATAGTTTTCTACATACAGGTCTTTTGTCTCCTTCGATAGGTTTATTCCTAGGTATTTTATTCTTTTTGTTGCAATGATATTGGGAGTGTTTCCTTAATTTCACTTTCAGATTTCTCATCATTATTGTATAGGAATGCCAGAGATTTCTGTGCATTAATTTTGTATCCTGCAACTTTACCAAATTCATTGATTAGCTCTAGTACTTTGCTGGTAGCATCTTTAGGATTCTCTATGTATTGTATCGTGTCATCTGCAAACAGTGACAGCTTTACTTCTTCTTTTCCAACTTGGATTCCTTTTATTTCTTTTTCTTCTCTGATTGCTGTGGCTAAAACTTCCAAAACTATGTTGAATAATAGTGGTAACAGTGGGCAACCTTGTCTTGTTCCTGATCTTAGTGGAAATGGTTTCAGCTTTTCACCATTGAGAACTATGTTGGCTGTGGTTTTGTCATATATGGCCTTTATTATGTTGAGATAAGTTCCCTCTGTGCCTGCTTTCTGGAGGGTTTTTATCATAAATGGGTGTTGAATTTTGTCAGAAGCTTCTTCTGCATCTAGTGAGATGATCATATCATTTTTATTCTTCAGTTGGTTAATATGGTGTATCACATTCATTGATTTGCATATATTGAAGAATCCTTGCATTCCTGGGATAAACCCCACTTGATCATGGTGTATGATCCTTTTAATGTGCTATTGGATTCTGTTTGCTAATATTTTGTTGAGGATTTTTTTATCTATGTTCATCAGAGATGTTGGCCAGTAGTTTTCTTTTCTTGTGACATCTTTGTCTGGTTTTGGTATCATGGTGATGGTGGCCTCGTAGAATGAGTTTGGGAGTGTTCCTCCCTCTGCTATATTTTGGAAGAGTTTGAGAAGGATAGGTCTTAGCTCTCCTCTAAATGTATGATAGAATTCGCCTGTGAAGCCATCTGGTCCTGGGCTTTTGTTTGTCGGAAGATTTTTAATCACAGTTTCGATTTCAGTGCTTGTGATTGGTCTGTTTATATTTTCGATTTCTTCCTGGTTCAGTATCGGAAAGTTGTGCTTTTCTAAGAATTTGTCCATTTCTTCCAGGTTGTCCATTTTATTGGCATATAGTTTCTTGTAGTAATCTCTCATGATCCTTTG
>NC_041224.1:151685985-151686854 GCF_002837175.3 Physeter macrocephalus
CATGTGGGATCTTCCCGGACCGGGGCACGAACCCGTGTCCCCTGCATCGGCAGGCAGACTCTCAACCACTGCGCCACCAGGGAAGCCCTGATTTTTATTATTTCTTTCCTTCTTCTAACTTTGGGGGTTTTTTGTTCTTTCTCTGACTGCTTTAGGTGTAAGTTTAGGTTGTTTATTTGAGATGTTTCTTGTTTTCCGAGGTAGTATTGTATTGCTATAAACTTCCCTCTTAGAACTGCTCTTGCTGCATCCCGTGGGTTTTGGGTTGTCATGTTTTCATTGTCATTTGTTTCTAGGTATTTTTTGATTTTCTCTTTGATTTCTTCAGTGATCTCTTGGTTATTAAATACTGTATTGTTTAGCCTCCATGTGTTTGTATTATTATTATTTATTTATTTTTTTTTTTTTGCGGTACGCAGGCCTCTCACTGTTGTGGCCCCTCCCGTTGTGGAGCACAGGCTCTGGACGCACAGGCCCAGCAGCCATGGCTCACGGGCCCAGCCGCTCCGCGGCACGTGGGATCCTCCCAGACCGGGGCACGAACCCATGTCCCCTGCATTGGCAGGTGGACTCTCAACCACTGCGTCACCAGGGAAGCCCTGATTTTTATTATTTCTTTCCTTCTTCTAAATTTGGGGGTTTTTTGTTCTTCTTTCTCTGACTGCTTTAGGTGTAAGGTTAGGTTGTTTATTTGAGATGTTTCTGGTTTCCTGAGGTAGTGTGGTATTGCTATAAACTTCCCTCTTAGAACTGCTCTTGCTGCATCCCATGGGTTTTGGGTTGTCATGTTTTCATTGTCATTTGTTTCTAGGTATTTTTTGATTTTCTCTTTGTTTTCTTCAGTGCACTCTTGGTTAGTATGTACTGTA
>NC_041224.1:151686961-151687336 GCF_002837175.3 Physeter macrocephalus
TTTTTTTTTTGTGGTACCTGGGCCTGTCACTGTTGTGGCCCCTCCTGTTGCAGAGCACAGGCTCCAGACACGCAGGCCTGCGGCCATGGCTCGTGGTTCCAGCCGCTCCGTGGCACGTGGGATCCTCCCGGACCGGGGCACGAACCCACGTCCCCTGCATCGGCAGGCGGACTCTCAACCACTGCGCCACCAGGGAAGCGCCATGTGTTTGTATTTTTTACAGATTTTTTTCCTGTAATTGATATCTAGTCTCATAGCATTGTGGTCGGAAAAGAAACTTGATATGATTTCAGTTTTCTGAAATTTACCAAGGCTTGATTTGTGACCCAAGATATGATCTATTCTGGAGAATGTTCCATGAGCACTTGAGAAGGA
>NC_041224.1:151687355-151690579 GCF_002837175.3 Physeter macrocephalus
ATCCATTCAGCCAGTCTATGTCTTTTGGTTGGAACATTTAATCCATTTATGTTTAAGGTAGTTATTAATATGTATGTTCCTATTACCATTTTCTTAATTGTTTTGGGTTTGTTATTGTAGGTCTTTTCCTTCTCTTGTGTTTCCTGCCTAGAGAAGTTCCTTTAGCATTTGTTGTAAAGCTGGTTTGGTGGTGCTGAATTCTCTTAGCTTTTGCTTGTCTGTAAAGGTTTTAATTTCTCTGTCGAATCTGCATGAGATCCTTGCTGGGTAAAGTAATCTTGGTTGTAGGTTTTTTCTTTTCATCACTTTAATATGTCCTGTCACTCCCTTCTGGCTTGCAGAGTTTATGCTGAAAGATCAGCTGTTAACCTTATGGGGATTCCCTTATATGTTATTTGTTTTTTTCCCTTGCTGCTTTTAAAATTTTTTCTTTGTATTTAATTTTTGACAGTTTGATTAATATGTGTCTTGGCATGTTTCTCCTTGGATTTATCCCGTGTGGGACTCTCTGTGCTTCCTGGACTTGATTGACTATTTCCTTTCTCATAGAAGGGAAGTTTTCAACTATAGCCTCTTCAAATATTTTCTCAGTCCCTTTTTCTCTTCTTTTCTGGGACCCCTATAATTCGAATGTTGGTGTGTTTAATGTTGTCCCAGAGGTCTCTGAGACTGTCCTCAATTTTTTTCATTCTTTTTTCTTTATTCTGCTCTGCAGTAGTTATTTCCACTATTTTATCTTCCAGGTCACTTATCCGTTCTTCTGCCTCAGTTATTCTGCTATTGATTCTTTCTAGAGAATTTTTAATTTCATTTATTGTGTTGTTCATTGTTTGTTTACTCTTTAGTTCTTCTAGGTCCTTGTTAAGTGTTTCTTGTATTTTCTCCATTCTATTTCCAAGATTTTGGATCATCTTTACTATCATTACTCTGAATTTTTTTTCAGGCAGACTGCCTGTTTCCCCTTCATTTGTTTGGTCTGGTGCGTTTGTTCTTTGCTCCTTCATCTGCTGTGTGTTTCTCTGTCTTCTCATTTTGCTTAACTTACTGTGTTTAGGGTCTCCTTTTCACAGGCTGCAGGTTCGTAGTTTCCTTTGTTTTTGCAGGTTCGTTGTGCCCGTTGTTTTTGGTGTCTGCCTCCAGTGGGTAAGGTTGGTTCAGTGGGTTGTGTAGGCTTCCTGGTGGAGGGGACTAGTGCCTGTGTTTTGGTGGATGAGGCTGGATCTTGTCTTTCTGGGGCAGGTCCACGTCCAATGGTGTGTTTTGGGGTGTCTGTGACCTTATTATGATTTTAGGCAGCCTCTCTGCTAATGGGTGGGGCTGTGTTCCCGTCTTGCTAGTTGTTTGGCATGGGGTGTCCAGCACTGTAGCTTGCTGGTCATTGAGTGGAGCTGGGTCTTATCGTTGAGATGGAGATCTCTCGGAGAGCTTTCGCAGTTTGATATTACATGGAGCTGGGAGGTCTCTGGTGGACCAGTGTCCTGAACTCAGCTCTCCCACCTCAGAGGCACAGGCCTGACTCCCGGCCGGAGCACCAAGACCCTGTCAGTGACACAGCTCAGAAGAAAAGGGAGAAAAAAAGAAAGAAAGAAGGAAAAAATAAATAAATAAAATAAAATAAAGTTACTAAAATAATAAATATTAAAAATTTAAAAAAAATTTCTGTGTTTTCAATGTGCTTATCTTACTGTGTTTGGGGTCTCCTTTTTGCAGGCTGCAGGTTTGTAGTTCCCGAACTGGAACTGACCCCAGAGGCTAAAGTTGGTTCAGTGGCTTGTGTAGGCTTCCTGGTGGAGGGGCCTCGTGCCTGTGTTCTGGTAGATGAGCCTGGATCTTGTCTTTCTGGTGGGCAGGTCCATGTATGGTGGTGTGTTTTGGGGTGTCTATGGCCTTTTTATGATTTTAGGCATCCTCACTGCTAATGGGTGGCATTGTGTTCTTGTCTTGCTCGTTGTTTGGCATAGGTTGTCCAGCACTGGAGCTTGCTGATTGTTGAGTGGAGCTGGATCTTGGCGTTGAGATGGAGATCTCTGGGAGATTTTCGCCATTTGATATTACATGGAGCTGGGTGGTCTCTTGTGGACCAATGTCCTGAACTTCGCTTTCCCACCAAAGAGGCAGAGCCCTGATGCCTGGCTGGAGCACCAAGAACCTGTCATCCACACGGCTCAGAATAAAAGGGAGAAAAAAAAGAAATAAATAAATAAAGAAGAAGATAAAATAAAGTTATTACAGTAAAAAATAAACAATAATCGTTAAAAAAAATTTTAAGTAAATAAAAGTAAAAAAGAAAGAAAGAAGAGAGCAACGGAACCAAAAAACAAATCCATCAATGATAACAAGTGCTAAAAACTATACTAGAAAAAAAAAAATAAAGACAGAGCCCTGGGACAAATGGTAAAAGCAAAACTATACAGACAAAATCACACACAAAAACACACACACTCACAAAAAGAGAAAAAGGAAAAATACATATATATCGTTGCTCCCAAAGTCCACCTCCTCATTTGGGATGATTCGTTGTCTATTCAGGCATTCCACAGATGCAGGGTACATCAAGTTGATTGTGGAGATTCAATCCGCTGCTCCTGAGGCTGCTGGGAGAGGTTTCCCTTTGTCTTCTTTGTTCACACAGCTCCTGGGGTTCAGCTTTGGATGTGGCCCGTCTCTGCGTGTAGGTCGCCTGAGGGCGTCTGTTCTTCGCTCAGACAGGATGGGGTTAAAGGAGCAGCTGATTCGGGGGCTCTGGCTCACTCAGGCCGGGGGGAGGGAGGGGTACGGATGCGGGGCGAGCCTGTGGAGACAGAGGCCAGCATGACGTTGCACCAGCCTGAGGCGCGCTGTGCGTTCTCCCGGGGAAGTTGTCCCTTGATCCCGGGACCCTGGCAGTGGCGGGCTGCCCAGGCTCCCGGAAGGGGCGGTGTGGAGAGTGACCTGTGCTCGCACACAGGCTTCTTGGTGGCGGCAGCAGCAGCCCTAGCGTCTCATGCCTGTCTCTGGGGTCCGCGCTGATAGCCGCGGCTAGAGCCCGTCTCTGGAGCTCCTTTAAGCGGCGCGCTTAATCCCCTCTCCTCGCGCCCCAGGAAACAAAGAGGCAAGAAAAAGTCTCTTGCCTCTTCGGCAGCTCCAGAGTTTTTCCCAGACTCCCTCCCGGCCAGCCATGGCGCACTAACCCCTTCAGGCTGTGTTCACGCCGCCAACCCCAGTCCTCTCCCTGGGATCCGACC
>NC_041224.1:151690837-151698549 GCF_002837175.3 Physeter macrocephalus
TTGCCTTTTGGGAAGTCTGAGGTCTTCTGCCAGCGTTCAGTAGGTGTTCTGTAGGAGTTGTTCCACTTGTAGATGTATTTCTGATGTATTTGTGGGAGGAAGGTGATCTCCACGTCTTACTCTTCCGCCAACTTGAAGGTCTCCTCAATGCATATACTTTTTTTTTTTTGCGTCGGCAGGCGGACTCTCAACCACTGCGCCACCAGGGAAGCCCAATGCATATACTTTTTGATGTAACAGTTCCACTGCTCTGAATTAATCTTATGAATATATTAATTTTAATTAGGATATTGGGTTGATTGCTTTTTTTTTTTTTTTTTTGTGGTATGCGGGCCTTCCTCTGTTGTGGCCTCTCCCGTTGGGGGGCGTAGGTTCCGGTCGGGCGGGGTCAGCGGTTTTAGTTCTTTGCAGCTGTAAGCACAAGGGATGTCATGTGTTGGCGCTGCTTCACTAGCTATGTTGAAATAAGTGGAGGGCTTGAGCTGACCCTCGTTGACTTTCCCTCCACTACATTTGTGTATGATTACATTTCCAATCATGTCCTCATCTCTATGTGTTTAGTACCCATTGTCTTTTTTTTTGTTTGTTTTTTTGGTATGCGGGCCTTCCTCTGTTGTGGCCTCTCCCGTTGCGGAGCATAGGTTCCGGACGCGCAGGCTCAGCGGCCATGGCCCACGGGCCCAGCCGCTCCGCGGCATGTGGGATCCTCCCAGACCGGGGCGCGAACCCGGTTCCCCTGCATCGGCAGGCGGACGCGCAACCACTGCGCCACCAGGGAAGCCCCGGTTGATTGCTTTAATACCCAAAATAACAGTGGCTTAAACATAACAGAGACATATTTCTTTCTGGAAAATGACAGCTCAGCTTAATCAATCTAGGGCTAGGATAGTGTGTGTGTGGCGGGGGGGGTGGGTCATGATTCCATGGCATTGAGGGCCTAGGTTCCATATTTTTTGCTCTACTATCTTAGAGTGCTGCCCTCATCTGCATGGCAGAAGGCAGCTTCCCCACTACATGGAGAAAGGGATGGGGGGCACATCCTTTCCCTTTAAGGCCACAATCCCAGAGTCGCACCCTTCTGCTATATCCCATTGACTAGAACTTAATCCTATATCCATACCTAACTGCAGGGACACTGGGAAGTGTAGTCTTTATTTTGGGCAGCAATGTGCCCTCAAAAGTCCAGAGGCTATATGACTAAAGAAAGCAGAGGAGGTTGGTTAACAGAGACCACTGCACAATCTCCAATACAACACTTATATACATAGGCATAGATGTAGGCATAAGGGTGCTCATTGCAGCATTTTTTATAATTGGAAAAACCCTAGTAACAATCTAAATGACATCTACAAGTCTGAGACTGATTAAACAGAGAATGATACATTTATTCGGTGGAATATTACACAGCAGTTAAAAATGAAAGCAGCAGTTGTTTATCTGCTAATGAGGAAAGAGATCCCAATATATGAAGTGAGAAAAGGGAGTTGCAAAACTATTAAGTAAAAAAATGTGAAAATACGTATATGTGAATGAGGTGCTGACAGTGAAAGTATAGACTTCAGAGCAAAATGAAATGGGCAGTCGGGAAATTTACATACCATTTCTCATCCTTCTGATTAAAGTTCTTACCATGTGCACCCACTGCTTTTTTAAAGATAAAATGTTGTTTTTAAAGGCAGCATATTTATAAGTAGTGACCTGGGGAGCTTTCAAAAACATATTAAGTAAAAAGCAACTTAGAAAAAAAGGTAGAATGTGAACCCATTTTTGTGTTTTAAAAAAAGTGTGAATGTGTGTCCGTGTGTAAACTCAGAGTAGTTTCTGGTTCCTAGTAAGCATTTACCCACACTGTCTCATGTATCTGTGAACAGGCCTGGAAGTGCACACACCAAACTGTCAACCGTGGGAGAAACACCATCTCTAAGGAGGAACAGGAAATTCTCCAGGAGAGGAGGATGGGACATGTTAAGGGTGATTTAACTTTTGTTCCACACACATTTGCACTGTTTGGATTTTTACAAGCTTGTATTCATGTATTTGTTTTAAATTTTAATGAAAAAACCCTGCGATGTATTTAAAGTTCATGATGCCTAACACATACTTGGGGCTCAGTGCATAGATACAGTCCAGGTTTTCGTAGTTGCCCTGTTCCCAGCCCTTAGGAGCCTTACATCCCTTAGAGACTTAGATAAGGGTGAGTCATACCTGCATTCCAGGGGCTTCCAGAAGCCCAGTGTTCTTCAGGCTTTTCTGAGGCTTCCTAGGGATTGTCTGAGTGTCTCTTGTCACCTCAGCACTGAATTGCAGGACCCAGCCTGTCCCATCACCCCCAAGTAGCCCATCCACTCTCCTCCAGGCTACTTTTGCTCCACACCCCACTGTCCTTTCCCAGGGCTCAGTGAGCACAGAACTGACCAGCTTGCTGCATGAAGACTTGGGTGTGTATGCAAAATGGGAATAATAATAATTATTATTATGTATCCAAGGCTGTGTAAGGATTAGGGAGAACTAACTGTGTAACTGTTAGTTCTTACACAACCTTGAGATATATTATGATGATGATAATGATGCTGATGATGGTGATGATTTATAACTGTTAAGTGTAGCTGTTATGCTCTGTGTCTCCAGTGTGGAATATGCATAAGAACACATTCATTCCCTATTCAAAATAAATGGCTTAAGCACCCAGGTCACTATCATGGCATTAGCCTTCCTCTCCTGGGGGTCCCTCCCTGATAAATCCACTACTGCCAGGGACAGGATCAGTTTAAGCCATCTGGTCTTGGTTGCAATGTCCTCGTAAAGAGGAGCTTGGCAGATCTCACCAGGCTGCTGTGCAGTAGGAATCTAGGCCACTGCTGCCACTCTGGGGCACGGCTGGCTCCCTGAGCTGTGTGTCTGCCCAGCACCGTCCTCTCCTCCCACCCACAGCCTTGCTGGGAACTAGGCACACACCCCGCAGCCCTGAAGCCAGGCCTCCGCTGGCTATTGTAAGTCCCGTCCACCCTGGTCTCAGTCCCCTCAGGGACAGTGGGGGGGGGCATGGCTGCAGGGTGTGAGCATCTGCCCGTTCCACTGCCCTGCATCTGCAGGAGCTTGGCGGGGGGCCCTGCTCATAGGTAACATGTAACATGTAAATGGGATTATGATCCAGCGTGTTCTCTAATTACTTGGCAATTTGATCTCTTAATAATTCCCTTCCCCTCCCCACCCCTCCCCCATCTCTCTCTCTCTCTCTCTCTCTCTCTCTCTCACACACACACACACACACACACACACACACCACGCTCCTCTTCTACAGCGCCAGTGAATAGGGTGTAAAAGCGTTTCTAACCTCAGCCACATGCAGAAACCCCTACCCTCTCCATTTCCTGATCCCTGGCCAGTGACCCTATGGCCCCACATACCCTCCATGGCGGCCACCTTGCTCCCAAAAGGCCCACCAGCTTCCCCGGAGGACCCACTCCTCTTCCAGGGGCAGGTGCATCTCCACCCCGTGCCGAGAGAGCACCCCGACCCTCTCCTGACACGTAATTGGGACTCACGCTCAATAAACAACAGTAACTTCGGTTGAATCCCCGACTGACTGACTGTCTGTGTCCTGAGGCCCCAAATCCCGGTCCCCGGTCTAGTCATTAGAATTCTTCTCATCCCCACAACGGGGAGCGGGGGGCAGTAGAGATCTTATTGCTGATCACAGAGGCCACGTGGTAGACACTGGACCTCTGTGAGGATCCATCTGACAGGCTGAGTGTCCCTGGGATGCCAGCACAGTCATTAAACTGATTGAAAGCACCCCTGCACAATGAGGTAGGAAGGGGACCATTTTAATGAGCTCAAGGAAACAGTTCTGGAATGATTTAAATGTTCACCAGGGTAGTCCAGAGGGAAAGGGGGGGAAAGGAATGCGGGAGAAGACTGTACGTTTTGGTGTGACCCATGCCATTGGACTGATCCCCTGCTCCCCCCGGAGACTCGCTGGGCGCGCAGACCTGCGGGCTGGAGGTGGCCCAGCTCTGCTTGCCCAGCCAGAAAGAGGCAGACGCGCGGGAGATGGGGGCTCCCAAGGCCATCAGCCTTTCTCTGGGGCAGATCGAATGGCCCCAATCCTTTACCTCTCCCTGCATCCAGACCCTTACCACGGCCTTATCATAGGCAAGGCGCCTACCCCTTGACCTTGACTTTGGCCAGTGATGTGGATGGAAGGAATGGTGTGTGGTTCTGAGCCTAAGAGGCCTCCTGTGCTTCCGCTTGTTCTCTTGCGAAGGTAACGGCCACCTTCTGCCTGAGCCCGACTGAGTGCAGGGTGCAGCAGAGCAGCCCGCAGACCTGCAGTGAGGAACGAGTCCCGCCAGCTGAGCCCGGCCTGGCCTGATCCATGGCAACAAAGCATTGTTATTTTATGCCGGGGGTGTGGGCTGCTCTGCTAGGTGGCAAAGTGATACACAGTCCCATCCCAGTCTCCGTGGTCCGCCTCGTGCATGGATCTTGGAGATGCTGGCGGCCATGTGTACCCTCTGAGGCCTTCCCTTCCTGCCCCAGGATGGGGGAGCTGGCAGTTCCTTCCGTGCTTTCCCACAGCTCGGGAGCAGACTTCTCTTCAGCTGTGGACTCTTATTAAAAGGCAATCTCTTACATAACCCCATGTGTATATAAAGTGGTGTGACCAGTTTGGGGTACAGATAACTATATTTTTTCATTTCCAATGTGTCATTCAGGTGCCCACCTGCTGGAAGCCCAACACCTTCTTCTTGAGGCCTTGAATTGTCCTTCAGACGTCAGGGGATTCATTCCGAAGGGCTCGCCTCCTTCCCAATGTCAGGCAGAGACTGTGGTGGAGGTGTCTGCTCAGCCTGCAGCAGGGCCAAGGACTGGATTATTGTTGCTTCTGTTACTGCCACATGGTATCATGATGCAAGCAGGTTCTGTACTGCCCCATGTGACCTGTCCCAGGCCCTGCTGGGCTGACATTCAGCCTGTCCAGGTCCCCAAACATGGAGTCCCCAAGGTTCCGGCCTTTGTATGATACACTCACGTATTTTGCTGTTGTTTCCTAAGCGTGAGTGTTACGTCAAGGTTTGCAAGTCTGTGGGAACTTCTAGTGCAAGACACACGTGAGAGAAATGGTCCCAAACCTCACGTAGGAACATACTGATTTAGTCTCTATCAGCTCTTCATTCTGATTAACTTCCCCTTGGGATCTGTGATTCCTTTTGTCCACAGGGGACCTGGGTAATGACCATCATAGCCCATTAGAAAGTTCTAATACTATTGAGCATTATCAATTCACATGTTTTTGTCTCTCATAATACTTGGAGCCCTCAGTTTTTAGATGGACAAGTATAATGTTCAAGAATTAAAAGCATGACTTTTTTACAAATATGGAATGAACCCATGTCAAAAACTTTATTCAATTCATTCATTAAGGAGGGAAACAGCAGAACGGTCAGGCTGGTTCTAAGAGCATTGGAGGCCTTGGGGTTTACATAATCGTACTAAAGAAAGAAAATTGGCTACATAGGTTGGATACAAAACTCATTAATGTCCTCCTGGGAATTAGCCCTCACCTTTGAGGTTATCTTTTCTACTAGACAGGAGTCATTTGCATCTATACAACTCTACAAGACAACATTTAACGTCAAAATCTGAGCGCTTAATTAATAGAAAATAGTGTAGTCAAACAATAGTACATTCTCCTAGAATGTTGATAATCCTTGGGTGAGCCTGTTAAACAATACTTCAGCATGACATTAAAAGGACACGCAGATAACCCCTTGGCCTTGTTTCCAGGTTCTGGGTAGTTTTTCTTAATACTTGTCAGGTGACCCTTACAGCCATAGCAGCTGGTCAAGGGCACGGCCTCACCGCAGTGGGGTACTGAACACATCAGGCTTTGTCAGGCAGGCTGCGGAGAAGTTGCTGAAAGCAGAGGTAGAACGCCAGTGGAAAAGGGCCAAACTTCCCAGTTCTGTGCTTTGACCAGAAGGCCATTCCTGGTTAATCGGACAGTCCGCCTGTTGGTCTCCTCTCCAGGCTCCCAAAGTTCTCCCAGCACAGGGCCCAGAGAAATGTGTCCCTTGTCTGAACCCCTACATGGCTCTGGATTTTCCTCATGGCCCTTTCTGCCAGTGACTTCTCTATATTTGGAATGCACGAATGTGCTATCATGTAAGAGCATTTGCTTTTTTGTCGTTACCTGAGGCCCCTATAGCACGTAGTAAATGCTTAGTAGACACGATTAACCACACACCTCCGTGCCGCATCAGACACACCAGATGCGTTCTGCAGACGTGCGCTTCCCTCCCCCTCTGCCTTTCCTCCCCTCCTGGACTGCCCATCCTCTTCTCGGCTCTTCTCCACGCACCACAACTCGACCCAGCCATTGCGACCCCATTCTGATGCCGCGTCCTCCAACGAAGTTTCTTCTCCCTGCTCACAACTGTGTTCGTTTCCCCACAGTTTCTCTGTATTTGGGCCTCCTTCTCCCCCTGCACTGTATCACAGGTCATTCATACTTCACGCTGCCTGCCCCAGGGTCCTGGGCTCCCGGAAACACGGGCCAGGTGTCAGCAGTGCTTTGCACCTAGTGACGCTGAACGAATGTTCCCTGAGAGAATAGCCATGTGAGTTCAGCGGTGGCTGTTCCTGCCTTTGGCAGCGAATTCTTCCTTGTTTGTTGTTGCCAGTGCTCCAGGGCCCATCCATCACCTGCTGGAGTCGGGCCTCTAAGGTGCTGAGGAGGGGACACATGGCGCCCCTCCTCTCCCAGGAGTCCGTGGTGAATGGCTGATCTCAGGTGGAGAAGGTCCCTTCCTGCTTAATCAGCAGCTCATCACTTTCTCTGTTGGGGGGGGAGGGGCGGGTAAAGCAGCTGCTGCCTCTGCCGTTGTCCCAAGCCTGCATCCTCTCTGGAGCCTCAACCTGGTGCAGAGGCAAGCATCCCCGGGTGCACTCCCGGAGGGCCTGGTGGCTCTCATGAGCTTCTGCTCAAAAAAGGCCTGCCTGCCCCTTCCCTTGGAGCTGGATTCTCCAGGAGAAGCAGCAGAGGCTTTGCAGCTCTGGCAGAGAAGCTCTAGATGCAAGTTGCTCAGCGTGTGGTCCGTGGACCAGTAGCATGAGCATTGCCCAGAGCTGATGAGAGAAGCAGAATCTAGGGCAATACCGGACATCCTGAATCAGAACCTGCACTGAGGGTAACACTGGGCTTGGGTGGTATTTTGATTCTTTTATGGCAGGAGACCGGAAATGCGCACATTCTTATTTTTTAAACACAGAATAGGAATCAATACCCCACTTTATTGATAGCTGAGCCATAACTCAGTAACCTCTTTGCAGAACTGGGGTGAAAACTGGGTAGGAGCCCGTAGCCCTCATCCCACTCCTGAATCCCCGTCTCAGGATGCACAGAAAAACAAAGCTGAGGGCAGAGCTGAATGCTAGGAGGATCCGGATTCAGTGAGCCACGCCCCTCCCTCGGAGGAGTAGGGGAGGGTGTGGCAGAAACAACTGCGCTCACGCCTCTAACAGCAGTGGCCTCGGCGCCTGCTGGCAGAGTGCTGAGTCCTTGGTGGGTGTCTTGTCCTTATCTGCTCAAGTGTCCATTAAAAAAACTGTCTTTTGGGGCTCCCCTGGTGGCGCAGTGGTTGAGAGTCCGCCTGCCGATGCAGGGGACACGGGTTCGTGCCCCGGTCCGGGAAGATCCCACATGACGC
>NC_041224.1:151698737-151727806 GCF_002837175.3 Physeter macrocephalus
GGGAGAGGCCACAGCGGTGAGAGGCCCGCGTACCGCAAAAAAAAAAACACAACTGTCTTTTGAGATACTTTCATTTTCTGAAACTACTTTACTGAGGTCTAATTTACATGCCATAAAATTCACCCGTTTTAAGTGTACAGTTCAGTGACTGTCAGTATCTTTGCAGAGTTGTGCACCATCCCATAATCTCATTTCAGAACATCCTCACTACTCCAAAGAGGGGCGTGGTGCCCGCTGCAGCCACGCCCCGTTTCCACCCCCAGCCCTGGCACCACTAATTTCCCTTCTCTGTGTCTCTGTCCCTCCCTGTCTCTCTCTGTCTCTCTCTTCCTCCTTCCCTAAATGTCCACAGCAGTCTGGGTTCAGGCACTTTTCTCACCCAGATTTCCCAGTTCCCCCGACAGGGCTCAGCAACGGATGGTTTTCTCCTGTCAGGGCAAGGAGTGATTTAAAAATGCCTGGAGTTTAGATTTCGAAAATGATTTAGAAGTGCTTGGCGCATAGTAGGCATGTGATACATATTTCGGAAGTAAAACAAAAGAGCTGCCGTTGAAGTGTATTTGCATTTTGTGAGAGGAGGGAGCAGTGAGCTCAAAGGAACGAGCCCTTGAATGGGGGTATTTCAGACCCGGTGGCCCTCACAAACACCCACCCAGTGCGGTGCAGCTGGCGAGCTCCTTGCACACCAGGACGTGGTGGCTTCTAGAACCAGGTGCCTCCTGTCTACAAATCGTCAGAGCTAGACATATTCCACCGAGCTCCCGGTCTCTGACTCTGGGCCAGGGGGATAGAAGGAGCTCCTGCCTTGCCTGTGACTCCTGCTGTCATCAGACTCTCTCTTACTCAACAGTTGCCCTGTTCCCCAGTATTTCCACAACTGAGTTCCTGTCCTACTTCCCCAGCCTCCCTCCCGGGCCCTCTGCTGTGAATGTTTATTGCTCTGATTGCCTGGCATCTCCTTCAGACCTTTTTCAGAAGCCAGAAACCTCCTTCCTTTGGGGAGCACTTACCTCCCTATGACACTTATTAAGTAATTGCCTTTCTGCTTCACACTCACCCTTTCCTATGATGCTTTGGGACTCCACACCTTCCCTGCTCGGCTCTGCAGAGAAGAGTCCTTAAAGGGGCTCTGAGAAGCAGGAGGAGGGTGAAGGGTTAAAACCTGCCTATGGTTTTCTGTCTGCTTGCTTCCCCCGCCCCCCAGCTTTATTGAGACATAACTGATGTATAACGTTCTGTAAGTTTAAGGTGTACAATGTGTTGATTTAATACACTCCTATCTTGCAAAATAATTACTACCATAGTGTTGGCTAGCAATGGGGTCATCCTTGCTTATTTTTTTTTTAAGATTTTATAGAGGTATAATTTACATGCCATAAAATTCACCTGTTTAAAGTGTGCCATTCAATAATTGCTAGTATTATTGACAATTGTGCAACCATATCACAATCTTATCTTACAGCATTTCCATCAGCTCGTAAAGAAACCCGAGCCTGTGAGCAATCCCTCTCCACCCGAGGCAAGCACTAGTCTCCTTTCTTTCTCTATGGATTTATCTTTTCTGGACATTCATAAAAATAGAAGCACACAACCCGTGTCCTCTTGTGTCTGGCGTCTTTCACTTAGCATAATATTTTTGATGTTGCTCCATGTTATCAGCAGGCAAAAGGACTTTGTTCCTTTGTGCTGTCCAATAGTACGTACTCCATTGGGTGGATATACCACGTTTGTTCATCCGTCAGCAGCAATGCAGTCCTGTGCAGCAGCTGAATCCAGTTAGCAGTTTTTCCAACCCGAGTTAAACCAGTTTTATTGCATCCCCCTCAGAGATACCAACCAGCTGGTGCCCCCTCTTCAGAAGTCTGGTTCCCAGCTCCCAGGCTCCCCATCTTTCAATTTCTACATTTAAATAATTCCAACATCTTCCCTTTCTTCCCCAGTCCGAGGATTAGTAGCTGTTTCAGGCAGTTGCTAACTCTGTGATCCATTCGAATTCTCTTTTTACCTTTCCAGGTGCTCAGTTAACAACTTGACACATAATTAGAAACTCTGTCTAGAAATTCCTCTCTGTTCCAGGAACTGTCGGTTCCTGACCCGTCTAGAGGTGAGCGCGGCAGTCCAGGTGGACTAATCAGAGTCCTTCCCCATGCTTTCATTTAACTGAAGCTTGGTCAGAGGAGAGAAGTGAGTGGTCCCCTCTGTTGGTGACGTGGGGTGACGGTGGGCCTGAGAGCTGTCTGAGTCTGGACAAAGCAGGTCTGAAAGGACACAGCTGGCAACTGGGGGTGGGGTGCAGATCCGAGAAACCCACAGAAAATGCCTCCTCTCAGCCCTGGAATCCCGGTTCCAAAGGGTAATCCGTGGAGCAGCCCTGATTCTGCTTCTCAAGCCTGATTGTGTGAGCTAACCTCCTTCCCTCGTGCCCCTAACCTAGGTGAGTTGGGTTTCTATCACTTGCAACCCCAAGGATGCAAAATAACCCACTGGGTGTTGGGTTTCTGGGTTTATTCCTCCGTGTCCTGGATTTCTCCAATGCCATCAACTGCCCTCTGGAATCTTCACTGATCTCTCTGGTCTATGTCTGGATAGCACCCCTTGGGGGAAAGAATTGAATCTAAGCTGCGGGGTCTTAGCCCCAGAGTGACCCATGTCACCTGGTAGGTGTAGATGGTCTCACCTCATGGCAGGTAGCTGGCACAAGGATGGTGGCTGGCATGAGGTATCTCATTCTTGGCTGATCCAAGGGATCAATTAGAGCACAAGATTCAGAGCCTCTGGCCAGGCTCCAACTTTAATCAGAGAGGCAGCGTGCAGCCCCGCAGGGGGAGCCGGTGCCAGCACCCGCTGAAAGCTCTGTAGGGGGACCTCCTTTCCCAGGGGGTGTCGACGTTCACACCTTAGCTCTGATTGGCTGTGTGCAAATCAGCCAGCCATCATCTGTTGTTCCTGGCTCTGATTAGTGCAGCGGCAGGCACTGCTACGCCACGCCCCATCCATTGAGCTATAGGTTTTTACAGCGATGCGCGTATTAAGCAACCCTATTGTGCTGAGATAAGGTGTGACAGCCCTTTCCAGGAGGCCGGCAGCTCCCTGGAGTTGTTGATGAGGTGCTGTGACCACAGCTGGGCGTAGCGTCATAAGTCTTTTTTTAAAAATTTTATTTATTAATTTATTTATTAATTTTGGCTGCTTTGGGTCTTTGTTGCTGCGAGCCGGCTTTCTCCAGTTGCGGCGAGCAGGGGCTACCCTTTGTTGCGGTGCGCGGGCTTCTCATTGCGGTGGCTTCTCTTGTTGCGGAGCACGGGCTCTAGGCGCGCGGGCTTCAGTAGTTGTGGCTCGCGGGCTCTAGAGCGCAGGCTCAGTAGTTGTGGCGCACGGGCTTAGTTGCTCTGCGTCATGTGGGATCCTCCCGGACCAAGGCTCGAACCCGTGTCCCCTGCATTGGCAGGCAGATTCTTAACCACTGCACCACCAGGGAATTCCGAGTCATAAGTCTTGTATTCATATGCTCTCCAGTGTGTTTCTTCCTCTGCTTTCTGTCCTCTCTGGTACCTGATCATAACCGAGTTGCCATCTGTGGAGCACTTACCATCTACCAGGCACTGTGCTAAGCACTTTTCATGCTTTATCATAATCCTCACAACACTATGAGGCAGACAATAGTTTTTAACTAAAGTTTTAGCTAAAGAACAGTTTTAGATTTACAGAAAAGTGGTGAAGATTGTTCAGAGAGTTCCCATATAACCCATTCCCAGCTTCCCCTATTACTAACATTTTACATTAGTATGGTACATTTGTCACGGCTAATGATTCAACATTGATACATTATTATTCACTAAAGTCTGTACTTGACTCAAATTTCGTTTTTATAGAAGGTCCTTTTTCGGTTCAAGGATCTCATCTAGGATATTACATTACTTTTTGCTTCCTCTTGGCCATGATAGTTTCTCAGACTTGCCTTGTTTTTGATGACCTTGACAATTTTGAAGAGGAGTTATTTTGTAGAATAGCCCTCAGCTGTAATTTGATGTTTTTCTTGTCATTAGATCAGACTTCATGTGTTCTGGGAAGAAGACCACAGAGGCAACGTGCCGTTTTCATCACATCCTATCAAGAGCACATGCTGATAACATGAGGTATCACTGTTGATGTTAATCTTGGTCACCTGGCTTGAGAGAGGCTTTGTCGGTTTCTCTGCTGTAGGCTTACTCTTTTTTTTTCTTTTTTTTTTTTTTTTTTTTGCGGTACGCGGGCCTCCCTCTGCCGCGGCCTCTTCCGTTGCGGAGCACAGGCTCCGGACGCGCAGGCCCAGCGGCCACAGCTCACGGGCCCAGTCGCTCCGCGGCACGCGGGATCCTCCCAGACCGGGGCGCGAACCCGGCTCCCCTGCATCGGCAGGCGGACGCGCAACCACTGCGCCACCAGGGAAGCCTGGCTTACTCTTTTTCCCTTCGCATACTGTCCTCTTTGGAAGGAAGTCACCAGGCAAAACTCATGCCTCCTTGAAGGCAGAGCATCTATATAAATTATTTGGAATTCTTCTGCCTGGAAGATTTGTCTCTTCCCACCGATTTATTTATGTTTCTAATCATTTCTTTCTTTTTTTTTTTTTTGGTGTTACTTTGCAGTCTGTTTTTAAAAAGTTATTGAAGTATAGTTGATTTACAATGTTGTATTAGTTTCTGGTATACAGCAAAGTGATTCAGATACACACATTTTTTTTCAGATTCTTTTCCATTATGGTTTATGACAGGATATTGAATAGAGTTCCCTGTGCTATACAGTAGGACCTTGTTGTATAATAGTTGTATAATAGTTTACATCTGCTAGTCACAAACTCCCAATCCATCCCTCCCCCCCACCCCCGCCCACCGCTTGGCAACCACAAGTCTGTTCTCTGATCATTTCTTGGTATCAATATGGGCTCATGGAAATTTATTTTGTACCTTAGATTATAATATAACACTATTTATTTCATTGTCAAGTTGTCCCAGCTTTGGTCATTGAGAGTTCTTTCAGTTCCCTGCTGTGTCCCTTTCACAGAACTCCCCGCCCCCCACCCTGCCCCATCATTGCACATTTTTTTTCAGATTCTTTTCCATTATGGTTTATGACAGGATATTGAATAGAGTTCCCTGTGCTATACAGTAGGACCTTGTTGTATAATAGTTGTATAATAGTTTACATCTGCTAGTCACAAACTCCCAATCCATCCCTCCCCCCCACCCCCGCCCACCGCTTGGCAACCACAAGTCTGTTCTCTGATCATTTCTTGGTATCAATATGGGCTCATGGAAATTTATTTTGTACCTTAGATTATAATATAACACTATTTATTTCATTGTCAAGTTGTCCCAGCTTTGGTCATTGAGAGTTCTTTCAGTTCCCTGCTGTGTCCCTTTCACAGAACTCCCCGCCCCCCACCCTGCCCCATCATTGTGAGTTGGGTAATTTTTTTTGTCTTATTTGTTTTTTCAGTACTTCCTTACTTTCTGGCACTACAAGGTACTCCAGGCTTATCTTGGAAATTTCCTGCTCTAGTCCTAGAATCAGCCATTTCTCCCAGGAGCCCTGGTTCCTTTCATTGGAGACTAGTACTAGCAACCGAGATCTGGGAGCCAGGTGTGCTCAGGTAGTTAACATTATCCTTGTATTACAGAGAAGCAAACCGCAGCTTGGAGAGGTTAGATAATCAGCTCAAAGTCACATGGCTACTTTACTCCTAATGCTGTGCTCATTTCATTAGAAAGCATCATCTGTCTGCCTCCCCTTCCTAATTATTCTTCTCAAACTAAGCGCAATGTGTCCGGCTGGGTTGCAGAAGAGAGACTCTACCCATGCTATTCCCGCTCCTTGTAAACTGTAAAGTACTGCCCTCATATGAGTTGTGGTTTTTGTTATTACTACCTCATATTGTTCTTTTACGAAAGAAAGTCTGTGTGTGTGCCTCCCAGGCACATGCCGTGTGCTATGAGCAGCCGACTCAAATGGGAATGTCTCCAGCCTCCCCCCTCTTCATCCCCAACTTGACCCAAGGCGCACAGGACTGCCGAGCACGAGGTTCTCACAATCTCCACCGGGCGCCCAGTATCCCTGGAGTGACAGTGGCTCAGCACTGCCACCTGCCATCTGGCCTCCCTCTTCCACCTGGGCTGCCATCAGCAACCCCCTGCTGGGGCAGAAGGTGGGGCTAACGCCTGGAAACTGCCAGAAGGCTGAGCCCCATAATGAAGTGAGACAGGAGACTTGAGAAATGAGAGGCAAACCAGCCGGAGGAAGTGGGAGAGCTGCAGGCCCACAGGGAGGTCTGGGGTCTCTGCTCCCTGTCGCGTGTCTGACGGCCACCCAGGGCAGGCTGCCTACTCAGGGCAGCTTGGACAAACCTAAGTGCAGCCTTGCAGTCCCTGAGCAAATCACTCCTCACTGGGGCCCCTCATGGCTGGGCAGCCCTTCAGCCCAGGCGTGACCCTCTCCCGGTAATTCACTCCCTTCCAGCCAGGGCTTTCCTTGGCTTCTGATGGTTTCCCTGAAAGAATGGCTGTGGCTGAGCCCTGCAGCCCTTTGAGGGGCTCCCAGACTCGGACCGGCTCTCCCCATGCACCCCAGCCATGGCCCTGCCCTTGGCTCAGAAGGTGGCTGGGGATTGGGTATGACAGCGGAGAGCCTGCGGGTGGCAGCAATGGTTCGCCTGCAGGCATTTGGAGCCCAGAGTCCTGGCCTGGCTGCCATGAGCAACGCGAAGACCAAACACAGAGGACGGGCGGGTATTAGGATGGTAGCGCCATAGAGGTGTCCTTTCTCTATTCCTCAAACCTTCCATAGTTTGGTACCATATTTCTCTTCATACTAAGGGGAAAACCCAACGAAAAGAGAGCCATGGACTCATCAGACATGGGGGAGACAGAGTAATTTTCAAGTGAAGTTTTGACAAGAAAAGGGGGAGCTGGTGGCTGATGGAAGCAGCAGCTGCAGAAGCCTCTCTGCAGAAGACCACGTGGAATAGTTCAGCCCCTCCCAGCAAGAGGCCCCGACCCCAGTCAGCGCACATTTGGGCTCAGCGGGGTCTGTGAGGGTGTCCCAGATGCAAGTGGGCGAGGGCCCCAGGGCTCTAGCTGGAGGCACAGCTCTCCTCCCCTCCCCCTTTGGGAGTGGAGCTGCCTCCTTGGCTGCTTTTCTCCCCTCCCTCAGGGCGGCCTGAGGAGCATCTCCTGCAAGCCTGAGGTCAGGATGCAGAAACCACACTGGGATGCAGTCAGGGCACAGACCTAGCCCGCCCTCCGGGTTCTCTCTCCTTCTCCAGGGAGGACAGAGCAGGACTTGTGTTCTTTCATCCATACGTTCCTTCGTTCGCCAACCATTTGCCAAGAGCCTGCTGTGTGCCAGGCACAAAGTTAGGTGCAAAGGCTTCTTCCTTTCCCAATTACATAGGAATGCAGTTTTCCACTAAAATCAGTGGTCCCCAGGGGTACTTGGCATGGACTTCCCCATCTTTGAGTTTTGGCTTCTATGGTGGTTCCTGTCCCCCAGGCCTCATCTCACTGCATCACTCCAGGGACTGACTTCTCAGGTCACAGGATGTAAGCAGCGGTAGAGGAGAGTCCAGGTCACAGAGCCTCGCAGCTCTATTCTCGCACGCTGTGTGGTGCCAGTTGCCGCCTTCCAAGTGCCCTGTATCAGCCTGCCACTTGGATGCAGCCGGGACAGGGAGGAGGTGTCTTGGGGATGGAGGCTGGAATGAAATCCAAGCCAGAGGAGGAGTGGGTTAGGATGGAGGGAGGTGTGTCGTCGGTTCCTCAGGTGTCAGGGTGGGAGCAGCCTTCTTGGGCACTGAGCACGGCAGCCTCACGATCCAGGCCAGCTCCCCTGTCCTCTCAGAGCTGATCAGCAGTGCAGGTGGAACGGGGACCTGGCGAGGGCCTTCTTGGCAGGGAAAAGCTCACACATTCACACACCAGCACTGAGGAATGAACAAGCATTTGGGGAACAGAGTAATACGCTGTCTGGAACCCTCTACTGTCCACCCTGTTACCCCCCACCCCAAGTGTCACCGCCTTAGAGAAGGTGTCCTAAAGGTGTCATTCCCTTTGTCACACAACTTCAGAGATGGCTCTGTGTCCTTCTCCTCCATGGAACGAATCAGTTTTTAATTATAAACATTTAGTGTGATTATTTGATGGTATTTGATGGCAAGTGCCAAGAGAGCAGACTGTATCTGTGTTTGCTCATCCCTGCACGTAGCACATGGAATTTCTCGGCAGTTAATAAAGGTCAAGCTTCAGGACCCTCCCCTGCATGGCCCCTGTGAGGGCTGGGAGTTACAGAACATTCTAGTGTGGCAGGCTGCAATGAGGGAAGCATTTCTATTCAAGCGTGGCACGTCATTGCCCAAAGAAACCTCAGAATAAAGGAGCTGAATGTCCAAGACACTAATACTATGTTGTGATTTCCCTTCCCCTTCTAAATATTCATTTTTGTACTTAACGTTTTACTGGTAATTTTTCTTACAGAGGGTTCCCAAATAAGTGTCTGGCCCTACAAAAGCTAGATCTGCCCTTGAGAGAGAATTCAATAACATTTTATTGAGTGAATAAAAGAATGAATGAATCAATCACAAGTAATTAGAATAAAATACTGGTGTAGGAAAAAACAGTGCACATGCAAATATTCCCCTCCTATCCTCAGGGCTGCCTGGGCGTTCAAAGTTTAGCCTGACAGCTCAGCTGGAGGGGTCAGCCACCCTGCAGGATGCTCTGAGCTTTGGAATCTTTGGAACTTCAGTCCACGAGGTGCCCATGGATTGGAACCTGGCTCCCCGGCTTGCCCTGCCAGCCCTCTTGAAACACTGCTAATTGTATGAGGTGGCTTGGAAGAGAGAGTGGGGAGGATCTTCAGACCCTGCAGGAACAGTAACTGGCAGTATCCTGGGCAAGTCTCAGTTTTCCTGTCTCTGAAATGGGTCAAGAACCCCACTTTTTATGGGGCGATTGTGAGGATCAGAGTCTCTCTCTGAAATCCCCTGCAGCTAATGTGTTGCAAATTCCAAGTAACATTCCCTCCTCTCCCAGTTTCCCTCGGAACCTCTCAGTTACCACCTGATTAGAGGGGAAGTTTGATCCCATGGAACAAAAGAACTGGCTCAGCGTGGGGTCACTGCCCAAACTGGGTTACCACTCTGAGAAAACAGCCCTGTCTCCAGATCAGAACTCACTTGCCCACATCCCCGAGGTGAGTCAGTCCATCCACCCCACTCTCTGTCTCCTGCTTGAGATTAAATGATGGAGAAGGAGCTGTTTCTCACCCAGGGAATTTGTAATAATTAGTGAACGCCACAGGGTTGCAAAAGCCCCAGTTTCTTTGCTCGGCAAGTTACACCACAGAGGAATTCTGCTGGTGTTGTTGGCAAGGGCTGGGCTTTTGTTGGAGGCTCATGGTGCTACTTCTACAGTGCAAAGAACTGGGCCAGCCAGGGTCCTGAAGTGAGTGAAAAGAGAAGGCTGCAGGTCCAAGAGTTTTCTGGGCAGCAGAAGAGACCAAATGTGTTTTATGATATTCCACTGAGTAAAGGATGGATTTTCACTCTTGCAAAAGCATTTTAACATTGCTGGCTATTTAGGCTGTTTCCAAAGTTTCCTTTTTGTAAATAATGCTGCCACCAATATTCTTATATGTAAATTTTGACTCTGACTATATCATTGGACTATATTTCTAGAAGTGGCTTTATGGTTCAAAAGATATGGACCTTTTGGTAAGTATTGCTACTTCCACATTTTGGAGGCCCATCATGAAGAGAATACCCATTACAATGGCATGCTCACCAACAGTGTAAACCATTGTTTTCTGATCACTGACAGTTTGGTGGGTCCCAAATTCTTTTCCCCAAAATGCCATTTTAGTGAAAGCTTTTAGAATCAGCTTATACTTTCTGTTTTATTATTCCTAATAACGTATCCTCAGAAGGCTCACTCCTTTGATTTTCCTGACACCCTGCTCATTTTTCCTGGAAACATACCCCCATTTGAGCTGGAACCCTGTGCTCAGAGATCACCCCAACATGTTTGTCAGGAGCTAGTTTTTCTGAGAACAGCAATTCCAACCAGCCAACATTTACTGAGTACCCTCAACCTGAGCAAGGCATCGCTACCCAGTGTTGAGCTGGGCCACGTCCAGGAGAGGCTGGGCATCCTGGCTCTCACAGGAGGCAGGGAGGTGCCCGTGATGGGGGCTAGGCAGGCCAAGACAAGCAGGGTCTGGGAGATGCTTGGTTGAATCGATGATGACAGAAACCAGGAAACTGAAGATCAAAGGCAGGAATATGGGTATGAATGAAGTCAGGAAGCTACTTCCCAGAACAATTAGGCTGTTGCAGAGAATGATGATAATAATGCAATAGCTATGATTTATTGAGTGGTTACCGTTTGCCAGGCATTTAATATGTATTTTAGGTGCAATTATTTTCTTTAATTCTTTCGGCAGCTCCAGGGGATATATACTACAGATGGCCCCGACTTAAGATGGTTCGGCTTATGATTTTTCAACTTTACAATGGTGCAAAAATGATACACATTCAGTAGAAACCATACTTTGAATTTCAGATTTTGATCTTTTTCTGGTGTTATGCGGTACGATCCTCTCTCCTGATGCTGGGCAGGACATTGGAGCCGCATCTCCCAGGCAGACTTGCGATCACGAGGGTAAACAACGCATACACTTACCACCATTCTGGACCCAGATAACCATTCTGTTTTTCACTTTCAGTACTGTAGTCAATAAATCACATGAGCTATTCAACACTTTATTATCAAATCGGCTTTATGTTAGATGATTTTGCCCAAGTGTAGGCTAATGTCAGTATTTCGAGCATGTTTGAGGTAGGCTGGGCTGAGCATGATGTTTAGTATTTTAGTATTTTCAACTTACGATGGGCTTATTGGACGTAACCCCATCGTTTAAGTAGAGGAAGATCTGTATTTATATCCCCATTTTACAGAAAATGAGGCCCAGAGAGGTGAGATAACTCCTGACGTCACCCAGTGAGTAAGGGGCCGAGGTGGGGTCTGAGCTTATAGTGACACTCCAGCCCCTCCCGAAGCAGGGGCCCTGGCCAGTGGTTGAATGAAGCTGCAGTCAGTGGCAAGTGCAGAGGCCACCATTAGGGTCTCCCTGTGACAAGTGCATAGGTCAGAGCCATCCCACAAAACTCTTCAGGGTGGACCCTCTGGGGTTTACAAGGATCAGGTCCTGCTAATTAATGTCTGCCACGTTAAGACATGGCACCCCCGTGCTGGGCTGGGTGACAAACATGGGGCCTTTCACCCCAAGGAGTTTGCTATCCAATAGAGGAGAAGAGGAGGCCGACAGACCACTTCGGGTTCAAGGCACGATGCATAAGTACTCTTGGAGATCTGCAAAGAAAGAGCTGAGAGGGGCTTCACAGAGAGTCAGGGAGGTCCTGGAGGTGGTGGCATTTGCGACCATGGAGGAGAATGGGGGAGATTTTGACAGGCAGGAAAGGTGTCAAGGACATGCCTGTCTATTCATCTGTGGCTGGGAAAGAGTGAGGAAAGGCAGCAGCCCTGAACTGCTCTGTGGAAAGCACCGAGGGGGCCTTTTCACCCAACTTCATCTGCAGCCTGGATCTGAATTGGTGACTAGTTAAGCTACCAGTCACGAAGCTGCTGGCACATAGCGTGGCCTGAAAGGCATTCCCAGTTGGGGCCCTTGTGAGCCCAGGGACACGGGTTTTACACAACCTCCCCTACCTGCAGGTCACCAGGCGGACTCTGCTCTCGCGCAATTCGTTCCTGGGAAAACGGTCCTCGCCAGATGGCCCCTTTATCAGGACTAATACCTCAACTGTCAGGCGGGGTTTTTTGTTTTCTTTTCTTTTTAATTTTTTTACGTTTTCGGCTGTGTCGGGTCTTAGTTGCAGCGCGAGGGATCTTCCTTGTGGTGCGCGGGCTCTTTGTTGCCGCGCGCGGGCTTCTCTCTAGTTGTGGCGCATGGGGTCCAGGGCGCGCGGGCTCTGTAGTTTGCGGCACACGGGCTCTCTAGCTGAGGTGCGCGAGCTCAGTAGTTGTGGCGCGCTGGCTTAGTTGCACTGCAGCACGTGGGATCTTAGTTCCCCAACGAGGTAGTGAACCCGCCTCCCCTGCATTGGAAGGCGGATTTTTTACCACTGGACCACCAGGGAAGTCCCAAGCTGGGTTTTTTAAGTTTATTTTTATTAAAAGCTAGGTGAATCCGTCTGGGAGAGTGCTGTCCAGTAGAACTGTGGTGATGGAAATGTTCTCTAATCTGCTCTGCTCAATGTGACAGCCACCAGCCCCCTGTAGCTATGGAGCTCCTGACATGTGACCAGTGTGACTGAGATACTGAATTTTTAATTTCACTTAATTTTTACTTATTTAGATTTCAGTGTCTAGTGGCTACCATATTGAACAAATGGGGGATCTTGGTCAAAATGAAGAGGCTCACAAATTTGCAAACACAAAAACAGTGCCTGAGTCTTTTGTCATATTTACAGAGGACCCTGGTCATAGAGAACGGGAGAATCTTATGCAGTGTTTTGAAAGGGGACAAGCAAGCTAGTGTTCCCCTTTCCAATGAATAGGTGTGCTGTTCTGTAAACGTGTGTTAGTTATCAGATACGGGGATAACCAGTCAGCTTGAGTGTGGAAAGTATAGAGCAGAAAAAAATTGAATACTTCTGCGACCCAAAACTAAAAATTTCAAGATGTTTGCTTTTGATAATTTTTTGTTGTTGTCACCACCCAAAGAACAACCGCGTTTTCCCTTTGGTCACAGATCATCACGTTTCATCTTCAATTCCTTTATTTTAGGAGTGGAAATTCCTTAAGTGCCTACTATGGGCCATAGTCCTTGCACATGTTATCTTTAATCCTCATATCAACACCCTGATGTGGGCATTAGTAAGGCCATTTGCATTTAAGGAAACTGAAGCTAAGAGAAGTCAAGTGACCCTATGAGTGGCAGAGTTCCAAATTACATCTTCTTTGTGTTCTGAGCCCATCTTTTAGAATATAAGTGACACCCTAGACACCCGGGGGTACAGAAGGGAGCTTGACGTGGACCCCACACGTGATGACAGGATTGTCAGTTATCCAAGCGGGAAGGGCACTCAGATATCCTCTTGTACAAATACCTATTTTACAGCTGTTCACCTGTTTGAGACTCTGAAACCAGTGTTAATGATTTGCCAGGCACTGACTAGCACCACTGACTAGCAAATTAGCACCAGGGGAGAGGAGTGGAGTGGGGGAGGTACTTGTAATAGTTAGTGCTGAATCTATCATTTGGTTGAGTTCCAGAGTGGAGTCACAATCAACTGTGCAAGCAAAGTCATTCCAAAATCCTCATGACTTTACTTACATTTTTCTAACCCAATGACAAGGACTGTAGCCCCCAGCTCCTGTGCTCTCTCTTCAGAGACCTTGGGAAAACTCCTAACTACATTCCTGATTCTATTCTTTCCCCTTCCTTCTATCAGACTTTTATGAGGTATATTGACACACTTTCTCAATAAAGTCTACCTTGCTTCTCCCATCTAATTCACTCCTCTTTGCCCATTACAGAATAGTTTTCTTTGCCCAAGAAAATCATTTTGTCTGGGCAGGTTCTTTCTTTGGAGGGCTGGAGCCAGGAGCAGGGGAGGGAGTGAAAATGCACTGGCAGAACTAGAGTCCACTGGAATGCACAGGGGGTTTGTGTACAGCCTGGGGACATTCACGCCCCATCGAATGACAAAATGCAGACTTGACATGTGACAGGGAAATCTGCCCAAAGTCAGCTGCTGCATGCCGTGGCAGGCAGCTAGCAGCCAATCCAATATCCATTCCTTCACCCCTTTTCCTTGCAAATGCAGCCCTGATTTGATTTAACAAAGACACCAGATTCAGATGATAAAACGTGATTAGTCTAAGCCAGTCGTGATCTCCTGCTCCCTTTCACAGGCTAATTGATTGACCAATCTCGCCTGCAATTGGTGGAAGCCACGGGATCTGGTTTGGCCAAGGACGCTATGGTAGGCAGAATAACGACCTCAGAAAGATGTCCGCATCCTAATCCTTGGCAACTGAGACTATGTTACACAGTAAAGGGGACTTAAGGTTGTAGAGGGAATTAAGTTTGCTGATCAGCTGACCTTTACATAGGGAGAATATCCTGGATTATCTAGGTGGGCCCAATACAACCACAGGTGTCCTTTAACGTGGAAGGAGGAAGCAGAAGAGTCAGTGTCAGTGTGATGCAGCGTGAGAAAGGCTCAGCCAGGCATTGCTGGATTTGGAGATGGAAGGGAACCATGAGCCAAGGAACGTGGGCAGCTTTTAGGAGCTGGAAAAGTCAAGGAAATAGATTCTCCCCTAGAGCCTGCAGAAGGAACGCAGTCCTGCTGACACCTTGATTTTAGCCCAGTGAAACCCGTTTCAAACTTCTGGTCTCCAGAACTGGAAGATAAATAAATATATGTTGTTTTAAGCCACTAAATTTGTGGTAATTTATTACAGCAGTGTTACAAAACTAATACAGACACATAAGAGAAACTCTACTGGGGGGTTGCTGCAAAAACTTTTGCTTTTCTGATTAAAAAAACCAAAAAACATGGCTGGTTCCACCCTTTACCCTTTCTGCCTTGAAAATAGACATGATAGCAAGCGGGGTGGCAGCCCTCTTGCGACTATTAGGTCACAGCAAGAGAATGAGAAGCCACACGTCAAGGATAGCTGAGAGAGAACACAAACCTGGGATGTCGATTACATTGTTGAATTACCAAAAAAATCCAAGAACTGTGAACTTCCACACTCCTTGTTATGTGAGAATGATATATCATTTAAGCCCTGTTAGTTGGGTCTTCTGTTACTTACACGGTCCATCAAAATTTTTATTGTAGCAGAAAATGGGCATATGAATCAAAAAGAAAAAAGGAAGTACCATTTCCTGAGCACCTACTGTCTGTTAAGCATTATAGAAAGCACTTATTTGATCTCATGTGACTTAAGTGGAGGGGAGACAAGGGGGTGGAGGATATGGAGCCCATTCCCAGCCCCAAGGCTTTAGGAAAAGCTAATCAGGCCCCAGATCTCAGCCCCTCCTTGGACAGCCTGATCCCTACCTTTGGAGTTTGGAGAGGAAGTGCGGGCTTCTAGCAGCTCTCACACCTGAGGAAGCAGCCAGACTTCCCCGGGCAGGTGCTAAAACGTGGACTCCTACCACCTGACCTCAGCTTGAGCTGTAGACTGATTTCTGAGGGACTCCCTGAACCCCCTGAAAATTTAGAGAAGTGGAGCTAACATGTCTCCCTGACCTTCTCCAAAGCCTGGGGAGCAGGGAGGGAGGGTCTTGTTCCCTCCAGGCTTGGCAGAGAGCTGCAGTTCAGGACAGGGTTATGATGATGGTGACATAGGGCTGCAGCTCCTAGGGCTGCTTCCTCAGATGTCGAGGGGAGCCCGTTCACACCTGTGTCCCTTCCTGGAGGGAGCAGGCAGCTGCCCGCAGTGAGTCTGCCCCAGCATTAATCCCGGCCAGCAGCGCCCTTGATGATAACAAAGCAGTCACTCTCCTTTGAGCCCCTGGCAGCTGTGGGTCACAGCAAAGTAAGTAAATAGAGCCCCAGTGCCCCTTCCTGCCAGGCGGGGTGGGGGCAGGACAGAGATCAGACAACAAACCCAACATCCATTTATTTAATACTGTGCTGCTGTGATTTATAAGAAATGTATATTTGTTGTTTGTCCTCATTTCTGGCACAAAGCTCCTAAAACCCTTGGAATTTCCTGTGAAGAGAGAGATATGGGGTGACTTTGGACCCACACCCGTGGATGGCACTGGTTGCCAGAACTAATCACTTTCAGTCCTATCCCCCTGGCCTCGGGGGAAGGGAGAGGGGCTGGAGGCTGAATCGGTTGACCTTGGCCAATGATTTCATCAATCATGCCTATGTAATGAAGCCTCCAAAGAAACCCAAAAGGATGGGGTTTGGGGAACTTCCCGCTTAGTGAACACATGGAGATGCAGGGAGACTGTCCAGCTTGGAGGGCATGGAAGTTCTGTACCCGCCCCCATACCCTGCCCTATGCATCGCTTCCGTCTGACTGTTCCTGAGTTGTATCCTTTTATAACAAACAGGTTATACAGTGAGTAAAATCTTCTCTGAGTTCTGTGAGCTGCTCTAGCAAATTAATTGAACCCAGAGAGGGGGGTCATTGAAACCTGCAATCTATAGCCAGTCAGTCAGAAACACGGGTGACAACCTAGACTTGTGAAGTGGCGTCTGAAGCGTGTGTGTGGTGAGGTGGGGGGGACAGTCTGATAGGACTGAGCCCTTAACCTGTGGAATCTGACGCTATCGCTGGGTAGACAGTGTCAGAATTGAATTCGACCGTAGGACGCCCAGCTGGTGTGGGAGACTTGCTTGGATGTGTGGGAACACCCCCTCCCCCCACCAACACACACATTGAAAATTGGTGGCTAGAATCTTTAGTTGGTAATCACAAGTGGGATCAGAGTCAGACCACTTTAAATGCTCTTGTTGAGGGCCTGCTGTGTGCCAAGTATTGAATTACAAAGAAGGATGAAAAAAGTCCTGGCCTTGAGAACCGCACAGCCTTGTGGAGAAATCCTGGATGAGAACGACTCCAGCTGGGCAGAAGGTGCACAGCGCCACGAGGGAGGCACAAAGCTCATAAGATGATGTCAACTGAGAGACCCTGGAGGGCTTCCTGGAGTAGGTGCTATGAAGAGGAGGCCACAGGGAAGCCACTCCAGGTGGAAAGGATTGACATAAGGAGAGGAAACATGAAGTATGGGAACAGAAGTGCAGCCTGACTGAGGCACAAGGCCCAGGTAGGATGGTAGCTGATTGTTAGGCTGAGGAGATGGCTTGGAGCTGGATGAGTGTCTGGAACGCTGTGTGACAAGCCATGGAGGGCCATTAATAGGGAAATAACCTGAGTGTGTTTGGGGGAATTGAACCTGGCTGAAGGAATTGAAGAGGGAGAGAGATCTGAGAGCCATTCCACGAGGTAGGAACCCCTAGCAATATTCCAGGCAGGTAAGGAGAGTGCAAACAACAGTAGGGCAAAGGGCAGGGCAGAAGATGAGGGCCGATGCCAGCCCTAAGGTGCCCACCCTGCACATCAGATTCTCTGGTCCCAAGTACAACCGAAAGAGCTCATTTTGCTGCACAGAAAAGCATACCTTTGTTCATCACCAAGCAGCACTTTCTTTGATAAAGCAAACCAAAGTTTAAAGTTCTTGAAAGTTAAAGCTAAAACTACATAAAATATAAATGAAAGACTTCTGTCATTTAAAAAATAGATAATTTTGCTTTAAACAAACCTAGAATGATCTTCACTAGGATTGAGCATTGAATGCGGGGGCAGGGGAGACATAAGGTCATGTCCCCCCACCCCTCTCTGCTTCAAGCCCGGGGGTTCCTGAGCTCTCTCTTCAGAGAGAGACACCCCACACCAAGCTGGGGAGGTGTCCTTATCCCTGCCCATGTGCGCGTGGGCTCAGCTCTGACACAACCCCCCTCACAGGGCCATCGGTGGAAACACATCCTCTGATGAGGGGGCAGGGCTCTAGGGACCCTGAACGACACCGGGTTGCTGTCATCACCTCTGAGACACCTCCAGCAGGCGCTGTGGTGCATTCACACAGCCTTTGTGCCCTTGGAGGGTGAAGCTGAGCTTCTGCAGGCATCTCTTGTTGAGCTAAATGTCCCAGGGTTACCCAGCCCAAGCTCACACTGCTTGCCACACAACAGGCCAATAAATCGAGAGATGAGCTATTGGGTCCTCAGAATAGCAACTTATTTGGAAAGCCAGCAGACTGAGAAGCTGGTGGGCTAGTGTCCCAAAGAACCATCTTCCCCAAGTTAGAATTCAGGCTTCTTTTATACTAAAAGGGGAAAGGGGAAAGTCCTGGTTTTGGCCAGACTGGAGGGGATGTGTTCATTTCTTCCTTCCTGCAGCCATTCACAGGTGAGCCTGGTCAGGATGTTTCCCTGTGAGCTAAACAAAGGTATTTTAACTTAATGCTCATTACCTGGGAGGCAGGGTTCCCAGAGATGAGCCATTATGTATAATTTAAGCTTACAGGCAACATCCCTTTAGTGATTAACTTGTACTAGAGTACAAAGTTTCTTCCCTATTACACTCCCATTTACAACTAAATGGTTTTTAGTATATTCACAGATTTGCACAACCACTACCTCAATCAGCTTTAGAACATTTCATCACCCAGATGGAAACTCTGTACCCACTAGCTGTACCCCCTGGCTGTACCCACTCTGTACCCATTCCTCCCTCCCTCCAACTATAGGCAACCAATGTACTTTCTGTCTCCGTAGATCTATTCTGAACATTTCATATAAATGAAATGGCACAATATCTGGACTTTTGTGACTGGCTTCTTTGAGGTAACAATGTTCTCAAGGTGCATCCACGTTGTAGCACGTGTTGGTACCCCAGGCCCCTCTATGCCTAATGATATTCCACTGTGTGGACTTATCACATCTTCTTTATCCACTCACCTGTCGATGGACACTTGGGTTGCTTCCACTTTTCAGCAATTGTGAACAGTGCTGCTGTACAAGTTTGTGTACAAGTTTTTTAAGCAAAGATGTAAAGGAGATGAAGGAATTAACCACACACAACCACGTAAAGGCCCTAAGTCGGGAGCCTGCGTGGTGTGTGTGTGAGGAAAAGCGAGGAGGCCTCTGTGAGGCAGAGACGGAGGGAGACGAGGGCTGAGAGAAATGGGTGGTGAGTCAAGCGAGGCATCAAGAGCCATTGTAAGGGTTTGAGTAACGTGAGGACCACTGGATGGTGTTGAGCAGGGAAACGCGTGAGCTGACGTCTGACCCCCTGTTTTAGGTCAGCGTGTTCTCTGAGGTCATGGGGAGGAGGAGAAGACATGGGATAGGGTGGAAGAGAGAGGGGAGGAAAGTGTGGAAAGCCGCTAAGGAGCCAGGAACGCCCGGTGAGCAGAGGGGACAGGCCTCGACGCCCCAGGCCCAGGAGGTGCAGCCTGGTTGATGCTGGGAGGAGCTCAAGGCAAGACTGGGCAGGACTGAGTGGGCCAGGCTTCCACACTCCTGTCGTCCCCGCATGAAAACGGATGCATCTTTATCCAGAGAGCTCCTCTGAGAAGCACATCCTCTGACATCCTGAGGAGGGCAGGTGACGGGAGGTGGGCAGCTACTGTCACTTGATCAGGAGTCCCACACCCTGTGACATCTGCTCTCCCTCCCCCGGCTGCCACCCCCATCCTCAGCTCTCAGTAACTTGGCTTTCACCCCAGGGACTCTACGGAAGTTCTTTTGATTACCAGAGCTCTTTGAAACGGCCCAAACGCTTCCTCTTTCAGTCCACCCTGTCTTACCCTGTAGAGCTTTTCTCCCAAAGGATGCAAGTACTCAGGCATCAACAGCATCGACCTCGACCAGGAGCAGGTTGGAAATGCAGAATTCCAGGCCTAGCCCCACGGAAGCAATCTGCCCCTTAGCGAGATGCCTGGGTTTGAGAAGGACAGTTTTATCTGCCCATGTTGAGGGGGACAGCTCTTTCCTCCACTTTGCCAAATTAAGGAGTGAGGGCTGCTGTCCTTTTACAGGACTTCGTCCCCCAGGGCTCAGTGACTGTCAAGCAATGGGCACACTTAAAGTCAAAACCCTGGGTTTGCCCGCTCTGGTCAGCTTTTGCATCCCCAAGCTGCAGAGGGTAGAGCCTGGGTCTCTCTGTGCCTAAATGATTCGGTAGAATAAGTGCTGCCGTCCAAGGGAGAGAAAGTGAAGCCTAGAGTACCGAGTGCTAGTGCTGTTGCTGGATACTCAGCGGACACTGAATCAGGGCACTGTGCCTTTAAGAAAGATGAAAGCATATCTCGGGGGTGGAGCCTGGCCCAATTATCCAGGTCCTGGGAAGTTGCTAGGGCCCGCCTTTGTTGAGACCAGGCCTTGGCGGTTCTGGTTTGCAGTTCTGGCAGCCCCGGCCCTGCGTCCCTACCTCCTGCCACACGACTGAGCTTTGGCACCGGTGAGCATCCCTCCCACCCACCCACCCACCCACGAGCTCTCTGTGCCGCCGTCTTTCCAAGCCTAGTGTTGACAGCTATCATTTTCAAACTCCTCTTCAGGCCTTTCTTCTTCCTTTCAAGTTCAGGCTCTCCCGTGGTTAAAATCAGCTTCTCTACATTTTCCCTCTCCTACCTGTCAGCCTGTGCTGGGTGGGGAGCAGCCAAAAGTAAGGAAGAAGGCTGATTTTCTAGGCTGAACTTCAGAGGGTGAAGGTGAGGCCACCCAGTCTGCTGGCTGAGCAGGTGTTTTGAGTGTGTGTGTGTGTGTGTGTGTGTGAGTGAGCGAGAGAGAGAGAGAGAGAGAGAGAGAGAGAGAGAGGGAGAGGGAGAGAGAGAGAACGCTGGAATCAATGACTCTCTGGGGAGAGGCTCCAGGGGTCCCATGCCTCCAACCCTTACCTGGTATTCCAGGTACACACAGTAGGTACTCAACAATAATGGGCAAAGATTAAGAAATGCAGAGTAATGGCAGGAGAACTGGTCTGGGAAGTTAAGGCACTTGGATTGTATCTCCAATTCCACCTGTATCTCTTTCAAAGCTCCTTAACTTCCCCAGGCAGGCACTTTCTATAAAAGAGGCCAATAATTCCATCCTCACCTCCTCTGGCTACTGTGAGACCAATTAGATGACTGAGGAGACATTTTCTTCCAAGGACCAGAGAACAGAACCAGGTGGGTGGAAGTCACAAGGGGGCAGATTTTAGGTCAAAATCAAGAAGAAATTTCCATTAACCAAAGTCCCTTCTATAGGCCACCTAATCAAGCAGAGAGCCTTCTGTTCTGGGAACCACTCAAGACAGGTGGATCAGCTGACTGAAGTCCTGCATGAGGGGGGCTGAACCCTGGGCTGTAAGGTCCCTTTGAAATGCGAGCGGCTACATTTTGGTGGATATCAAAGGGCTTTGGGAAGAATCTACGTGAGGCTGTAAGTATGTTGGCCGTTCTGCGCATTTCTCAGAAGCGCAGGCCAGGTTCAGGGACGGGAGACGGGCCCCAAAAGCCAGGGGAGAGCCAACTGACCACCTGAGCTCTGGCGTCACAGAGTGACCTTGCCGTTGCCGGCAGCACCTGGAGTCCAGAGCCTCTGCGTCGGGCAAGTGCACCGACAGAGAGCACAGGCGCTTTCAGCTCAGGCCCCCGCAGTGGGCTGACTCGAGCGGGAGCCGGCTCTCAGGACCCGTAGAGCCCAGGCTCCTCTGGCTGGGCCGCACGCTCCCAAGGGAGGAGGCCGATGGTGAGACTGGCCCCTCAAGGAGATGCGAGAGTGCTCAGACAGGGAGGCCAGGTGTCCTCCACCGTGAAATCAGACCCTGCAAATCTGGTACAAGCGGGGCCTCCCCGGGAGACAAGCCCACCCTTCTTTCCTGGTGGTTCTTAGCTATAAACTCTGATCAAAGGAAAAGTTATCTTTCACATCTGTCAAAGCCTACCCCTCAGCTCCAAGACTGAGAATCAGACCCTCTCCTTCCACTCCCTAAAGGTCCTTTTGGGAGGATTCTCTCCCATTCCACAAGAATTGACTCAGGGTGGCTGGACAGACAGCTCCTGCCATCAGCACCTCTGCAGGAGCCTGGTCCTCTCCACCCCACCATACACTTCTCCCCACCGTACGCACCCTCCGGTCTCTGCTGCCCAGCCTCCATGCAAGGGAGATTTTCTTCTGTAACTTGGGGAAGATAAAATATTTTTGGTAGGGGAAAGGCCAGAGGAGATAAAGGGGTGATTTGACATCCCTCCTTTTGGCTGGTCCTGTGAGCTGGTGTATCGCCCAATTTGGCAGTGGGGGTTAGGTAGGGAGGACAAAGTTGGAGCTGAAGGAGACCGTTGAGGAAACCTTGAACACAAGTACAGCTTCTCTGGGGCTCAGGAGAAGAGGTGCAGCTGAGGGTCGGGAGCCCTCCCCTCCCTACTCCCCTGCTTGAAGCCCAGCCCGCTCTGGCACCCCGGGGACTAGACGTGTTGGGAACCTCTGAGACAGCCCCAGGTGTTGATGGGCCCATGGTGGACGCCAGCCAGTGGGGGGAACTGAGCAGGGGAGGAAGCAGAGGTGCCAGGCAGCACAGAGAGAAATTTGGACCCCTTGGGTGGTAAGAGAGGAGAGAGAAAAAGTGCTGCTCTGAGAAGAAGCTTTGCAGTTAGGGAAGGAGAGTAACCAGAGTGGAACACACGTTTGGTTTAGCTGTTTTTATGTAGGAGAGACAGAAACGTGATTATAGACTGAGGAGGAGGAGCTCACAGAAAAGCCGAAGTTGAATCATTAGGAGAAAGATAATTAATGGATCAAAGACACAGGGCGCAGAAGGCATCCTGAAGGCAGAAGGGATTTTCCTTAAACAGGACAAGGGAGGAGGAAGGCAGGAAGGAGGTAGAGACCCACCCGGTAGCCTTCACCCCACCCCTGAAACGGAAGGGGAAGGTCCCTTACAGCACCCTCTGCAGACGTGGGGCTCAAGGAAGCAGAAGGTCTGAAGCGGCTGCAGTGGGGCTGGGGAGATGCTGCACAGGACCTGGGGACCTCAGGGCTTGAAGATGTGCCGAAGCCACCACAGCCAGCTGTGAGCCTCGGCTGGGAATCCATAGAGGGGACAAGTAGGGAAATGGCCCAAGAGTCACCAGGAGGGACTGCTGAGTGTAGACATTCACCGCCCCCGCCCCAGGGAGGTCTGGCCTGAAAACCCCAGGGGCCCACTTCTGGCTCTGTTCCCAAGATGCCATAATGATGGGATACTGGGCGAACCTGGAGACTCTTGGGGTTTCCTCCGTCTGGTTGGTGGAGCCAGTGGAAACTCATCGCCTGGCTTAGGAGTTGATGAAGGTGGGGAAAGCTGGCTAAAGACTCACTGTAGCTCTTGGGAAGAGCAGAGTATGTTATTAATGGCACCACCCACTGCCCCAGAGAGCAGATATTGAAGGCAAAGCAAATCCCGCAAGGCCCATCGAATTATTTCCTTGGGATGCAGTGTCTAGTGGCAAATGATGGAGAATTGGTGCCCAGGATATCGGGAGCCCAGCCTGACTGCCTCAGAAAACTGTGGGACTTTGCTTAGGTCATTGGCCTCCGTTTCCTCGTCTTCTTGGGGGTGTATTTGTGGTCACATCATCTGGTGAGGGAGCAACTTCATAGCAGTTGTGTCTTAGCAAATCTGAGAGCAGAAAGAGAGTCAAGAGTCAGTCAGGTTCACATCTCTTCTCCCCCCCACCCCCCACCCCGAATCAGCGCAGACATCCCCCAGATTCAGGAACAGGATCTGCGTGAACTGGTCCATCCAGTGCCCAAGGGCCCTCTGTCCCCCCCACCCCCACTCCCCAACCCTGCTGCCGTCATCAGACACAGGCAGCAGGGGTGGGGAATCTGTCCACCGCTTGTCACATGCTCTAGTCGCTGCACCAGCCTCTTTGCTGCTGATCCCGACCCGGCTCTCCAGCCGGCTCCGTGACCAGCACAGCTCGGGCTGTGCTCACCAATTTGGTGTCTGAACCCAGAACACCACCCGAGCAGCCCCAGCTCCCTGGCGGCAGGTGGCTTGTTCTCTGCCCCTACAGGGATCTGAGATTGATTTAGCCTGTTTCCGTGGCAGCGCTGGTTGCAGTTGCAGCATCTGCTTCCCCACGAGGCTGGGTGAGTCACGGCCGCCCACGCTAACCCGTGGCACAGACAATCCTGCCGGGAGCATGGATAAATCAGCAGGAGGTTGCTAGAGTGCTTTGCAGTGCCTGGTGGCTTCCTGCCCTGGGTCTCAGGCCCAGTACAAATAGTGCACTGGGCATAGGGCCATGGACTGGGCTTACCCACCCAGAAAACTGGCAGTCTCTACCCACGAGAGCTGTTAGATCAGCGTTGACTGAATTCAGAGTGGTTTTATCTTGTCTCTTGCCAGTAGCTGCAAGGCCTTATGGGAGAGAAATGCAGGTTTTCCGACTCCAAATCCAGTGCTCTCTTTCACTACCCAGCGATCAGCTCTCAAACTTGCCTTTCTCTGGCTACCTCAGCACCCAGGTTCCTTCTGGCTCTCATCCCAGGACCTTCCTTTGTGACACCCATCAGCCCTCCCCTCTGGACAACAGTCCTCCAACTGGATTCTTTCCCAGGCCTTCTCCTCCCTGAAACTTATCTTTTCTTCAACCTTTCCTCTCTACTGAATTGGGTAATCTGGAAAAAAAAAAAAAAAAAAAAAAAAGAGTTCCTTCTGTATCATTAAGGCTAATAGCAGGTTATAGGGCTCCTCTCAAAGGTATTGCTTTTATCCTTGACTTTGAGAGGCAGAACATCCATCTAAGGCAATGGTTTCTCAAAATAGATTTCCCTGGACCAGCATCAGCATCACTGGGGAGCTTGTTAGAAAGGCAAAATCTCAGGCCCCACCCCAGAGCGCTGCATCACAAACTCTGGGAATGAGGGTTGACAGTCTGTGTTTGAACAAGCGCTCCAGGTGATTCGAATACACTCCAGAGTTTGAGAACCCCTGGTGTGAGGAAGTGGGTCTGTGGCAGTGGGGATGGAGTGTTTTGGTCCTTACCTCTGGCTGTGGTCACCGCACAGCTGCAAGTGTCTCTGTTTTGTGTGAGCCACACTGCGGGGCTTGGGTAGGCAAAGACCCCAACTGCTCCAACTCTGGGGGCCTGGAGTTTTCCTCAATTATGTCCTTCCTCCAGATTGTGTGCATCAATGGAAAGAAGCTGGTGTGCTTTTTTTCTATGTGGAAAAGGCAGCGTTACCTTACCTACCACAGAGAGGGCCTTGGGGGTAAAAGGAAACCCACCTATTGGAAATGAACAATCCAGCCATTGTGTCCGGGGCCTAGGGCCCACAGAGCACATTTCCTAAGAGCTGAGGAATTCCAGCAGAGGTAAAAGGCACTGATAATACTTACTAATCAATGTACATTCCTCTTCCACCTCTCAGTTTTTTTTTTTTTTTAACATTTACTGATCACCTCTGTGCTTGGTCCAATAAACGGCCCCATGACCCAACTCACAGGAAAGTGAGAGCATCAGTCAGAATAGATCAGTCTATGCCAGGGTATCAAACAACCCCACAGTCTCAGTGGCTTAACGTAACAAAGGCTTATTTTATAAATGCTTCTTAGCCAATGAGGATTCTGCTCCACAGAATCTCTCAGGGGCTCAGGGTGATAGAATCCATCATCTTATAGCTGCCTTGGTCACCGCAGCAGGAAAAGAAACAGCTGGAGGGGGTCAGGCACCACCCACCCACCCCGCCCTGCCAGCCCAAAAAGTGAATCCTGGCACTTCTGCTGGCATTACACTGGGCAAATTTAGTCACAGGGGCCAGGAGGTGTGTGCAGGAAGAAAAATGGATACAGTCAGACATTAAAAGCCGTCACCACACTGGAGAAGACCCCTCATTTAATCCTCTTTTGCTCTTTAACAAGTCTTTGCAGCATCAGGCAGCAGGCCAGACCCCGGGAATGTGGTGACACCAGGGCTGCTGCCCTGCACAATCTGAGGAACATCACTCACACTGTGTTCTCTGTGACTCGGCCCCCTGGAGTTGTGCGATGCAGGAGCTCTGCCTCTGTTTTTCTTGGTCTGTTCTATTTTATCATGAATATCCATTCTCCCCAGCAGAAGAAACACTCTCAAAGGGCAGGGATGGTACCTGAGTAGCTCAGCACTATCATCTTCGAGTTTAGCACAGTGCCTGGTAGACTCAGTCAACGCTGGTTAAGTGGATGCTTGAAAATGAATAATTCTTGACTGTGTTTCCCACCAATCCCAGCCTTCAGGGAGCTTATAATCGGCCGAGTCAAGAGCTATACAAACAATGAACTGAAATATCAGAAAAAAATCTCATGCCAGAGAGAGCAAAACACATGTCACATAAAAATCTGGGCTATGTGGCTTGGAGCACAGAAAAGCACGGGGTCACTTTGACCCAGGTGGGGTCAAGGAAGCTATCCTTGTTCTGTCGGTGAAGCACTCAGGTCCAAAGAGGTTGATGGCCCTGTCTGACACGGGGTGAGCTGCAAAGCAGTGGAAGGACCCTGTTGTATCTCTTGGTCTGGTGTCGTTTTCTTCTCCCCACACTATTAACTAACAAATCGCTATATTTGCAGAGCAGTTCACAGTTTTCTGACAGCTTTCCTGTGCAGCTAAGACCTAAAATACCCTCAGGCGCCCAGCCCGAGAATTTGGTTAGCTTTTGGTGCTGCGTTCACTTCCCGTAGGGGTTGTGGGATGTGTCTTTTGTTGTGAGGCTGGAACGTTTAGTTCTCCCTGCCTGGCTCTACCTCACAGCACTTTCTCCCCACCTGCCCTACTCCCCAGCTACCCAGGACAGCCTCGAAGAGCAGGTAGCATTTCCAAAAGGCATCTGCAGAGAGGATGGGAAGGCTCCATTTCAGCAGTGATGGACAGAGAGAGGTGGAGGATGCCCACCTTCCCCCGCAGGCAGGAACGCGACCCATTATTTTGAGCTCGCAAGGGAACACAGTGACATAAGCTTCCCATCTGGCTCCCCAAACACTTTTGAAACTATTCCATCTCAAGTCCATTAATTTTATGGGGACTCTAAAGACAGGGCAAAGTTAGCGTTTATCGTCTGGAATCTCCATCATTCAGGCTTTGTCACTCTGTGTCCCTTTCTCTCTCACCTGCCTTCCTTCCCTTCTGCAAACCTCTCGCTGACTCAGGCCCAGCTAGGGCTCCATTCAGTCTAACAAACATTTCTTGAGTGCCAGCTCTGTACAAGGCCCATGCTGGGTGTTGGAGATTCAAGGATGAGTAGGACAAAGTCAGAACCTCAGGGAGCTTGCTGTCAGTGGGTTTGACCCAATCGTGACACCTTCCTAAGATACCTGCTTTCATCCTGTTCCACCTTCTACCCTCCCCCTTTCACAGAACACGTGTCCTCCTTAGATTCTTCTGTGTGCCAAGCAGTGAGCTAAGGGTTTGCATGCATTCTTTCATTTAAGTTTTCACATCAGGCAGATTCTATTATGTCCATTTGCCAGATAAGGACATTAAAGCTTAAGAGGTTATATAAATTGTCTAAGCTCACACAGCTAAGAAAGGGCCCAGCTGGGATCCCTCCCAGATGGACTGCCTTCAAGACCCACCTTCTTCCTTCTTCCATTGTAGCCACCAAAACTCGGCAGTTGGCTATCTACACTCAGAACAAAAAGAACAAGGAAATATCTAGGGCTTTAGCATTCTCTCTACCACCCCCTCCTTTTGACATTTAGGGTTTTGTTGTTGTTGTTGTTGTTGTTTTTAAGTCTAGTGATTCTTTCTAAGACCATGAACTTGGAGATCATTGTCTCAGATTCCTGGAGTTTTAAAAACTGGATGTTTTAAACATTTCTTCACCCTCTAGAGGGTAGGAGAAACCTTTTCTGACACCACCACTTGAGCACTGTGGTTTGGCCTCTGTCTCAGAAGTCATCTCCAGGAGTCCTGGAAACAGCATGGATGCTAGGCTGTCTTTTCACATCCTCGGAGAGGGAGTTTCAATGGTCCAAGAAGTGGTTCACACTGTCAGTCTACTGGAAAGCTTCATTCATGACCCTCTTTCATCCTGTGATCCCCTTGGAAGAGCAGGAGATGGCACAGACCCCCATGGAGGTTTCTGAAGGGTCCCATCAGGAAAATGGACAGCACTGGAGGGCCGTCTGTTGGTTGTCATGTGATTTGCATGTTGCGTGTAGTTTTCAAGCATTCCCACAAACTAGCCAAATATCTATGGCAGGATCCACAGTATGATTTTGTTATTCCGGTGTTTGAAGCTGTCAAGTCTTGATTTTTTTTTTTAATTGGGGTATAGTTGTTTTACAATGTTGTGTTAGTTTCTACTGCACAGCAAAGTGAATCAGTCATATGTATACGTATATGCCCTCTTTTTTGAATTTCCTTCCCATTTAGGTCACTGCAGAGCACTAAGTAATGTTCCCTGTGCTATACAGCAGTTTCTCGTTAGTTATTTATTTTATACATATTAGTGTATATATGTCAATCCTAGTCTCCCAGTTCATCCCGCCCTCCCTTTCCCCCCCTTGGTGTCCATATGTTTGTTCTCTATGTGTCTCTATTTCTGCTTTGGAAACAGGTTCATCTGTACCATTTTTCTAGATTCCACATATATGCGTTAATATACGATATTTGTTTTTCTCTTTCTGACATACATATACCACATCTTCTTTATCCATTCATCTGTCAATGGACACTTAGGTTGCTTCCATGACCTGGCTATTGTAAACAGTGCTGCAATGAACATCAGGGTGCATGTGTCTTTTTGAATTATGGTTTTCTCCGGGTATATGCCCAGTAGTGGAATTGCTGGGTCATATGGTAGTTCTATTTTTAGTTTTTTAAGGAACCTCCATGCTGTTCTCCATAGTGGCTGTATGCCTTTACATTCCCACCAACAGTGCAAGAGGGTTCCCTTTTTTCCACACCCTCTCCAGCATTTATTGTTTGTAGATTTTTTAATCATTATTAATTTATTTTATTTTTGGCTGCGTTGGGTCTTTGTTGCTGCGTGTGGGCTCTTCTCTAGTTGCGGAGAGCAGGGGCTACTCTTCATTGTAGTGTGTGGGCTTCTCATTGCAGTGGCTTCTCTTGTTGTGGAGCATGGGCTCTAGGTTTGCAGGCTTCAGCAGTTGTGGCATGCTGGCTCAGTAGTTGTGGCTCACGGGCTCTAGAGTGCAGGCTCAGTAGTTGTGGCACACGGGCTTAGTTGCTCCGCGACATGTGGGATCTTCCCGGACCAGGGCTCGAACCCGTGTCCCCTGCATTGGCAGGCGGATTCTTAACCACTGTGCCACCAGGGAAGCCCTGTTTGTAGATTTTTTGATGACGGCCATTCTGACTGATATGAGGTGATACGTCATTTGCATTTCTCTAGCAATTAGTGATGTTGAGCATCTTTTCATGTGCCCCTTGGCCATCTGTATGTCTTCTTTGGAGAAATGTCTATTTAGGTCTTCTGCCCATTTTTTGATTGGGTTGCTTGTTTT
>NC_041224.1:151728043-151751675 GCF_002837175.3 Physeter macrocephalus
TTGGAGACTAATCCCTTGTCCGTTGCTTCATTTGCAAATATTTTCTCCCATTCTGAGGGTTGTCTTTTCGTCTTGTTTGCTGTGCAGAAGCTTTTAAGTTTCATTATGTCCCATTTGTTTCCATTACTCTAGGAGGTGGGTCAAAAAAGATTTCTTTTTCGTACTCCCCCTCACCCAGCCACTCCAGCCCATTCAAATTCCCTATGCCTCTGTATGGAGAGGCAAGGAAAGCAGGAAAAATGTAAGAACTCCCTCGATGGTCTTTCGGGGCCACCTGCCCTCCCCGACAGTTTTGGCGCCAAACGCCTCCAGGAACACTGCCTCAGTCTCATATCGCGTCACCCCCACCAAAGCCTGCAAAGCCCTCACACTGAGCTCAGTCTTGAAAGCAGCCTTGGTTAGGCAGTGATCAAGACTCAGTTAACTGCAGCAGGAAGGGGGCAGACGTGGAGCTGAAAGTATGGCCGCTGGGGATCCAGGAAAAGGCAAGAGGTCGTGTGTTGACATAAGGAAAGTCTCTCAGCAGATAGTGAAGCTGGAGACATAGGTCCAGGTTCAGAATAAGGACCTCTGCCCCAAGAAGTCCAGTCCTAGAAAGACTGAGTTACTGGGGCAGGTTACAAAAGTGGGGACTCACATGGTGCAGGGTGAAGAACCATAATTAGTTTCAATAATCTGGGTGGGGATTTGTTTTCTCATCCTCACTCACTTTTTAGAACTGGGACTTAATATCCGAGTCACAGAGCAACAAGAGTAACTCAGTGCTGAGTGGCAAGACGTTGAAGTTGAGCTACTGAAATCTCTCCAGCTAAAGGCAGGCATACTGAACACCTGTTTTTGTCTGTCCTACTCCTCCCCAGCCCCACCGACCCTCTGATAGTACATGATCCACATCGTTACCTTCCCTGCACGGCTACTACAGCATAATCAGCTATTTTATGTGACATACCCCTCCCCCTATGGCCCCAGTTGACTGGTCCAAGGGCAACATCTGACCAGGGCCCTTCCCAGAGATGTTTAAACTTGGGACCCAACTCATTGAGACACCTTCTCCGTGGTGACTCTCACCCACCCTGCCAGTGCTCAGCATGTGTCCCCTCTTTCTTACTCTCTGTTCTGACTTCATATGACACAACTCCTGTAATGGATTCTCTATCCATTGACCAGCACGTTCTCCAAATGGTTAACATGCCTTTGGAAATCTGATGTTCCTGCTTCTTTTCCACATATGCCTTGCTCTGAAGCCAAAAATCAAGAATGATTTAGTCATTTTCTTCATTGGGTTTCACACAGCTTCTTTCAGGGCAGTCAAAAGATTCTGACTTCGTTTTGAAGCCAAAGGATTCCTTTCAACACTACAGCTCTCTGTGCAACCTCCGGAATCTTTCCTGGTATTCAGAGCTTCTGAGGGGCCCTTTTTATACCAGATACCTGAGTCAAACCTTAGCTAATTTCAGTTAAACTCCTCAAGATGAGAGTTAGGTGAACTTAGTAAGCTGTCTTTTTAAAGAAACAGACTGATTCTGATATAGAATCATATTTAGTTATTTTTGTGCTATGCACTTATTTCATCTAGTAGATTGTAAACTTTTGGAGGAGACTTAAGTGTTAAATACCTTTGTATCCCTTGGCTCACAACCATACACTTATTAAGTATTCAATAAATACAATTTAATACATAAATGAATCATTCAGTCACATTCCTTATGTTAAATATAAAATTAATGCTTTAAGTGTCATTAATCAAATAGATAATCCCACTAGGATACATTTTAAGGTATACTGTTATATATTAGAGTGGTTTTATTTATTTATTTTTTATTAAAGTATAGTTGATTTACAATGTTGTGTTTCTGGTGTACAGCAAAGTCATTCAGTTATACATACATATATACATATGCTTTTTCATATTATTTTCCATTATGGTTTATTACAAGATATTGAATATAGTTCCCTGTGCTATACAGTAGGACCTTGTTGTTTATCTGTTTTATATATAGTAGTTTGTATCTGCTAATCCTAAACTAATTTATCCCTCTCTTACCCCCTTTCCCCTTTAGTAACCATAAGTTTGTTTTCTATGTCTGTGAGTCTGTTTCTATTTCGTAAATAAGATCATTTGTGTCATATTTTAGATTCAACATGTAAGTGAAGTGATACATGGTATTTGTCTTTTTCTTTCTGACTTATTTCACTTAGTATGACAATCTCTAAGTCCATCCGTGTTGCTGCAAATGGCATTATTTCATTATTTTTTTATGGCTGAGTAATATTCCTTTGTATATGTTTACCACATCTTCTTTATCCATTTATCTGTCGATGGACACTTAGGTTGTCTTTTATATATAGTAGTTTGTATCTGCTAATCCTAAACTAATTTATCCCTCTCTTACCCCCTTTCCCCTTTAGTAACCATAAGTTTGTTTTCTATGTCTGTGAGTCTGTTTCTATTTCGTAAATAAGATCATTTGTGTCATATTTTAGATTCAACATGTAAGTGATACATGGTATTTGTCTTTTTCTTTCTGACTTATTTCACTTAATGTATCTTTTTGAATTAGAGTTTTCTCTGGATATATGCCCAGGAGTGGGCTTGCTGAATCATATGGCTAACTAAACTAAAACTATTTTTAGTTTTTTGAGGAACCTCCGTCCTTTTTTCCACAGTGGCTGCACCAATTTATATTCTTACCAACAGTGTAGTAGAGTTCCCTTTTCTCCACACCCTCGCCAGCATTTGTTATTTGTAGACTTTTTAATTATGACCATTCGGACTGGTGTGAGATAGTACCTCATTGTAGTTTTGATGTGCATTTTAGAGTGGTTTTATAATAGACCCCGATATTAATAAAATTGGGCTAAGCTAACTGACACTTTCCTTTTGCATACGGCTCACTCAACTGCTGAGAGACCAGTTTCCAAATATGTGTCCTATATAAGGAAGATCTCCTGCCTTCCCCATCAAAAACTGTTTGATGGAATAGGAAAATCTCACTGGCAGAGCAGAAATGGAAGCTGTTCAAGGGAGCTGGTGGTGGTGGGGTCACCTTGAACCGTCAGTGAGTATTTGTTCTGTCTGCCATGGGCCAGAGCTCAGTTAGAAGGAACTTATGAGAGCCCTCTCCCTGCCCCAATCCAGAAAGCAGGGGTCATGGCACCCCTGACAGATGCACAAGGAGAACCCATTAGAAGTGGGCACAGAAAGGTCCTACAAGGTGGCGGGTCTGATAGGTCATGAGTGGGGACAGAGCAACCCCGTGGAGAGAAGCAGTAGCTCCAGGGGCCCCCCCAAAGCCTGGGACACAGGCTTACCCCAGCTTCCCCTTTTCTTGCTGCACCCAGACTCCCACACATGGCAGGCCAGGTCTCTGGTGTGAAGTCCTCAAGTGGCCCCAGATTTTCTGTGTATTGAGGGAAGGCAGTCCACTCTCAGAGGAGTACAGGTATAAGAGCACAGAAATTTCTACCACCTTGTAGCCAGGAGAGGAAATTAGAAGGCCCAGGGCAGAGCAGAAATGTGTTATGAATTTACACCTTGACTCTGCTTCTCAGCTGATGACCTGGGTGAAATGCACACACACATACAGATGAACATATAGGATTCTGGTGGCTCAGTGGAAGCACAGAGGTGGAGAGAGAACCCCTGCTCCCAACTGCCTCTCCAGGTCCCAGCTGTTCCCAAATATCCTGCATTAGAATAGGTCAGACGGCTGAGGACATCAGTTGTTCTGGCCTGCCCAGTGTCCATTCCACCCTGTTCTGACAATGGCATCCTGATTTTCCTTTGGACATCCACCCTTCCCCTCCCCTGCCCCAGTCCTTGTGACCTCATACTCCTGCTCTAGAAGTGGACACCTGCTCCCATCCTGGCCAAACAGTGGGTTCCATCCCCCGGCCATGGTGATGATTTAGGAGAAGGGCATGAGACCCAAGCCCAACCAGTCAGCCCAGGGTAGATGGCTGGAATAGGAGAAAGAGGCACCCTTTTCCCATGGGGCAAGCCCAGGGATTCTGGGTGGGGTGGGGAGGAGAGGGGTGCTGTGTGGGGTGTTGGTGCCTGAGAACAGAACCAACATGGGGAGGTCAAAGGGAGCAGCACAACCCTTATTCAGCAGATTCCCAAGCCAAGAAGTTGCCTATCCTTCAGCCAGATTGAGTCAGCTCTTGACGCAACCAAGAGCCCCTTTGGTGAACACAACTGCCAACGGTCCCGTCAATTAGAAAAGGGAACAAAGGGAGGGACCATCACTGAGGTGCCAACCTGGAAGGGCTCCACTTCTGGGCCTTTTCCATTTTCTCCCCTGAGAGGGGTTCCCACAGAGGCAATACTCCTTGAGAGGCCGCCTGCAAATCCCAACACCCGGAGGGCCCTCGGCTCCCTCCCCACTTCCCGCCCTCTGTGTCATTGTTGAGGGAGGGGTGGGTTTCTTGTGTGTGCACTTTACCTGCAGAGCCATTTTTGGACCTTGTTTTCTATAGACCAGAAAACTGCTGAAATTAGGAGACATTTGAAGTGGCTCTTCATCAGGCCCAGAAGAGATTTCTGCAGTTGCTATATTTAAAAGCCCAGCAGCAGGTTGTTTGGGCTTATGTCGTGCTGTTATGTAATAAACATAATGTTAAGCTTTGGAAGACTTGAACACTGGTTGGGAGGGAGGAAAACAGTAGCCTCACAATGATGTGTGCCCTGCAGATGCTTTGTAGAGGTTGGGGAGAAGATAATATAGTTTCTGCGTTAAATAGTGTTAAAATAACAATGTGTACATAGCAGATTTGAATTACTATGTAAATTTCCAAAGGAAACAGTAGGGGGAAAAAAAGAAAGAAGAAGAAAGAAAGGAGGTTGGGTATTAATAGAAGGGAAAATGTAATCAACAACCAAACAGAAGCTGGTTTTAGTAAGATAAAGGGACTCAAGAGATGTGGGCCGATCTCCTGTAGAAAGGAGATTGTATTGCTTTTCTAGGCTGTGTAACAAATTGCCATAAACTTAGTGGCTGAAAGCATCATGAATTTATTATAACAGCTTTCTGTAGACCAGAGGTCCAGTCATGGTGTGGCTGGCTTCTCTGCTCACGGTTTCATGACATGAAATCAAGGTGTCAGCCAGGCTGGGGCCTCATCTGAAGTATGGGGTCCTCTTTCAAGCTCACACAGCTTTAGGCAGAATTTAGTTACCTTTGGTTGTAGGACTGAGGGTCCCCTTTACTTTTTGGCTGTCACTGGGAATTGCTCTCAGCTCTTAGAAGCCTCCTACGTTTCCTTACCATGTGATCCCCTCCATAGGCCCTCTTACAACATAGCTCTTAGCTCCTTCAAGGCCCTAGGAAAATCCCTCTCACATTTCCAATCTCTCTGACTTCTTCCATCTCTGACCGCTAGACCCTCTTTAAAGAGATCACCTGTTTAAGTCAGGCTCACTCACCTCAAGGAAGGAGATTACATGAGTATGCAAGCTAGGGGGTGAGAATCTTAGGAGCCATCTTAGAATTCTGTCTACCTCAGTGATCAAACTTTCGTACAGAAGCAGGGTCCAAAATACGTAATCTTAATACGCTACTGACATGGGCTAAATGTTTATGTCCCACCAAAATTGATATGTTGAAGCCTTAACCCCCAATGTGGTGATGTTCAGAGGGGAAGCCTTCGGGAGGTGATTAGGTTTATTTGAGGTGATGAGGGTGGGGGTCTCATAATGGGATTGGTGTCCTTATAAGAAGAGGAAGAGAGACCAAAGCCCTCTGTCTCTGCCATGTGAGGATAGTGAGAAGGCAGCTGTCTACAAGCCAGGACAAGGCCCTCACTGGGACCTGAACTAGCTGGCACCTTCATCTAGACTTCCAGCCTCCAGGACGGTGAGAAATAGATGTCAGTCTGTGGTGTTTTGTTATAGCAGCCCAAGCTGACTAAGATGACTACAACACCAAAGGTCCCATTCATCTACCTTCACACGAGCCTTCTGGAAAACAGGGTGTTCAAAGGCTGTGAAAACATTCAGTATCTAGAGTATGCCAATGACTGTCCTTCTTCTCTACCTCATTTGTTTGTGCCTTTATTCATTCAATGACTGCTCTCCTATTCTCCCCTTGGCACTGTGCTTGACCCCAGGGCCATGTCTAGAGTGAGATTAGTGAGACACCTGGGGACAGGTAAGATGTAAGGGGTGCCCATTTGCACAACCCTGAGAATGACTGTCCCCTGAGATTTTGCACACTAGCTTCAGAAGGGCACAAAATTTCTCCTAAAAAGCATATCTGAGTACAACTAAAAACTGACCCCTTCTGACCTTTGATGAGTCCATAAATAAAGGTGTAGAGTCATTTATAACACTATTAATATAAAATCTGACCCTAGTATAAACTCGGTGCTCCATTTCATTGAATCATAACTCTGATGAAACCTCCGCCACCAGGTGCTCCACCAAAATGTTTGTGCAGTTTTCTCACATCCCGGGGAGAAACCCATGTGTCCCAGGAGCATCTTCATATCCTCTTCACCTCTTGCTCAAGTTTTCTCTCTTATTGGCCATTTCAGTGCCAGCTGGGTTGCCTGTTGGGAGATTTACATGAATTTCTTTCTTTCTCCTTACTTCCATTCACAATATGGAGCTGAGCCACTCATCAAAATCTGACTTGCCATCCTGTACGTTGCCCAGAATTTCTCTCATCTGACTGAGAAGCCCCTGGCTCTGTTCTGAGTGCCCTGGGGGCCTTGCCGGTCCTCGGGTGCAAAGGCAGCTGAACCCTGTGACCTCAGCCCTGAAGCAGAGCCTGGGAAAGGAGACCACCCCCAACGCCTCTTGCTTGGGAGCTTTCATGCTCTTTGGTGAACCATCCTCTACTCACTGTTCTCTGCTCCCCTGTTGGGTGGGAAAATGAGCCCCACATGGTTACAGTCTTGGGGCTGAGAGCCCTGCCACGTCCTTTTTTAGGTTAAATTTCCTTAAAAAACCAAGAACAGCCCTGAGTTAGATTTCCTAGGGTATTTCTCTGTGCTGAGTGCTTCACCGGGAAGAAATTTAAACAGAGTACTGAGCTGATGGCAAATACATGGGACTGATTCCCCAACCTCAGCCACGGAAGGGACTTGAGGGGTTGCACCTTGGGGCTTCTCATGCTGCCACAGCCACAACCCAGATCTGCATCTTCTAGAATTCTTTGCACAACAGCAAAGGACTGTTGCTGTTATGAGGACTTTCTTTACTCCCACCCTCATGCCCTGAGCAAGGCAGATGTCTACTTCCAGCACTAGAAGAAGGAGGGGGTGAGGGCAGAGATGGGAGGAATGCTAACCATAGCTGACCTAAGTCAGATCACCAGGCTGGCCGCTAGCCAGGCTCTGCATCGCCCTCTGCAGATAGCATAGGCAAAAAGCTGGGTCTTTGCACCCTGCTCTCTAGGTTAAAGTTCTGATTCAAGGCTCAGTCACTCCCCCGTTGATGCTATTATTAATCATCCCTTTGCAGAGGAGGTGACTTGTTTAGACAACGACAGGAACTTGAGATGGACCCTTACCTAGGGGTTCTCAGAACTGAAGGAGTTTCATTAATTTCTCTCCACCTCAGTTTCTTCATTCAAAAAAGTAGGCATAATTATATTTGGCATGCAGGATTTTTTTTAAAATTAGAAATAATATATACCTGGCACAATGCTTGGAAACTTCTACCCCCTTAAGAAAGGGTTGCTACTGCTACTACTGTTATCCCTGCCTCAGGGTATGTGTTATTGATCTGGGCTGTGAGTTTGAGAGCTAAGATTGTGTGCATGGCTGATGGCAATGACAGTGCCTGACACAGAGGAGGTGTGCAGTCAATGAATAAGTCTGGAATTTGAGCATGGGACATCAGGCCCACCAGGAAATAAGAGTCTACATGCAATTAATTACCTGCTCTATTTCCTGGGTTGGTAGTTCTCAAATTCTTTGTGTTCTGGACACATCTGATGGGACTGATACCTTCAGACAGCTGTGAGTCAGCAGTAATTGCCACTCAATCCCTGCTATGGAAGAACGATGTCTCCCAATATCTATGAAAGCAACCACTGTGGTCCCACCATGTATTTGGAATGCCCTTTGTCATTGTGGTTTGAGGGTAGAATGTGTACTGCCCTGACCTCCCCAACTAACGTACACAAGAAGAATTCTCACATATCCACTTAACCACTGTATTTCTTGGCCACTGGTTTGATGAAACACACCTTTTACCTTTTCCCAGCATTTCAGGTTGTAGCCATGGTATGTTGGCCTGCAGGTCTCAGGCAGGCACTTCAATTGCCCTTGGAATTCCAGGATTTAGCTTTGCAGTCTCTATTTGTCAACAATCTCAAAGGTCCTTGACATATAGTCATTTGTAATTTTGCAAAGATGTCAATTTTTAGAAATTAGTTTATTATGGACTTCCCTGGTGGCGCAGTGGTTAAGAATCCACCTGCCAATGCAGGGGACACGGGTTCGAGCCCTGCTCTGGGCAGATCCCACATGCTGTGGAGCAACTAATTCTGTGTGCCACAACTACAGAGCCTGCGCTCTAGACCCTGCGAGCCACAACTACTGAGCCCGCGTGCCACAACTACTGAAGCCCACGCTCCTAGAGCCTGTGCTCCACAACAAGAGGAGCCACTGCAATGAGAAGCCCGCGCACCGCAACAAAGAGTAGCCCCCGCTCACCGCCAACTACAGAAAACCAGCTCACAGCAACGAAAACCCAATGCAGCCAAAAATGAATAAATAAATAATGTTAAAATAATTAAACTATTAAAAAAATTAGTTTATTATACAAGTAATATATGAGTGTATATATATATATTGCAAAATGCTTATATAGTTGAGGAGTACACAAAGAAAACGTGTAGAAATCTTCCTTTATTTGTATCAGTCAGAGTAAGCCACGTTATACTGCAGTAACAAACACCCCCAAAATCTCAGTGGCTTATAGCAACAAATGTTTATTTCTTGTTCACACTACATGTTTATCACAAGTTGGCTACAAGCTCTGCTTATTGCCTTTTTCACACCAGAACCAAAGCTGATGGAAAAACCTAGCCTCTATCTGGAACACTGTCAATCTGGCAGAAAGAAAAAGACAAGACAAATGAGGCCCTGACTTCTACAACTTAGCACAAAAGTGATCAACATCTCTTCTTTGGCCAAAGCAAGTCACATGGCCATTCCCAAGGTCAACAGTGTGGGGATATATCCTACAGAGAGGAGCGCAGCTGGGAAAGAAACTGGAAAGTTTGGTGAACAAGAAGACATCTCCCACTACCTCCTTCTAGGACAACTTCCCTCCCAGAGGTAACTGCTCTCAGCACTTCAGTCCCCTTTCTTATGTATTTGCCTAAGTGTGTGTGTGTGTGTGTGTGTGTGTGTGTGTGTGTGTGTGTGTGTGTGTGTGTGTGTATGAATATATATATGCACATAAATGTAGAATATTCACATGTTGTTCTTCAGCTTGCTCTTTTCATTTAATCTACCTCAGAGACCTTTTCATATAAGTACATATAAGCCTACCCCACTCCTCTAACAACTATATGGCATTTCATGCCATAATATATTTAAATTCTTGGTGTACTTTTGGATCTTTTCAAAATTTTTTTCTATTACAAATAATGTTGTGATATTTATCCTTATGCACATGTCTGTGCACATGTGTATTTCTGAATAATAGGTTTCTAGAAATTAATTGTTAAAGTAGAGCATGTGTGCATTACCATTTCTAATAGATACCACCAATTTGCCTGGAAAAATGCCTCATCAGTGTACACAGACATCAGCAATATGCCTGATTTCCCAAATCCTCAGCAACTCTTAATATTATTAAACTTTTTCTTTTTGTTGATCTGATAAGTTTTTTAAATGGTTGTTCATTGTTTTAATGCATATAGTGCATTTTCTTGTTTGTTGGTGAGGTCGAGTGTCATTTGTATTTATTGGCTAATTTCACAGTTTTTTCTTTTGTGAGTTGTCTGTTTCCCTTCTTCACCCATTCTCTAGTGGTTGTTTATTCTTTCACATTTGAATATGTAGAATTATAGTTTTTCTCAATATTAATCCTTTGTACTACTGCTTGTGAATATGAGTATCTTTCATTTACCATCAGGAACCTTCCTAAAAGCCAGACACAGAGTGAAAATATTAACCAGTAGCCCCTTTTTTGCTCATCCATCACTACCAACCAGTTTCCTAAAACAAAGAGAAAGTCAGTAAACGTAACAAATTACTTAGTATGTCAGATGTAGAAAACATTGCTTCCTGTTGACCACACAGTGACTCTGACTTTTAACAGACATTTGCATGTGTGCAGCCGCACGGCCTCTCAGCACCGTCAACATCTGACTCACATCCCTTTGTTGACATTCTGCCCTCTTCAGAACATCTGCATATGATTCTGAAATTCCTCCAGTTATATTTGGAAAGTAACTAAAGAATTCCTGCCCCCTCCACCATAAATATATTACTTTGTTTAAAATGTTATATTGAGTTTGGGAGATGTACAAATAAAGTTTTCTATATAAATCTAGTCCCTAAACATGTTACATTGGAGAGGTATGTATGCTTTATGAAATCTGAGTGTTGATAAAGAGGGATTCTGCTGATTTGCTGGATTTGCTTCCAGTTTGGCCATTTAGTTTTTAATTTTGTTTTTGGCTTTTTTTCCCCAACTTAATTGAGATATAATTAGCATATAACATTGTGTAGGTTTATGATGTACAATGTGATGATTCAATATGTAATATATTGAAAAATGTTCATCACAATCCATCACCTCATGAAAATATCTTCTGTGTGTATGTGTGTGGTAAGAACATTTAAGATCTACTCTCTTAGCAGCTTTCAAGTGTACAATACAGTATTGTTACCTGTAGTCACCATGCTGTACATGAGGTCCACAGAACTTATTCATCTTGTAACTGGAGTTTGTACCCTTTGATCAACATCTCCCCACATCCACATTTGCCCCTGGCAATCACCGTCCCACTGTTTCTATGAGTTTGGCTTTTTAAGATCCTACATATAAGTGAGATCATCCAGTATTTGTCTTTCTCCGTCTGACTTATTTCACTTAGCATAATGCCCTCAAGGTCCACCCATGTTTTTGCAAATGGCAGGATTTCCTTCTTTTTTTATGGCTGAAGAATATATATATATATATACCATATTTTCTTTATGCATTCATCCCTCAAACAAACTTAGGTTATTTCCAAGTCTTAGCTCTGGTGAGTAATGCTGCAGTGACTATGGGAGTGTGGATATCTCTTGGAGATAGTAATTTCATTTCACTTAAATATATACCCAGAAGTGGAATTGCTGGATTATAGGATAGTTCTAGTTTTAATGTTTTGGGGAAACTTCATACTGTTTTCCACTGTGGCTGTGCCATTGTTTTTCATGTTGTTCATGGCATTTTTTTAGTCACACAGTTCGCCATTTTCATGTAATCAAATCTCAGTTATTTTTATTTAATATTTCTGGATTTGAAGTCTTGCTTTAAGAAGGCTTTTCCTAACTCAGGATTTCTTTTTTAAATTATCCTATATATACAGATATTTTTAAGTTGTTAGTTTTGTTTTTTGTTTAGCTCTTTAATCATAAGGAATTAATTATTGGATAAGATGTGAGGTGGGGTAGAGAAGGCTAGGCTACCTTTTCTCTGCCCTGCAGCAGGTAGCATATCAACTCCATACCATTTATTGGGTATTTCCCTCTTTCTCCAACTGGTTTGAAAGGTACCATGAATTAAATTCTCAGCATTAAAAAAAAAGTATTCTGTATCTTAAGGCATCAGATTTTATGGTGGAGCTGGTGTACAGGTGTGCAAATCTCAGGGAGCATGGGGTTAATTACAGCATCCCTGGATCAACACAGGCATTCCCTGCACATTGTAATTATCCTCACAAACGTAAAAACTTTCTTATGTGTGACAAGCGATTCTGATAGCCAGACAACTGCTAATGATGCATGTCAAGGTGTTACCGACTTGGGTCCTTGGACTCTTTAATCAATAGAAATTGATAACAGGCCAGACTAGGAATTCAGGCAAGGCTTTATTGGGAGTGAAAACAAGTAACAGGTTCCCTTGCTCGCTCTCCGAGGATGAGGACGGCAGGCTGGTTCCTTAAATGGGGTGAGGGTAGGGGTGGATCTGTGGGTCAAGCTGGAGGGGTGGCTTAAGTGATCTGCCCACCCCCTTGGCGGTGCTGTGTGCAGGGATCACGGGCAGTGCCCTGCTTTTGCTCCCCACACCTCAGAAATGGCAGTTGGTTTGTGACTTTTTTGTATCTTATTGCTCATAATTTGTCCCAACTGCACATGCATGCAGTTATTTTTAGTCCCTTAGAGTTTCTTTGTATTCTGTTGCTGCAGGAGACATTAGTCCAGGTGCAAGCACTCCGGTAAAGGGTCCCAGGTGCCAGGTCCCAGCCTATCTCAAAGGGATCTAAGAAAGTGAAAGAGCATTACAAATAACTAGAGTCCTGTAGTAATAGAATTATTAAAGTTTTTAAGGGGTTGTTTTAATTTCTCAGTTATCCTTTAATATGTTTTACGCAGGGCCTGTTTGGGTTTGATGATGTTCAAGAATTCAAGGATTCAAGAGTTCTGGGTTGAGTCCCTGGACACATTCAGGTTCTATTGTGCCATGAGCTTTCCTGGTTCTGGAGATTCTCCTGCAACTGGCACCACCTTGGGGGCGGGAGCGGGTGAGACTTTTCCAAGTGTTTCTGTCCCACACGTTGTGTGAGAGAGAAGGCTGCCTTCTGTGTGTCCGTTTCTCACCACCGGTGGCTCCTCATCTCATGGCAATCTGAGTGGCCCTTCTCCACACCTCAGAAGTGCCTCATGCTGGTCTAGTCAGAGGAGTTTAAAGGTGCTGGTGGGGGGGTACAGGAGTGCAGGTAGTATTCAGAGGATGGGTGACATCATACGGCAGATGCTTTGAGCCTACTGTGTCCCAGGGGGTGGACTTAGATAATTAGAAGATGAGTTGACAATTGCCTAAAGAAAGAGAACAGAGTGCAGTAGGAAAGGGGAGTGGGTCAGAGGTCCATCTCCTCTCTTTCTCTCCTCTCCCCCCACCACATGCCCCACTGGCTCCTTTGTGTCCCAAGACAAACAGTTTCATCTACACCCTGATGGAAGATCAGATGATAACTTAAAACAAGAGGGCCTTCCTGGGCTGAGGAGACAACACTGAAAGCTTCGTGAAGAATTTGGAGAATGCCACAGCAGGTAAAAGAGTTGCTGGCTGCCAATCTGGGCCAGGGATCTCCTGGCCCTGGGCTGCCCCCCAGCCAGCCAGAAGGTGTCTTCTCTTGTCTTTAGAGGGCTTCACCCCTGGAGCCCAAGCCCACTGTGCCCCAGCCAGGGTTTCTCAAACTCTTCCTACTCAGCCACCCCTTGAGGCTGGAAGCCTCAGCACAGAACTCAGGAGAGGATGAGGCATAGCCAGTCCCACTCCAGGCAAATGCGATTTCTCTGCCGTCTCCACCTTTATCTCTAGCACTGAAGCAAGTTTGTGTTCTACATCATGTATCTATGCTCCTTTTGATATAAAAGTTGTGTTTGCAATTTCATGCCTAACCTCCCCTCTCCCCTTTCCATCAGGTCCCAGTATAAAATCCAGTGCTGCTCTGTATTTCATGGGGTTCATTACAGTTGTAATTATGTTTGCCCATCATGTAATTGCTGTCTTTCCCACTAGAGTGTAAGCTCCAGGAGGGTAGTGGCCATGCCTGTCTGGCTCAGTGCATTCTCAGTGGCTGGCCAGTGCCTGTCTGTGGCCTTTATCCTTGGTAGTTAGAGCCTTCTTACAATTAGGCACCTGCAGGTCAAGAGTGTGTTCTTCCTTTCACCAAAAGAAAGGCCTGATAACTCACAGAGGGGTTATCGTTCTCAAAGGGTCCAGGTGAGAGGAGCCATCCGTCATTGCTGGGCCCCAGCCCTATCACAGTGCCTGGCCCCCTCCCAATGAAAGTGAGACAATGACATCGTCTCAGAATATATACAAAGAACAGCCTTTCTGTAAATCTCTCTATGTAGAATTACTTTAAGCTCATTCCTACTGTGTTAGGTGCATAATATCATAACTCAGAGTTTCCCAGATTTAGTTCAAGAGCATAGATGATTTGGTTAGGTATAAGATTTTTAGAAATTTTCTTGTCCAAGAAGAATTTGAAGCATGTCTTGCTGATGGTAGGAAATCAACTCAATTTGGGAGAAGAGCTGATTTTTCAAATAAGTAATTATAAATCATACCAACCTCCCTCACCTGTGGGTCTAGTTCTCCCAACTCTTACATGGATTTTCTGTGACAACCCTTATCATTATCATTCTTGATATCCACAGAGCACTATTCAAAAGATTTATTGGTTAAAAATGCAAATTCCATAAAACAGCAAAGTGCTGGCTCTGAGTTTCCTGTAAAGGTGTGCTTAAACAAATGAGTCCACATTTGAGGACAATGCTAAAGAAAAGTAGTAAGAAATCTGAATTGTGGGATAGTGATTTTTACCATAATTCCTTACATTTATTGAATATATATTGTGTCAGATAACTAAACTGAGTTCTTTGCATGAATTGGCTTAATTCTCACAGAAACCATTTGATATAGGGAGAATTTTATTCCCATTTCATAGATGAGGAAACTGTTACTTGGGAGGGAGTACGTAACTTTCCCAAGATCAGGCCTAGTGGGGAACTGGGCCAGAGCTCTAGTGCTGATTTATACTGTTCTGTGGTCCATTCCCTTACCACTGAACGTGAACAAGTGTTACCGAATCAGGTCTGGCTGCTCGCCGCTCGAAAATCAATACCCAAGAAAGATATGTTGGTAGAAAGGAAAGTTGCTTTTAATCAGAATGCTCGCAATCTGGGGAGATGGTGGACTCAGTGTCCTCGAAAAGCCTCTCCGAAGATTCTGCTCGGCCATGAAAGTTTTTAAAGGGAAAAAGGGAAGTAATCTCCGTTAATCCTTGAGATAGGGGATCAGAGTCGTTGCCATTCCCCACTGCGTGCAGGCTCGTCGACTTCTTGTGATTTTGCTGTCTATGCTATCTTGTTCACACAGTTTGTTCGCAGGATTACTGAAGGGGAAACTAGGGAAGAGATCTGGTCATCTGATAATTACATATTCTTCATTTCTGTTTCTTTGATCTACAGAAAGAGCCAGCAAATTAGGCAAGGTATTGGGTGATCAAAAGATTTGAAAAGGGTGCTAGGGCTGGAGATGAGTGGAGCATGGGGGTGCCTGGTTTAAGGTTAGTGACAAGACAAAAGGGTGCCTCCTGTAAAGAGCTCTTTCCTGCCAAAAGCTGCTTACACAAGCAGTAGACATCTGTGAAAAAGAAAAAGAAAGAAACTTTCACCACTTTAAGTGCTGGTTAGCTTGTGTTGCTTAATCCAGGGCCTTACAGATTTGTTTCAATGAACAAATTCATAATGATCCTTTGTAAGTGGCTCATTGGTTCATTCATTTTTTTAGGTGATAGAAAATCTGTTAAACGGTGCCTCTCCCCTCCAACCTCATTACAATCTCACAAAAACAATTTTCATAAGTGAGTTTGACCCATTTCTGAATTGCTTCAAGATCCAAATTTCCGTTTGACCAGCCATCAAACAGGAAGGCCTGACTAGTGGTGCACTTTTGAACAATGTGTTGACATTTAAAGTCCCTGTTTGAGTTCCTGCTCCAGGCATTATCTCATTGCATGCATTATCTCATTTTATTCTTACAGTCACCCGCTTGGTCCCATTTTTCAGACAAGGACACTGAGGCTCAGAGTGGATGAGCCACAGGTCACACAGCTAGTGGACTAAGAATCTAGGTTGATCGCAGGGCTGACATCACAGTCTGAGCTTTTAACCCCTATTCTTTAGTACCTTTTCAGCAAGTGCCAGGGAGTCTGGAGATAGAGGCTGTAGTAGTTCAGGAAGATTCCACGGAGGAAGTGGAAGATGAGTTGGATTTTGAGGATTGCATTGGAAGTATGAGAATTGCATTGGGGAGGGAGTAAGGCAGAAAAACAAACAGAGCAGGCTCCCTTGCTTCTGTAGAGAAGGTGAATTAGACCATTTTGTGGTTGACATTGCCAGTTAATTTTCAATTCAACACCTGCCTTGCCATTTGAACTTAATCTTATTATAGCAGATCTCTTTGCATGCCTTTTGTTTGTGCAGATTTTACACACGGGGGTTTTTAAGTCAATCAATGAGCATCTGTGCTGAAAGGAATTATTTTTGTGTGCATAAAAATAATTGGCCCAATTCCTCTGTGAACCAACAAGTAAAACCTATCTAATTCCTGTCTTAGAGGTAAAGAGTGATGCAGTATAGGAGGAAAAGCCTTTACCTACCTACCTCTCTTCTGTTTCTAGTCCATTCCATGATTTCCAGAAAAATGAATTTATACTGTTTGGAGGAAAGGCTGAGATCAGCATAACTAGCCTGAATTTAGCATACAGACAGTGTCCTTGACAGTCATGCTCAATGTGCATAAATGTGCAAGGTATTCCAATAGCAGAGAGGGAACCAGCCAAGAAGGAGATTTGAACTTTAATTTCCCACACATGACATCAAGATATACCGCTGTCCTTAAATTCTGTTTTGTACCATCCCATCATGAGAGTGTCTCATATAAAATATTCTTTTTCAAATATCCGGACTTCGTTTCCAAGTCATTTAATTTTCCCCAAGTTGTTGACTCTGTGTCCTTGTCTTTAAATCATCTACTTCTTTCACCATTTCCATCTTTCTTATCTTTTTTGCGGAAAGTAATTTTTCCAAAGACATATTTCAATGCATAGAAGGGGGAAATTACTTCACTTTTATTTAGCATCTCCCGAAACTTTCTTTGTTTCAGGGAAAGCTGGAATCGAGTGACTTTCTCCTCTGTATATCTGAGCAACGCACTTTCTCCATCTCTGTATAAAGGTAGGCACCACTGGTGGCAGCCATCTACCCATTGTTGGGTGGGACCAAACCTACACTCAGCTCCAGCAAATAGCCCTGATTGGTCTAGGCTACTGGAAATCCAATTGTCATGGTCACAAGGTTTGGCTCAGGGATGAGCCAGTCAGTGCAAAGCTTTGAGCTGCTGTTGGTTGATTGTGAGAGACAAACTCTCCTGTCGCGTGAGAACAAGAGAGTGTGAAATCCTTCTACAATTACCAGGAAGTTAGCCCTAGGAGGCAACGAACATTGGGTATAAAAAAGAAGAGAGGTAGAAAGAAACTGAGTCTTCACATCATTGTAGCCATCAGTACAGTCCATTTACCTCTATGCTCCCAGTTAGCCGATAAATCCCTTCTTGTTTGTGAATTCCAATTAGGTTTTCTGTTACTTGCAGCCAAAACCAATTTATCTGATACACCCGACTACTGGGCAGTGGAACTAAAACACAATATTACACCTCAAAATGCAGTTTATCCAGTCTAACCATCTAACGATAGAGTACTGGATAATTAAATTGCATTCGATGATGATATATTAGCCAGGACAGACTAGGCTGTTATAAATAGAAATGACAGTCACATAACAATTGGAAACAAGTGCTCCTGGACAGCAGCTGGCTTTCTTCTGCATGGTTTCATTGGTTTTTCGGGAACCTAGGTTCCTTCCATCTTTTGGCTCCCCCGTCGCTTAGGGCCTTGTCATCACCCTTATCAAGCTGGCAGAAGGGAAAGGAGGATAAGGTGGGCACCACTGCTTTAAAAACCTTGGCCTAGAAATGGGACAAACTCTTTACACCCTCCCTTGGCGAAAACTAGTCACATGGGCACATCTAACTGCAAAGGAACCCAGGAAGAGGAAGTAGATTTTTGGTAACTTGTTCCTAGTCTTGGCCTAGATAGAATACTTGAGGAGACTATTAAATACATGGGAAAATGCCAGCAGAGCATGGTACATAGTATGAGCCCAGGTTTCCTAAGGTCCCAATCTCTACGGTTCTAAGGTCCCACATAGCGTAAGCCATGTCTCTTTCTGTTCCGGCCCTGTGGCAAGACTCTGCCCTTGCTCTTTTCCAGCCATGTTGGTACATTCATGATGTTCTCTATAGCAAACCCACCCCACCATCCCCTGATGAGCAATATGGATGTCACTGAAGTTCTTGGAGGAAGACAGAAATGTAATCAAATTCCTCCATGGATATCTGTTCTTTGCTCCAAAATTCTCTTCCCTCGTAGCACACTCACCTCACTTGTTCCTCTTCTCGGCCACATGCTTCCCTTTCGCCATCTCCAGCCCCTAAAAGTGTCCTCATTGAGCAGTTGGCTCTTGCCCTTTGTTATATGTCCACTCAGCAAAACAAAAACTTGATATTAAGCCTAAAACCAAACAAGATATTTTTACCTCCAGCATACCCCTCAGGGAACTTAGCAGATCGTTCACTGAACAAAAAAGGTCTCTTCTTGGGGCAGGGCTGGGTGGGGAGTTGCTAAATAAGGAAATGAAGTTTTGCCATAAAAATTCATTTACATAGAAAGAAAGACTGGAAGGGTATTCTCAAAATGTTAACAGTGTTTATCTCTAGGTAACTGGATTGCAAGTGGTTTTTTTCCTCTTGTGTGTTCCTGTACTTTAATTTCTGTTTCCCTATCTTTCAAATTTTCTAAAGTACATGATGTAGTTCTTTAATCTGAAAGAAAAAAAGTAAAGAAAATTGTCTTTTGCTCAATTTTACTTATCAGTAGGGAAATGCAAATCAAAACCACAATGAGATACCCCTTCATACCCATTAGGAGGGCAATTATGGAAAAAAAAAACAGAACAGAAAATAACAAGTGTTGACAAGGATGCAGAGAAATTAGAACCCTTGTGCATGTTGGTGGCAATGTAAAATGGTGCTGCCACTCTGGAAAACAGTATGGTGGTTTCTCAAAAAATTAAATATAGGATTATCATATGATCCAGCATTTCCACTTCTGGGTTTATACCCCAAAGAACTGAAAGCAGGGTCTTGAAGAGATAATTGTACAGCCATGTTCATAGCAGCATTATTCGCAATATCCAAGAGATGAAAGCAACCCACATGTCCATCAACGAATGAATAAATGAAATGTGGCATATACGTATGATGAAATATTATTCAGCTTTAAAAGGAAGGAAATTCTGACACATGCACACGGATGAACCTTGAGGAATTATGCCAAGAGAAATAAGGAGTCACAAAAAGACAAACATTGTGTAATTCCACTTACATGAGTATGTAGAGTGGTCACATTCACAGAGACAGAAAGTAATATGGTGGTTGCCAGGGCTAGGGGAAGCGGGGACGGGGTGTTAGTGTTTAATGGGTATAGAGTTTTAGATGGGAAAGGTGAAAATGTTCTAGAGATGGATAGTGGTGATGGTTGCACAACAATGTAAATGTACGTAATGCCACGGATTATCATATGATCCAGCATTTCCACTTCTGGGTTTATACCCCAAAGAACTGAAAGCAGGGTCTTGAAGAGATAATTGTACAGCCATGTTCATAGCAGCATTATTCGCAATATCCAAGAGATGAAAGCAACCCACATGTCCATCAACGAATGAATAAATGAAATGTGGCATATACGTATGATGAAATATTATTCAGCTTTAAAAGGAAGGAAATTCTGACACATGCACACGGATGAACCTTGAGGAATTATGCCAAGAGAAATAAGGAGTCACAAAAAGACAAACATTGTGTAATTCCACTTACATGAGTATGTAGAGTGGTCACATTCACAGAGACAGAAAGTAATATGGTGGTTGCCAGGGCTAGGGGAAGCGGGGACGGGGTGTTAGTGTTTAATGGGTATAGAGTTTTAGATGGGAAAGGTGAAAATGTTCTAGAGATGGATAGTGGTGATGGTTGCACAACAATGTAAATGTACTTAATGCCACAGAACTGTACACTTAAAAATGGTTAACATGGTAAATTTTATGTTATGTATATTTTTCATAATTTTTTTTAAAAAAGAATTTATCTTTCCATAGGCAATTTTACAAGAATTTTTGACTTGGATAGCTTGTGATCTCTTTTGAAAACCAGATATTTCCCTAGTTTGGGCTTTCCACCTACACAGTATGCCTTTTTATATGAATTTGTAAAAAAGAAGAAATACTCATTTTACCAGTATTACATAAGACTCGGGGGTTTAATAAGATATGGCTTCTCTTCTCCAAGGGTTTGCCATCTAATAAGTGGGAAAGACAGGTAAGCAATTAACTACAATCCACAGGGAAATGCAATAGTGGCCAAGTGTAGAGATACAAGCAATGAATTCTGCCTGGGTAGTTAAAGAGGCTTTTCAGAGAAAGAGGTGTTTAAACAGGACTTTGAAAATCCCTTACGAATTTACTAATGAAAAAGATGGGATGAACATGGGGGGCACACTGGAAAGTGACATAGAGACGGGGGACAGCACTGGGACAGGAGGAAATCAGTGACCCCAGTCTTAGGGCATCATGGGACCCTGAACACACCTGGCTGAATGCCAGCAGGGGGGCAAGCTCAGGCCTGGACGTGGCAGCGTTGTCTTTCCTGGGGAGATGACCCAGGATGTGGGCTGAACTCAGAAAGCAAACTCCAAGCCAGCCATGTGTCAGGACCAGAGCTGAGACCTTGGCTGGCTTGGTGGTGTGATTCTAGAGGGACATGGAGCATGCTGGAGCTTCCTGTGAAACAAGGGAATGGCTCCCTGCATGTTGGTGCCTGAGTGTGTGCAGCTGTTGGTTTTGCAGTCTGACAAGGAATGGAGTAGAAGTGCTTTTCATTAACTGCAAAAGCTTATGTAATGTTTCTTGTCGGCATCTTGGACTTGGCCGTTCTGCAGCACGTCTCCCCCCAATGCCCACACATATGGACTTGCATGGGGCAATGGCGTGCAAATGGTGCACAGCTGTACAACCAGAGCCTTGGCCCCGGCAGGGGGAGAACAGAGCCTGCCGGTGAGCTGGAAATCCGTGGGTGCTGTGTCAGTCATTCTGAGTCGTGGAATTGGTGGGGGGGAATCAGCTTGCGAGGAGGAGACAGAGGGCGTGTAGAATTACACGTCTTGGACCTGGAAGATCATCAAGATCAACTCATTCACTAGTTTATTGTCAATCGGTGTGGGTCACTCTTGTCACTGCAGCTGTTTCTGCTGTTTGAATCCTCTGCCATGTGCTGGTCCCTGCCTTCTGTTGGGCACTTCTATTTCTGGCAACCACAAAGATGGCCTTTATGGCTCCTCTCTGCATCCCCAGGCTCCCCTAAGAGGAACTTTAACCCTGCTCCCAAGGCCACAGAAGTGTCCAGGGTCCCTGAGCGTCCACAGCCCAATCTCATCTGGCCATGGCAGGAGCACAAAGTATAGGGGACAGGCCACGTGGAGAGTCCTACAAACGTACCCTATCTCATTTTCCAAATTCCCAGGATTCTATCACCTACCTGGGGTCAGACCTTGACTCTCTTACCCAAACAGCACATAAACCTCTACCCTGTTCCCTTCTTGGAAGCCTCCTTAATTCCGCAGGTGGGCCTGACTCACAAAGAGCTGGAAATTCCCTGCCTGGGGTCAGGATACCCAGGTCTGGGAACACAAAGCCCTGCCTGCCTTTCCTGGAAGGGAAAGGGGGAAATTATCTTTCCATTGTTTTTGCTGATAGGTCAGAATAGCACAAAAGATAAGCTATGATTAATTTCTCAATATCTCACCTTGTTGCACATGGATGGTCTCATTCACCTGAACACCTGGAGACAGGTGAGCTGGGCTCACTCATCTGATACCATAATGTCAAGTGGAGCCGTTGGCCCCACCACCTGGTAGTCTGTTCATGGGTCTTCCTTGACTCCCCAAGATGTAACTCCTGGACACTTTTGGGTGGGCCACTGATTGCTCCTTCATTTCCTTTAATTTACATTCACAGCTGCTCCTAGGTGGCACCTCCCGTCTCATCCCAGCTCTGTCTCCTGTTCACTCCTAGACATTCTCCTGCATCCTTAGGCACAAAGCCCCAGGGAATCTGATCTGATTTTAGGGCAGAGTCCCACTGATATAGCAGGACCTAACCCTAGCAAAAGCAGTGACTGAGGGTTGGGAATCTAAGGTATGAACCCTCCTTACTTTCATACAATTCTAAAACTACTTGTGAACTAGGAATCCTGGCACTTCTGACCCAGAGGAGTACTGCCATTTTTGACAAGCAGCTCTCCTCAGGCCCAGGTCAAGAAACCCTGGGATCAAATGGCCTGAACTCCACTAAATGGACAAGACCCTTCTTTTCCGGAATTTGAAACGATTAAGTGGCTCAATGGAGGCACTTTTCTTTGTTCACTGAAGGAAGGGCCTTGTTGGTTGGCTTTTTCTAGAGTGTTCTTTAAGGAAGTTTCCCACCTTCCAGATTCTATATATTTGATTTTCCACCTTGTCTGGGTTCCTAGGAAAGCTGGAGCCTTCCCTCTGATGTCCAAATGCAGGGAATTGACAAGCTCTTTACGCTGGAAGATTTGCTAACATCGGGGCCACTCCTTAGGCATCCTTTACCAGCCCCTCCCAACAATCTCTGAGCCTGAACTCCACTTCACGTCTGGTGTCTGGGATTGTATGTCAGCATGTTTAAAGCTTCTTCTGCATGTCAGCTCCTGCCCTCCTTTCCCAGGTCTGGAAACTACGTCCTTTTACCTCCTCCTGGCTGTAGCCCCCAAAGAGTTGGAGGGCATGTCACCGTGCCTGCTGCAGCAGCCTATGTGTACGAACAGATATAGCATCCAACGATCTGATTTATGTTTTCCAGATTTACCGCATCACTCGCATACCCAGGCCGGCTGATATTTTAGGAGCGTGAATCAGAGTGTCTGGCATGGCTCCCTCTACAGCCGAGCTCCGGCTGCAGGCATAATGAAGTTGGGAGGGGGTTAGAACTCTACTTATCGGGGAGGAAATGTGTGTCAGTAACAAGTCTGCCTGGCAACAGCACTAGGAGAGATCCCAGGCCCCAAGATCAGAGCCAGCATCTCCACACTGGTGGAGAAGCACCACGCTGCACAATTTTCCTCCTTGGTGGGCTGACTACCCTCTTTAAAAAAAAAAAAAAAAAGGAAAATAAGTGTTTTATACATGCATTCTCCAAAAGATATCCCCTAACTTGCCATCAAACAGGGAGACTGCAATAAACTGAAATGTCATCGGGCTGGGTCTGTCCACGGAGATGTTATACATGAATAATAAGAGATGAGTTTCTGCAATGCAGTGAGAGGCAGGAAGATGAAGCTGAAAGAAGCAGAGCTAACTGACTCTCTGCGACTCAGTGTAGGACTCTGCTTAGGGAGTAGGGCTCAAGACTAGGGAGACAGGGAAATATTCCTCTATTTTTTCCTAAGCTTTTAGGCATGTGCTGCTAAATATAGAGTTTCCTATTTCTCAAGGAGTCTATTCAGAATGAGGGAGAAAGTGGAACAAGGGCTGATCTAGACATCTGCACATGTGGGGCTACGTCAAGAGCAGTGGTTCTTTTTCACCTCTGGATCTCAATGCCTAGAGCAACAATAGACACCAGGTAGCAGCCTCATACCGGGGTGTTGAGCCAAACCTGGACCTGGCTCTGTTTGTACTTTGAGTGCCCTTGAGTGTATCTCTTTACCCTTCCAGGCATCTTTTTTTTGTTTGTTTTTTTTTTTTTTTTGGGG